>NC_059112.1:60641320-60951425 GCF_020740685.1 Jaculus jaculus
CCCTGCCTACTTCAACCTTCTTGGACAGAGCTGGCCACTGAGCCCTCAATGCCCAGCAGGCTTTCACTGAGCCCAGTATTTGGGGCTCAGCCAGGGATTAAGGCAGTGTTTCATATTTTTGGCTAAAAATAAGCCACAGATTTGGTGGCATGAGGCCTCCTCCTCCATAAAGCACACCTGCCCCTGGGTGCTAGATAAGATAGATTGCATCTTGTGCAGGGGCAAACAGACCCAGTGGTCAGGTCTGCTACCTTGTCATGTGAGATGACTTAATTAGTTCACATGGACATCCCAGGTCCAATGTTTATGTGAGGCTTCTGCCACCAACCACAGTTTGTCGTGGAGAAAGGGCTCCATAGCGGATGACTATGTGGCAGTAAAGTACCTTGTCACACCATTAACTCTTTCCTAGGAAGATATGCCCCAGGGCCTATCATCGCAACATCATGACACATTACAGTGGCAGATGCACAGCATACCCATGGCATATCTGCAAGCAAACCATGGTGGCCCAACCTCATCACACACCCACTGGGAACTACATTGTTAGAATGACTAGTCCCGGTGCCATCACTGCATTAGAACAAGCAGAGAACATGGTACAATCCCATCTTCTCCAAAGCACACTCTCTTTTCCTCTGGAGCATTCTGTCTCTCTCACACACACACACACACAACACACACACATACACACACACACCTCTGACCTTTATAAGTTCCTCTCCAGCCACTCTTGTCCTTGTCCTCACCTGCTATGCAACAGAGACCCTGCATTTATCCCTGGGCTAGGTGGGTCCTCTGGCTCTTTAGTTAACTGTGGCCACCACCAGGCTGAGATCACCTGCAAGGCCAAGGCTTCTGCCTCTTCATGTTCTGCTCCAGCCCAGTATTCACCCACAGTGGCTCAAGTTCAATGGAACCTGGAGGAATTTTACACTAACCATCCTGTGACACAGGGAAGGGTGCATGTGTTCACTCTTATGCAATTATGCCTCTGTACACCTCCCTTGTTCCAATTAACCACTTGGAGTCAGCCTTGCTGACAATTGGAGCTCAGCCTGGAGGGATTTTTCTGCATAGTAGCACTCTTCAGACATGACTCTGAGGGCCAGACAGGGAGCTAGCCCCTGTTCCTTGGAAAAACAGCTTGGTTGCTTTGGAAAGTCCTAAAGTACTTGCACAGAAGTCCACTATGTTTGAGGCCTCTGTGGAACTGCTGGCTGGTGCTGGCTCACTGTCTCCTTGGCCAGCTGTGCCGAGGAGCACCCATGGCACTTCCAACCCCATTTACCTCAGAAATGCCATAGTAACACTCTCTTCTCTCTTCTGTCTCTCCTACCTCTTACTGTCTCTTACCACGGACAGTGAGCCTGAGAGAACACTGGAAAGATGTTCTTTACAAGGGTACACTTGAACTTACCAAGTCCCAGCCCCTTTGGCTATAGGGATGGTAAGCTTGGCAGAGCAGTGCTATGGTGCATGAGGCCAGGCTTCCACCTGCCTACACAGAGACCACGGAGGCAGGTCTAGGTGTGGGGCGTGCCATACAGAGTCGCCTGGTTCTCAGCTCCACAGCCTCACTCATTAGCTGTGCCAGTGAGGCTTCTGGCTTCCTGCGTGCTGACCACAAGGGACGAAATGAACTCATGGGGACAGACTGACTGGGACAGTGTCACACCTTGCAGTCTGATGTCATCCCTGCACCCTTTTGCAGGCCATAGGAGCAACTGCCATTCCTCTCAGGACCCTTCGGCCATACTGCTTCTGGAACTGCAAGTTTAGAGGTGTGTACATTGTGTGTGTTGTATGTGCGTGGTGTGTTTGTGTAGTGTGTGGTATTTGTGCATGCACACACAAATCAAAATCTTAAAGGCAAAAAGCTGACTATGTTCATTTTATCTCAGTTAAAAGCATCACCAATGATTTATTGGTTTTTAAAAAGGAAAAAATAACAAAGAATGCATTGCCTGTTAGGTGTGTATGCTGGGTATGTATGTGATTCAGTGGAGTGATGAGACCCCCAGCTGGTGGCACCTGGTCCCTATGCCAGCATTGCACCTTGACATATATGGCACCTCAGCTGACAACCAGGGAACCTTTGCACCTGTGTGATATCTGCAGTTATGGAGATGGGCACATGGGAGGTACATCAGGTGCTGCCTTATTTCCAGGCTGCTGGGTCTACACACCCAAAATGTCCTTAATAGAAATAATAACATAAAACACAAGGAAAGACAAATAGCTAAGAAAAATCTAACCAAACAGCTGCAAGAATTAAAACTAGTGGTCACAGAAGGTCCGAGACCTGTAGTTGGCTGTCCCCAGGCACTAGTGAGCTTAAGTTGGGGGCTGTGTCCAGGGGTTCTGTGCTGACTTTGGGCCTTTTGGGGACTGTGCAATGTGTGAGAATCATCCCACATGTGTGTAACACTGGTGGGAATGGGGACGGGTGAGGGGATGAGTCCCCACATAGCTGTCTTTTCAAGCCTGTAAGCAGGCAGATGGGACAGGACAAAAGTTGGGCAGTCACAGTCTTCAGTGGCACTGAGTTCATGTCCCTAGCCTCTCACAAGAAGGACAGCTTTCAGGGCCACCTCTGGAGGGATCAGAAAGGGAGCTAGTTTGGGCATACCTGGGATGCCCACCCCCACCCCCACCAGCTCTGTGCCCTTGCAGTGACTGCTCTTGTGCCTGTTGTCCCATCTGTGCCCTGAGTGCCTGGTGCCAGGGCCATCCACTGACAAAGCCTGAGCATCCACCGTCCTGGTATGAGGCTTCCTCCCTGGCCCTTTCCCTTCCCCTGGTGAGGAGATGTTTCTTCCTCAGAAAGAACTGGTGGGTGCCCCTGTGATGTGCAGACACCCCAGTCTCATTCTAGGCCAGTGACTGCCATCCTGAGCTCTGGAAAGCCACCAGAGAGCTGGGCATGGAGGAGGAGATGAGATGGGGTTCAGGGAGGGGTACAGAAGAAAGGGAGTGGTGATGGAGGGGAGGGGACTGACTTCAGTTTGAAGGCAAAAGGTGAACTGTGCCGTGCAGCTGTCTGCTTACAGCACCAACCTGCGCTAGGTCCCTGACTCTGGGTAGCTAGGAGTGGGCAGAAGCTGCTCTGCATGGGGACAGCAGAGGGCTACCCCTGCTGCTGTCTTGCCATGACCTTGAAGAGGCCACCCATCTGCTTCAATTCACCAGGAGGGAACATACTTCTCAATAGTCCTATTGCTCTGCCTTCCCACACCTCTCCAGGTTGGCTCTATGTGGGTCTCTCAAGTCCTAAGGAAACACAGAGAACCTGCTTGGGGGAGGCTGTTGTGCCTTTTGGGGCCTCAAGCCTCTTCCAGAGCTCAGGCCTTGTTGAAGGCCAGAGCCATTAGCCAAGAGACACTGGAAGGGTGCTTCCTGCTGGTGGGAACAGGAACTGTAGGCAGAGATCCCTCCCTTCTGGCCACGCTCCCCATACGCCCTAGGGAAAACTAGGAAGGACTTTGCCCCTTTGGGCCCATGTGAGGATCCCTGGGCATCCTGAAAAAGCTCTCAGAGTGAGGCTCTGAGAAAATGTACATGTCTACCACCTGGCCTAGGAAATAGTTAAAGGAAAGTGCCCGAAACTCAGCTACCTGGACAGGTATTTACATTGTTTGCAATGTGAAGAGAAGGGCAGGCTTCCTGAAAGGTGGCACAGGGTAGGCTTGACCTACAGATTTCCCAAGACCTTATGGGCAGAGGGCTGTGCATGGACTGGAGCTGTGCGCCAGGGCTGAGCAGGTCTGGAGCAGCCCTCCTCTTCCCCAGGCAAGCCCACCCTAAGCTTCCACTGGCCAGCCTCAGCCAGGAAAAGCCAGGCTTGGGCTGCAGTGGCACGTTGGAGCAGCCAAGGCAGCATGTACAGGTCCAGGGGCAATGATGCCCCAGAGTCAGGGATGGGGACTTTGGGCGGCACTGCAGGCCTGTGTCCAGACGGGTCAGGAGTGTCCCATAGGCTGGTTGGGGCTGACAGAGGGAGGCGTGCCTGTCCCACAGGTGGAGACAGGTAGAGGAAGTGGCCTTTCCAGAGGTCTCAAAAGGGATGTTGTTCCAGCCACGTTTGTAGTCCTGTGCCCTCCACGGGTGAAACAGGAGGAGCATGTCCTGGCCAGGTGCCATCAACTCACCAGGTAGCTATGCATCTCCCGAGAGTTGATACTCAGGACCACGCCTGAGTGGTTGCCTAGGGAACAGAAAAGCATAGCCATTGATTAAGGACACCGAGAAACAGGCCACATGGGGACATAGGTGATGGCCTTAGCAAACATAGAGCAAACATGCAGTGGTCACCCCAAGGTTCCCTCAACCTGTGCTGAGTGCAGGGTGAGGATGGGGTCTCCAGTGTTCTAGGTGGTGACTGAAGAGGGGCATGCCCAGTGCCACCACAAGCAGTGGTCCCAAAGGCTGTGAGGTGAGGCACCTACTGACCTGTGTGGGGGCCACCCCTGGTATTGGCAGCAATGGGGTACAGGAAGGGCTGAGACTCCGGCCCCTCCTGGCAGCAAGTACTGTAGGGCATGGTGTGGTAAGGCCAGGAGACGAGAGGGGAGAGAGGGCATGGTGATGGTCAGAGGTTAGTTAGGGGGCCCGATGAGCTGCATTTGGAGACTAGGGGACAGGCCAAGGACCCAGGTCTAGTGCTTCTTCCTGCCCTCTGTGTGCACAAAGTGGACAGCAGCATCCAGGAGTGCCTTGGGCTAATTGGCCATCCATGCCATGCTTCCTCAGAGCTGCTACCTGTGGTTTACTACCTGTGACATCACAGTCACCTGGGCACTTCTGGGAAGGATCATCATGGGCAGTACCTAGCACATGCTAAGGCTTACAGTCTTTATTCTGCCACTGTTACCAACTAGGGGCTTTATAGCAAATAGCTGTTGGGGATCAGCTCCTTCCCTCCTGACCTTTGGAATCCTCCTGGTAGGGACTATGATCTGCCTGCAGAAAAATGGTACTAGGCTATATGGAGCCTGTGGGGAGGCCTAAGACCAAGCCTCTGCGTGGGCACTAGGAGCTGCACAAGCACCCGTACTGTGCCCAGAGATCACGTCAGCAGCTGAGAAGCTGAGGGAGGGTACCCATTACAAGCACAGCACAAGCTGCCACTCAGAGCCAGATAGCAACTGCAGTGTTGAGCCTGTGGCCACATGCATGCTCAATATGTTATGTGGAGTTATGGTCCAGGAGACAATAGCTGTGCCATGTAATAAAAACACACCTGGGCTGGCAGATATGATAGGTGACAGCAATTTCCCAATTGGCTGGATGGGGAGGAGAAGCAGCCCCACCACTAAGGAGGCTTGCTAGAACTTTAGCTTTAGCTTTAGGGTCCGGCTGGCCTGGTGGGGATCCAAGGTCAGCCACTGAGAGTTTGTGGCCCTGGTGACTACTGACCTTGCTGCGGCACCACTATTAATAATTCCAAAAGCAAGGGCCATCACTTCTGTCCTACACAGCTCTGAGGACCAGTAGACGAAGGTGTGCATAATTGTTAAGGCAGATGCCAGTCACATGACAGCTGGGCTTCATGACACCTCATGGTGCCATGCTCTGCTTGTATATCCCAGCAGAATGTTCATGGCCACTGTGAGTGGGCAGGCAGTGACACTCTCACCATAAAAGGAAAATGGTTGGCAGTTGTGCATGGGCAGGGCAGGGCAGGGCAGGGCAGACTGGTAGGCCTGGATACCATTCCAGTTAAACTGCCATTGTTCAGCTGTTCAGAGAAAATAGGATAGAGGGTGTTACTCCTTGGAGGTAAGGGAGAGGTGCTACAGCCACTGGTGACCTTCCCTGGCTGTCCCTCTGTGGGCAGGTAGGAGTGAAAAGTCACCTTTGTTAACATGTTGTGCAAACTGCAAAGAGCTATGCTAAGCATCTGTCTGCACAATGCTCAGAGGATTTGCAATGAACAGCATGGTGGGAGTGTGAGGTATAATTGGTCAGGATTGGGCTCCCCTTGGGGCTGCTCCGTGCCTCTGCAGAGCTGTGTGGACTTGGCAAGCCACTGCCTAGCTTGGTGTCCTGGGCCTCTGACTTTATCCTGTGCAGCCTTGGAGCCCCAACCCAGTACTAGGACGACACATGGTCCAGAGGGACCTGCCAGCAGGGCCAGCCTGGTCCCCTGTCCCCTGTACCTTGCCAGGCCTCTTGGGAAGGGGTGGGGACAGGCAGAGCCATTGTGTAGCAGCCCCTACCCTGTATGGTGCTCTGTGCATCCTCGCTGTGGCTCACGGGGCTCGTCATTTCCTGCTCCTTTTCATTGTGCATCTGGGCGTACACTGTCCTGCCCGGGCGCTTCCTGCTGGGTAGAGATGGCCACTTAGCTTTGCCTGAGCCCTCACCCAGCCCCAAGTCCTTTGTGGGAACTGGGGGACATGTGCAGACAACGCTGCACAAAGCTGACCCCACAAGGAGCTTTTTCTAGTGTTCCCTCCACCCTGCATTCAGCTGCCAACTGTTTGCTCATGGCCATTGGCACATTCTGGAGCCAGCACACATGCTGCTGCTGAAGGGACAGTCTTATCTTTTATCTCCCAGCACCTGGCATCTGGGACAGTGGCATAATACACTCACCTACCTGGTCCTGAGGGGTACCTGCTGAACCCTGTACCAGGGCCCCACTGTCCACTTTCCTTCCATCCAGGCACCAGGGAAAGTAGAGAGGGTGGCACAGCACTCTCTGTCTCTATGTTAACTGGGCCTGAGACTGCAGGCCAGGCCCCTTTTGTGTGAGACTAATCCATCACTCCAGTCCAGACCCTGAAAGGTCACAGTCCTATACCAGAGACAAGTGGGCCAGGAAGAGAAGAGTATGCCCAGAGGTGGTAGCAAGCACCCCTTAAAGTCATGTTAGAGACAGAGTGTGCACTCAGATCCATTGGGTGGGTACCAGCTATGCCCAGAGGGTGGCTTCAGGGTGGAATATGTCCCCTCAGGCAGGAATATTCAAGTGTTGGATATGGGCTCTTCACTGACTAGGGCAGTCCCTGCCGGCCTGCAGGGGACACAGCACTATGGAAATACAAATGCTTGGAGGCAAGGGGGTGGCAGAAAGGGATCAAGTTTGGGCATACCTGGGATACCCACCCCCACCAGCCCTGTGCCCTTGCAATGGCTGCTCTGATGCCTGCGGTCCCTGTACCATCTGTGCCCTGAGTGTCTGGTGCCAGGGCCATCCACTGACAAAGCCTAAGCATCCACCGTCCTGGTATGAGGCTTCCTCCCTGGCCCTTCCCCTTCCCCTGGTGGGGAGACATTTCTTCCCCAGAAAGAACTGGTGGATGCCCATATGGTGTGCAGGCACCTCAGTCTCATTCTAGGCCAGTGACTACCATCCTGACTCTGGAAAGCCACCAGAGAGCTGGGCATGGAGGAGGAGACAAGGCGGGGGTCAGGGAGGGGTACAGAAGAGAGGGAGAGGTGAGGGAGGTTTGTTGTGTTGAAGATAATAGGGGGAACTAAACCAGCTTCCAGCTGCCTTGGCCTATTGCAGAGCTTAAAGCCCTGGATGGATGGATGGATGGATGGATGGATGGATGGATGGATGGATGGATGGCGGGCAGGTGGGTACTGATGGAGTCTCCTTCTGCCTGACTGCTTGGAACTCACTGGCGCTGCTCTGCCCTCTTCCCCTGGGTGGCCTTCAGCCAGTAGGGAGGAGCACCTATTTCCATGGAGTACTTCCCTACTCTCCACCCTCCCAGCAAGAAAGCCGCGGCCCAGGTCTGGCGTCTCTCTCTGGGCACTCCTGGGCCCTCCCTGTTTCTGTGTGGTGGGCAGCACCCTGTTCTTCTGGACCCTTGTATTGTACCCACATCACTGCAGTGTGTAAAAAGACTGGCCCTCAGAAGGTTGGAAAGTGGGGCTGACACATCACCCAGGGACCAAGTTCTGTCACTGATACCAACCTCTTCCTCCCTGGGGCAACATGTAGCTCCTGAGAACATCCCCAGCCCTGCACAGTCGTGTGACACTGACCATGCCCAGAGGAGTGCCCCCTCTGCCCTTCACAAGCTTGGACATAGGTGTCGCACCAAGGGCTCCTACGCCATCATCTAGGACTCCGCTCCCCTGGCCTTTTGGCCATTGTGGGGGCCTGCAAGTAGGCAGCTGCAGAGCGAAGCAGGGCCCACTCCTTCCCTTCCCCCTCCTCCTCTTCCTTCTTTTCCCTTCTTCAGGGCCCCTTTTGTAGACAAGAATATCAAGGCTCCAAGAACAGGGTTGTGTCCTGAGAGTAGAATTGTGGCAGGGCCACACGTGGTCAGGTCTCTGAAGCAGACCCAGCATTTGACTTGCTTGGATGATGGGGCTGCTTATTGGATTGTGGGCTTCGGCCCTGTGGTGCTGGAGGATGCTGGGTGTGGATGTGAGGAGAAAATTCTGGACACTGGGCCCTTGGAATCCAGGTAGGTTTCACAAGGAGCCCTGATGGTCGACATTGCCATGGCGCCTACAAACCTCCTTGAGGATACCCATGGAGTGGATTGCACCTTGCTGTGGTCACCACCCTGGGATGCCTGCTCATTTGGCCCAGCTCTGCACACTGACGTGACAAAGGAGGGACTCCATCGTCCCAGAAGCCATCCCTCACACACACCTAGGAGACTTGGCATTCCCGCTCCAGCATAGGCCCTGCCAGCTGCCAACCTTACACTTGGAGCTCCTGCCTTTCTGGACTCAGAGTTGTGCAGACTCACATCGCCTCCCTCCATGGCCCTCTGGGAGGCCACGGCCTGTTGATTGTCTAGAGCTGCTCATGTATGTCAAGACCGCCTTGTGGCCTTGCCTTTTGAACTTGTAGAGGATGAGCGCTCCCATGGCAAAGAGTCCGATAACGAAGAGAACCACCACTGCCCAGTGCCCGCTGCTGCCACTTGGCCTTTGAGAACCTACAAGAGAGCAGAGAGAGGGACAGCTGTGGCTCACCATCCCCAGCCCCATCCCTGGACAAGCTGAAGGGACATGGGTTAGGAAGGAGTGGATGCTGCATGGCCTTGGAGGAGTTGGCTTCTGTCTGTGCTCAGCAGGCAGGACTGCTGTGGCTGGCCCTTGAGGGGACAGACACCTCCACCTTTGTACTGACGTGGGGTAAGTAGGTTCCTGATGGGTATCATGCCTGCAGCACAGATGCAAACTTCCAGACACTTTGCCTTGTGGGGAGACATAGAAGTGACCTAGAGGCTTGCCCCATGAGGGAGCGAGGGCAGAAGCCTCTCAAGTCCCTGTGAGTGTGAGTAAAGGGTGGCTTCCTTGGCAGAGGTGTTGAAACCCAGAAGGACGACCTGAGGGTTAGTGGATCTAACCAGGATCCCTCAGCCAGCAGGAGTGTGTAGTGGGCAGGGGAAGGTCGTGGCCTGACGACCACAGCTTCTCTCATTATCCAGGGCCCTGAATTCACTTCCACTCCACCCCCTACGGGCCCCAAGCTAGGCCTCTCACCTGCATCCATGTCCCTCAGGGCCACCAGGATGCGAAGCCCGCCTCGAAGGAGGAAGCTGATCTTGTGGTCACTCAGCACCTGCTGGATGGCCGTCAGTCTCTGAAAGCAGAGGGAGTGTGAGGCCTCAGGGCAACAGTGTAGAGACCCAGCAGTGGGGTTAGTACCACCCAACACTAGTGCTGGTGGTGGGGACAGATGCCACCTGTCCTTCAGTGCCTTCCACAGGGAATGGAATGAGAGTGTGCCAGCTAGCTTTACCAGAAGGCACATGGAAGGGACCTCAGCAAGCTCTTGCTTTTGTAGGGACAGAGACATAGGTGTATGGTATATGTGGGTCCATACACTCAGCGTGCTCTGGGAGGTCTCGTTCTGTCCATGGTTGGTGGAGCTCCTGGGGTGGAAGACCACAAAGAGGACAAGGCAGGGAAGGATACCCGACCTGAGGGAGCAGGAAGGGTGTTGTCTGGGCTGGACAGCCAGGTGACAGTGAGCCTGGTGAGCCATGGCACCATGAGACATGGCAGATAGCTGCAGCACTGAGAGCCTCGCAGGGCTCTTCCATGCCTCACCGCTCCCCTGTGTGCTCATGCAGAGGCTCTGTGCAGGCCTCAGAGTGGAGGCCTGGCTGTCTCTGCTGACACTCATCCTGCATTTCTGTGTCCCTGATCTCAGAGCTCTTGGAAGTGGTAATGGGCCCAGGCCCAGAACTAGCCATCCCCCAGCTTCTGGCCTCTGGGGAGAGGGGGCTGTGCCTCCCCCTGCACTCTGGGCCCTCCCTCCTTGATGGTCAATCCTGGTTTTCAACTTGACAAGATTTAGGATCACCATGGAAACAAATCTCTGGGCATATATGTGAGGGATTTTTCCTAGGTTAAGTCAATTTAGGTAGAAAGGCCCATATTAATGGTAGGTGGCATCATTCCCTGGACTGAATCAGGGAAAGTGAGCTAATCACTTCTCTACTTCCTCACTACGGACTGAGAGTGGCCAGCTGCCTCACACCACGGTGGACCATCACCTCAATCTGAAAACTGACATGAAGCCTTCCTTTCCTAAGTTGCTTTTGGTCAGGTATTTTGTTTCAGCACAGAGTTCACTGAGGTAATACAGGGCTCACTAACTCCTGGAACACTGCCACCCCAGGGAGCAGCCAACCAAGGGCCTCCTGGGTGCCTAGGTGACTCACACTGTCCCAGGATGGAGCCAGTTGGCCAGAGGGGTTATTTAGGGCTTGTCTTTCTGCACCACATATTGGAAAGGGGCCCCTTGGGATGGTAGGCCACAGGGATCCTCTAACAGGTAAAGCACATTCTGGGACTCTGTTCCAGATGGTGAAAAACATGGATGAACATGCGACACCTTCCAGGCTGGACCACTGGCCTGTCCAGTGAGGGTCCTGGGTCTGGGCAGGGAGTGGCCCTATGGTAAGGGCAGCGTCTTCTGGAGTTGGATTTGATAAGCATCACTATGGAGTACTTCTTGAGCCTACTGTCCCCGCTCTGGCCTTCAGTCTTATTTGAATTGGGTTGTTTTTCTGTGATGTGGTTGGTTCAGTCCTCTGCATACTTTGCATGTGAATTACATGTCCAAGGCACTTCCCTCCAGCCCTATGTATGATCTCCTTACACATGCACCTTAGCTTGATGAAGCCATTGTCTCCTTTGCCTTTGCTACCTGTTTTGAGGGTCACTCCACCAAGTTGGGCCCATGTAGGGCCAACTAACAGCTGTGCACTCTGTGGACATGTGTCGGTGTGGATGTGTGCTTTTGTTTCTGTGGAGGATAAAACAAGAGCGGAGTCCCTGGCCACACACATGGTCACTGTCTCTTGCCTAAACCAATATATCATTCTTCACCCCCATTTTCCATTTACTTTTACAGTTTGACAGTTGGGTCTTTAGTCCAGTTTTTATTTTTATTTTTTTGAGGTAGAGTCTTACTCTAGTTCAGGCTGATCTGGAATTCATTATGTCATCTCAGGCTGACCTCAAACTCATGGCAATCCTGCCTCTGCCTCTCAAGTGTTGGGATTAAAGGTGTGCACCAGCATGCCCAGCTCAGTTGATTTCTGTGTTTCTTTTTTTTTTTATTTAATGTGGCCTGAGGCAAAGGTCCAATTCCATTCTTCTACATGTGGCTGGAGGTCTGGTTTCCCAAGCACCATTATACTGGAGAGACTGCCCTTTCCTCGCAGTGTGTTCTTGGTTCCTTGTTGAAGGCCGATTGGGCACACATGCATGGATTTACTTCCGGCCTCCTTTCTGCACCCTGGGCTGCTGCATCTGGTTTCAGGGCCATGCTGTGTGGGCTAGGTAACCATGATTTTGGATGCTTTGAAGTATGTGTGGTGTATCTAGCTTCATGTGTGGTTCAAGACCACTTGACATTTTCATTGCCTTTTGTGGCTCCATGGAAATGTCAGAGTTGCCTTCTATCCTGTTAAAATCCCAGCAGACACATTACTCAGTAGATAGATTGGGTAGGATAAACATTTTGGCAACTGATCCTTTTACTCTATGAGCGCAGATGGTCTCTTCATTTCAGGTCACCCTGGGTTTCTCATCCGTGTTTGTAGCTCATGTCTTTGCTTCTTTTCTTTCCTTTTTTTTTTTTTTCCCCTGAGGTAGGGTCTCACTGTAGCTCAGGCTGACCTGGAATTCACTATGTAGTCTCAGCCTGGCCTCGAACTCATGGCAATCCTCCTACTTCTGCCTCCTGAGTGCTGGGGTTAAAGGCATGCTCCACCATGCCCATCTGTAGCTCATTCCTAAGTGCTTTATCTGTTCTGGTGCAATTGTAAGCGGGATGTTTCCTGATGATGTAGCCTGGAGAAGCACTGTTGATTGCTGTGGGCCTCGGGGCTCTGGCTCGCTGGCCTCCCTCCCTCATCGGCACTGTGAGACCTACATGGAACACTGGGTCTGCACTGCCCAGGCCCTGATCTGGATCTAAACACTACATTCAGGTCACTGGCCACCCTGTCCATGTCATGTCTCTGGCCAATTCAGATGCTATGCTCACTTCTTCCCTCCTTGTGTGTTCTGGGCTACTATATGTGCTCCTGAACAGCCATGTGGGATCATACAGTTCCCCTATCATCTGCAGAAGAACCCCTGTGCTTCATCTGTCCCTTCCAAGCTTCCATCCCAACAACCACTGCCCATCTTTCTGTGTCTAGGGGTCTGCATACCCTGCTGCATCATGGAAATAGCCTGTGGTTTCTGGCTACTGTAGTCAGGCCTGCTGTGTTGCAGACTTGTCATACTAGCATGGCTCACGGCTCAGGGAAGATGCTGCCTCACTCACGTGGACACTCTAGCTTGCTAATTCATTCCTCAGCTCAGGGACAATTGAATGTCCCCATTCTGGGCTGCTACATATAATATGTGTGTGTGCAGATGCTGTGTCATGCACATTCCATTTCTCTTGGGTATTCACTAGGAGTGCACATGCCAGACCACGAGGTCACTCTGTGTCACTTACCGAAGAGCCATGAGCCCTTTGTCCACAACGGCTGTACAATACCACTAGAACATGTAAGGTTCTGGTTTCTCCTGGTCTGCACTTACGGTGGTGTCTGATTTTGAAGTTTGTTACCCAAGTGGGCACAAAGGGTTTCCCAGACATGTCACTCAGCAGCTCTCCCACCAGGGCTGTACATGGCAGCTGTCCTGTGGAATGTTTGGTAACTACATGGAGCTGATTTCTAGTCTGTCTTGGATCCTACAATACAGGGTTTTGCCTGTGCATCCCAGTACTCCTTGCAGTAGAGCTTGATCATGTGATCTGCTCAAGCCAATGGTATGAGATAAGTAAAACCATCCCACCAGTGGCAGTGGCCCAGCCTGCTGCCATCAGGCTGCCTGTCTCAGTGACTCTGGAGGAGACATGACCTCCAGAGGGAAGAGCCAGACAGACTGCAACATGACCACGAATAAACCTTTAGGTGATTCCCCACAAAGATATCCCTGCTTATTTGCAATGGCCTCACCTGACACTTGGCCACACAGTCCTGCTGTGCAGGGAGAACCTGGGAGCAGGTGGCTATACCCATACCTTGTCGCCTGTGAGGCTCCTCTTCCTTGTGGGCCTGGGAGGGGGCAGGAGCACATATAGGTCAGCCAAGGTGGGCAGCCCTGGCTTCACCACAGTCACTAGCAGCTCCTCGGGGATGCTGGTCTCCTGTGGGGACAGACAGGCTACTTTGATTGCCTTTTTCTCATCCTCTGACACATGCCTGACCTCCAGGAACATCGGCTCTCCCTTCCTGGCTAGGTAAATCCTCTTCACCTGTCTTACACATTGCTTCTGTCCCATACATACCTATACCTGGCTGGAAATCCCAAGGCATCCTATGCTACCTCCTGTCCCATGCTGCTGTCCCTCAGCCCTGTGGGGTCTGGGCCATGGCCTTCATACTGCCTAGGCCTATCCTTAGGCTCATTCCTCATCCTGAGGTTGAGTGGATACTGTCCTCCAACTATGGCCCTCTCTACCAATTCCTGTTCCAGCTCTGCCCCAGGCCCACACCCACATATTCCAACTCACCAGACTTAGCTCCTATATGTCACTATGCCTCCTGTGAGGCCCCCTCCATATACTATCATGTGATAGACTCTTGTTCATCTTTCATTGCCCAGCACAATTTAACCAGCACTTTTCAGAGGATAAGGCCAGGATAGACCTATGCCTGTGACAGCTTTGGGTGTTTCTAGGGGATGGCCTCTCTCTCTCTCTGGGGCCCAAAGACCTTGGGCATCTCACTGCACACTTGAGGGCACTGCCTTTATTTTCAGCTGCCTGAAAGCCGTGGTTGCCCAGGTTTCTTCCTCTGCCTGCAGAGTTTATCTCAGAAGATGAATCCAGCTTTAAGAGTGCTGGAGGACATGGACCTGCACAGCTAGCATGTAGGATGAGAGTCGCGTCTCTCTCTTTGCATTCCCAAGCCAAGGCAGTGACCTGCTCAGTCCTAAGACCCCCTCCACTGGCCCTGTCTTGCCCATGGTGCCCTGGCCCACAGTCTGGCTACAGGTGTGGGGAGCCTGATGTCCAATCCACTCAGTACCTTGGCGAGCAGCCGTGTGACCACCAGGCCCACATCATCCCTCCATTCAGGGGTGTTGGGGTTGTAAGTGTCTAGGTCACTGGAGAACTGTAGAGGCACCACCTGGAATTGATCTGGAAAGAGGACAGAGCAGGAGCCAGTCAGGCCTGCATGGTTCTTGGACCCTCCAGGACGGTGGTACATGTCATGTGTCCCCATGGTCTTCTGAAGAGGTCAGGGTGGTTCTGGCTCTGTATTTGGAAGACAACAGCTGTGTAGCTGTTCCAGGCAGGGCTCACTCACCTGGTGACAATGACGATGGCTCCTGACCTTAGAAGACAGCTTGGCACAGTGAAAGCATGCTCTACAAGATCTGCCCTTCACAAAGACATACACCCCTTTGAGGTTGGCCTCTCCTTCCTCAGGAATCCCTGGACTTCAATTCACTGGTCCTCTAAGAGGCCTCATCTTCTCCTTCTCCCACATTTCCCAAGCCTCACAGCTTACAGCTGTTTTTCTTTCTTTTTGTGTATGTGTGCACATGCATGTGTGCATGTTCATGTGCAAATGCACATGTATGTGCATATGGAGGCCAGAGGACAACCTCGGTGTCATTCTCAGGTATGCCATCCACTTCTATTGAGACAGGGTCTCTCAATGACCAGGAAATCACCAATTAGGCTAGACTGGTTGGCCAGTGAGCCCCACAGAGATCCATCTGTATCTGCTTTCACAGTACTGGGATTGCAAATATGTACTGTCATACCCAGCTTTTATGTGAATACTGAGGACCAAACTCAGGTCCTTGTGCTTGAAAGGTAAGTGCTTTACCCACTAAGACATCTCCCAGCCTCCAGGGCTCTGTTCTTGAGTTACAGGAATTACAGGGCTAAGCTGTCACGTCTGCCCTGACTTTCAGTCCTCCTTTTGCTCAAATGATAGTGCTTTGTGGATTATGACCCAGTGTCCTACAGTGAAGATAGCCACAGCTCTATGGTAAAGGGAAGACTGGCTGGGGTAGCAAAATGAAGTTCATTGGTATGGTGATGGGGTAACAGAGTGTGGGGTCTCCTCCTCCTCAAGATGGGTTCTTCTATGGTAACTGTTTTCCTGAGGGGCCAAGCACCCCAGGGAGCAAAGATAAGTGAGCACCTGGGCTGGAGAGATGGCTCACCCATTAAGCACTTGCCAGTGAAGTGTAAGGACCGCTGTTTGAGGCTCGATTCCCCAGGACTAATATAAGCCAGATGCACATGGTGGCACATGCATCTGGAGTTTGTTTGTAGTGGCTGGAGGCCCTGGTGTGCCCATTCTCTCTCTCTCTCTCTCTCTCTCTCTCTCTCTCTCTCTCTCTTTCTGTCTCTGTTGTTCTCAAATAAGTAAATAAATAAAAATAAATAAACAGATAAATGAGCACCTATCTTTGGGAGTTCTCTTATAGACTGTCTTTAGAGTGGTGGGTACAAATGGACTTCCTGTGGAGGTGGCTGGCCTAGTGTTCTTTCTGTGGATGATCTTGTCAAGTCACTTGAGCAACAGACTGTGCTGTGGCTCATGAGTGTCATGAGGCATAGTGCTTGCTTTACAGAGATGGAAACTGAGATCAGAGGAGCTAGGGCACTTTGTCAAGGCTATACAGCCAGTTCAGATATCAAAACCACCTGGGCCCACTGTCTCCAATCCAGGGCCACTCATGGGTGACCATGTTCTCTAGAGCTGTGCACTTATGGGGCTCAACCCTAGGATCAAAGCTGAGGACACGATGCCCTGGAAGTGGGGCTCACCCAGCACACGGACGACCCTGGAGTCCTGCAGCACCGAGTTCCCACAGGCCGCCTGCACCGTCACACGCACCTCTCCCGTGTCAGAGAAACGTGTTGTCACCGAGTTGTCCAGAGAGAGCAGGGGCTGTGGGCATAAGCAGGCTCAGGTCCAGACTGGCAGGACATGGGGATGCTGGCTCTCAGTCTGCTGCCAGGGCCACTGTGGTACTGTGCCTGGTCTGGCTCTCATCAGCAAGTAGGCTGGTGAGGCTTCCATTATGATAGTGCCTAAGAGGTGTTGGGGGGCAAGGGGCCCTGCTCTTAGTGGTATGGGAAGCATGCTTTGTTTCCATAGCATGGACACACCATTCCAGGGTCGGCCCATACTTTTAGCAGACTTTTAAGAGACTTTTAGCAGAGTACTGGGCATCAAGTGGGGTCCATATCCCATCGTGGTTCACTTTCCCATCCATGACCCAGTGCCAGCTGTGGCAGAAAGCAGCCTTACTCATTGTGGGCAGGCGGATGGGTGGTGATGTCACCTTGTCAATAAGGGCACACCCTTGTAGGTACAGAGGCAGAGGCTGTAGAAGGTGAATGAGGTAGCAGGGTCAAGAGCCTCAGAGCTGAAGTGGCTACTCCTTTCTGGAGCTGTCCCCCAGGCAGAGCACCCTGTGTCTACAGCCTTACTCTTTGTCTCCCCATCCTCTTTGTCACCAGCAGGACTGCCACCTGCTAGATGAGGAAGCGGTCTCCCCTGTGGGTCTAGAGGTTCCCTCCCTGTGGACAATAGCCTTGTCCTGTTAATGACACCCTGCTGAATCATACTGTCTCTTGCTTAAGAACTCTCCCTGGCTCCCCACTGCTCACAGGCACACTCAGCCCTCCACAGAACCCTCCCCAACCACTCCAGTACACATGGCCGCCCCATCCCTCACCTTTGCCCCCTTGTGACACATGCCATGCCCTAGCTTGGGTCCCATGCCCCATCTCTCTGGTAGGACTATCCAGGGCCTTATCTAACCCATGCTGGGTCCCTGAGCAGACAAAGCCCAAGCTGATGCTCAGGGCGGCGCTGCCTGGAGGAGGGTCAGGACTGGTCCCTCACAATGGACTCAGGAGGGTCTTTAGGGTGGGCAGCTACACTGTGCCTTGCTGCCAGGTCCCTAAGACAGCATCCTGCCCACTTCATGCACCAGGTGGGAACCTATAGGAGGAGAGGTGGGACTCACCTGCAGGCTGTGGCCAATCCACCAGTAGAAGATGGTGAGGTTAGGGTTCAGAGGCAGCAGCACAGCAGTGAGGTTCACCTCCTGGTTGATTCCAATGACAGGGACCACCTCCAAGTAAAGGGCCTGCAGAGGAGCTGTAGGGTCACCAAAATGTCCACATTTAGAGGACAGTGAGGGACAGTGCCTTTCAGAGGGGCCTGCTAGTCACTGTCTAGGTCAGCTTGATTGCTACATTACTGCCATCACTACCACTTATCACCATTTCCACAACCACCACCATAACCATCATCACCATTTCTGCCACCACCACAACCATCACCATCATCACTACTGTTACTATCATCACCATCATTGCCACCACAACCATCTCACCATCATCCCCATACTCATCACTGTCGCCACCACCACCACCAGTGTCACCACATTACCACCACCACCACCAGTGTCACCACATCACCACCACCACCACCAGTGTCACCACATCACCACCACCACCACCCCCAGTGTCACCACATCACCACCACCACCCCCAGTGTCACCACATCACCACCACCACCACCACCAGTGTCACTACATCACCACCACCACCCCCAGTGTCACCACATCACCACCACCACCACCACCAGTGTCACCACATCACCACCACCACCCCCAGTGTCACCACATCACCACCACCACCACCACCAGTGTCACCACATCACCACCACCACCACCACCAGTGTCACCACATCACCACCACCCCCCCCAGTGTCACCACATCACCACCACCACCCCCAGTGTCACCACATCACCACCACCACCACCACCAGTGTCACCACATCACCACTACCACCCCCAGTGTCACCACATCACCACCACCACCACCACCAGTGTCACCACATCACCACCACCACCCCCAGTGTCACCACATCACCACCACCACCACCAGTGTCACCACATCACCACCACCACCACCCCCAGTGTCACCACATCACCACCACCACCCCCAGTGTCACCACATCACCACCACCACCACCACCAGTGTCACCACATCACCACCACCACCCCCAGTGTCACCACATCACCACCACCACCACCAGTGTCACCGCATCACCACCACCACCCCCAGTGTCACCACATCACCACCACCACCACCAGTGTCACCGCATCACCACCACCACCACCACCAGTGTCACCACATCACCACCACCACCACCACCAGTGTCACCACATCACCACCACCACCACCCCCAGTGTCACCACATCACCACCACCACCACCAGTGTCACCACATCACCACCACCACCACCACCAGTGTCACCACATCACCACCACCACCCCCAGTGTCACCACATCACCACCACCACCCCCAGTGTCACCACATCACCACCACCACCCCCAGTGTCACCACATCACCACCACCACCACCACCAGTGTCACCACATCACCACCACCACCCCCAGTGTCACCACATCACCACCACCACCACCACCAGTGTCACCACATCATCACCACCACCCCCCGTGTCACCACATCACCACCACCACCACCAGTGTCACCGCATCACCACCACCACCCCCAGTGTCACCACATCACCACCACCACCACCAGTGTCACCGCATCACCACCACCACCACCACCAGTGTCACCACATCACCACCACCACCACCACCAGTGTCACCACATCACCACCACCACCCCCAGTGTCACCACATCACCACCACCACCCCCAGTGTCACCACATCACCACCACCACCCCCAGTGTCACCACATCACCACCACCACCACCAGTGTCACCACATCACCACCACCACCCCCAGTGTCACCACATCACCACCACCACCACCAGTGTCACCACATCACCACCACCACCCCCAGTGTCACCACATCACCACCACCACCACCACCAGTGTCACCACATCACCACCACCACCACCACCAGTGTCACCACATCACCACCACCACCACCAGTGTCACCACATCACCACCACCACCACCAGTGTCACCACATCACCACCACCACCCCCAGTGTCACCACATCACCACCACCACCCCCAGTGTCACCACATCACCACCACCACCACCAGTGTCACCGCATCACCACCACCACCACCACCAGTGTCACCACATCACCACCACCACCACCCCCAGTGTCACCACATCACCACCACCACCCCCAGTGTCACCACATCACCACCACCACCACCACCAGTGTCACCACATCACCACCACCACCACCACCAGTGTCACCACATCACCACCACCACCAGTGTCACCACATCACCACCACCACCCCCAGTGTCACCACATCACCACCACCACCCCCAGTGTCACCACATCACCACCACCACCACCCCCAGTGTCACCACATCACCACCACCACCCCCAGTGTCACCGCATCACCACCACCACCCCCAGTGTCACCACATCACCACCACCACCACCAGTGTCACCGCATCACCACCACCACCACCACCAGTGTCACCACATCACCACCACCACCACCACCAGTGTCACCACATCACCACCACCACCACCACCAGTGTCACCACATCACCACCACCACCACCACCGTCATTATAGTTATCCCCATTAGCATAGTCACCAGCACCTTCATTTGTTATGGGGTAAAGTTAAAATGTCCCCTCATGCTTATGTTTTCAGTGTTTCTTCCACAGCTTGTGACACTATTTTGGATGGCTGGGAACCTTAGGAGGTGGGCCTTAGCTGGTGGACGTAGACTATTGCAGGCAGGCCTTGAAAGGCT
This sequence comes from Jaculus jaculus, assembly GCF_020740685.1. NCBI lineage: Eukaryota > Metazoa > Chordata > Mammalia > Rodentia > Dipodidae > Jaculus > Jaculus jaculus. The sequence goes on from NC_059112.1 coordinate 60,661,572, forward strand.
GCAGCTCGGCCCCTAGTACCAGCGTCACTCCCTGCTTCCTGGCACCCTATACTGTGAGGAGCCTCAAGCTGCTGCGTGCTCCTGCCACCAGGAACTCCACTATGCCTTCCAAGCTGCAATGGTCTGAAAACATAAAGGCCCAAACAAATCCCCCTTACATTGTTCCTGTAAGATTGTGGTTATAGCAACACAAAAGTACCTAATCCAGAAAATTGGTAGCAGAGAAGTAAGGTTGTTCCTTAGACTAAAACTGTCCACAAGGTTCTGAAACCTTTGGTGCTATTTGTGTATAGAATTTGGATCACCACCACCACCATCACCTCCAGCACCATCATTGCTATCACCATTATTACCAGAATCATCAATCACCAACGTCTCTACCACCATCATCACTATTGTCACCACCACTGCAATCACAATTGTTGCCACCTTCCCACTCCTTTGCCCACCCCCCCATATCAGTACCATGAAGATCATCAGGGGTTGGGTCTGAACCCAGTGCAACTACCCCGGGATGCCAAGCACCACGCTCTCCACCACCACCTCTTCCTCATCACGGTCAGCATGATCACCCGCACCATCACCATTTGTTATGGTTTAAATCTGGGCTTTGGTACCCTGAGGACTGGGACTTGCAGCAGCCCCCCAGGACTCCCCATGCTTCCTCAAGACCCAGGATTTCTGTGTCACAGGAGAGGCTCCCAGCCTCAAAGGAGCCATGAACTTACAATTGACCTGGACAAAGAGCACAGCCTCATCGTGGCCCGCCATGTTCTCCGCCCTCACGGAAACTCGGTAGACACCAGGGCTTTCATAGCGGTGCCGAATGGGCTCCTCTGTCAGTGTGAGATTCACGTACATGGCCTTGAAGCCATCCCCAAGGTCCACCTGGTACTTGGTGGTCAGGATGTCACCCTGTGGGAAATACCACAAAGCCTCTCAGGAGTGGCCACTGAGGCTGGGGACCCATACCACATTCCACTCCTTCCCTCCTTCCCACAGGGAGCTGGGCTTGGAGCCCCAGCCTGCAATGGAAGGCTGGAAGGCAGCTCAGGGGATCATGATGGGCTGTCCTTCAAGAAGAACAGTCACCCAGCTGCTAGATGAAGATACCCTAGGTGACTTAAGGAAGTTATCTGAATCAGAGTGGGATCCACTCTGGGATCCGTAAGGCCTAAGCCAGGCCACAGGGCTGGGAAGGCAATCCAGAGTCTCTCCCTGGAGACGGCTTTGGTGATTCTGCCAGGAGGTCTCTTCAATAGCAAATAAAATATGACTGCTGGAAATGCAAGTGTAGGGTTCTTGAAGAGATAAGGACACCAGGAAGGGCACATGTGGACCCAGAGGCAAACCCAGAAGCAGGGCAGCCACAAGCCAAGAGGCTGTGGAAGCTGGTTGAGGCCGAATGGGCCCTTCTCTCAAGTCTCGTGTTGTTTGAAGTCAGTTTATCATTTGATGTCATCCCCAGTACCTAGCATGTATGGTGCTCTGTCACACCCATTTTATAGGGTACAAGATGGAGGCAGGCTTGGGAGGCAGACTCCCTGCCCACTGTTCTCCTTGCAGAGCAGGGTGAGGAGTGAGGGGACCATCCACCCCCTATTCGCTCTGGTGAGGGAGGTTTTCTGCACAGTGTCCCGGATGTGAGTGCCACATGCAGTTTCAATGCACCTGACCATGCGTGCCAGGCATCTCTTCATGTGACTACTTTTCACCTGCAAAGCCTGCTGGTCCACTGTCTCATCATGCCTCTTGCCCATTTTTGTTGTTAATTTTGATTTTTTGAGGTAGGGTCTCACTGTAGCCCAGGCTGACCTGGAATTAACTATGTCGTCTCAGACTGACCTCAAACTCACAGTGATCCACCCACCTCTACCTCCTGAGTGCTGGGATTAAAGGTGTGTACCACCACACCTGGCCTCTTGCCCATTTTTGAATTGGTTGGTTTATACTCTGACTGTGAACCCTAAGAATTCTCTACACCTCCCAACATGGGAACCTGCTAGACTGTGGCTGGCAAATGTGCCTTCTGCCTCTGCAGCAGCCTTTTACTTTCTTGATAGCATCTGTGGTTGTTTGAATGTATAGACTCTAGCATTCTTTTAAATTAAGATTGAGCTTGCAACTTGAGTCTCTAGTGGGCAGAAGCCTGCTGGGGAAGAGGTGTCCAGCCCTAAGGTGTGTGCAGAGCCAGTTGAGCAGTTTGTGTGCTGGCTGGTGTTTGTTGGTGCTGGCATTTCTCTGCTGTGAATGTTGGAGTGAGCCAGCTTCTTCTGCCATAATGGAAAATCATGAAATAGACCCTTTCCTCCCATAAGCTGCTTCTGGTCGGTGTTTTTCCCCATGAAGGTAACTGCAACATCTTTTCCAGAGCTGAAGTTTCAACCCTGAAGCCCAGTGTTCCAAGGTTTCCCTGTGTGGGCCTGACTCCTCATCTACTCTAAGGACTCCCATCCTGCCTCTGGGGTTGGCTGAGGTAGTGCATCTTTGAAAAGCTGCACTCTTTCTCATGATCTGTTTAGGTGTGTGGTCCATTCAGAGTTCATGTCTACATCCTTGTGAGGTCTGAGTGGAGGGAGGTGTTGTCTCTGTTTGGAGAGACTGTCCCCCTGCCTTGATCTGTTCTGTACCATTCAAGTGCAGGGAAAATGTTCACAAGTCTTCTCTTAGGTAACTATAACATTAATTCTGCAAACTTACAAAACTTGGGCTTCCCCAAACCCAGCACTGTTCCTAAGCCCAACTTATGTGTACTCGAGTAAGTGTGTGTGTATGTGTGTGTGTGTGTCTGTGACATGCCATGCCTGTGCCTGCAAGTGTATGTGAATGTGTGGACATGTATGTGTGCATGTGTCATGATATGCATGTGCATGAATGTATTTTTACTCACCTTCAGTCCCAGTTTCCTGCATACTTTCCTTGGGAAGCTAGGCCTGAGTTACCTTGCCCCCTTTCCAAGGCATCTTTGGGTCATTATTTTAGCCCCTGCCTACCCCAGCCTGTGCCTTCTGAACAACCCTAGGAAAGGTTCTGGTGCACCACACATCATTCCAATCCCCTGAGCTATCCGGACAGCTAGCCTTTGGGACTGACAATTTGGACTTCCTCCTCAGTCTGCAGATGTGATGCAGATGCTACAGTGGGGCTCTAGGGGGCAGCAGATGATCATGTTTCCAGGAATCTGACCAGGAATATGGGTGCCTCAAGTGTGTCACTTCTAAGGGTCTTGGGGAACCCCGGGTTGGGCAGGGCGTTGTCCTCTTGTCACCCTAATGCATTGCTGTGAAGAGAGACACCCAGCCCTATTCCAGGGCTACCTGCTGGTTCCTGTGGCCAGTTTTGATCAGCAGGAGTACCTGGGGGCAGAGGGAATCAGAGCCAGTGGACCACGCAGGTCTAGGGCTACAGACTTAGGCTCTATCTGCTGGAAGTCCTGAGGCCTGGGACCCAGTGTCATGTGAGGCTTTGTGCAAGCCTCGGCGTCGGCACCTGTGAGATAGGCTGCCAGGGCAGTGTGGGGCAGTGCTATGAGTAAAGTGGCTGTAAGAGCGCTGGTGCACAGATGGTGTGTGGCCAGTCTGCCTTCAGCCTCAGTCTCCCTATTTGCAGACCAGCATCCTGCTTCCAACACCAAAGACCTTCATCAATTGCCCACCCCACCGTGGTACTGTATTCTGGAGGACATTTGAATGGTGCATACAAAATCTTAAAGCCACACATGATACTGCATGTTTGTTAACCGGCCAGAGATCTGGAGTCCCACTGACTCATGAGGAGAGACTGCCTCGAGTGCTGGAGGGACCGGTGACTGTGAGTGGGGCCTGCCCTGGGCCTACGGGGAGACTCCATCATCATTTGCTTCTGCACTTTTCACATGTTTTTTTCTGAATTTCTTGTACTGGGCATCAGTTACTTATAACTAGAAATATAAGTAGGCTAACTATTAATTTGAAAAGATCAGAGAGAAATACAAAAATTAACAGTTCTTACAGGGAGCAGGATTTGAGTGATATTTATATCCTTGATATATTTTTAATATATTTTCCAAATATTCTACAATGATCATACATTATTTTTAAAAATCAGGAGAAAATGTAACATTTGTTCTAAAGTAAAAATAGAAAGAGTGGGAGACTGGGCAGAGATTTGTATATATATCTGTGTGTATATATAAGCCTGTATTTATATCTTTATATGCATTTATTATATACTTGCATCCGTATATGCACACTCACAGGATTTATCTTTGGTTGTATAAATACTAATTTCTGTTAGCTTTATGCCCTTGTTGGGATTCTAACCCAACTAAATCAATGCAATTAGAAGTTTAATTGTCTCAGAGCCAGTTTGGGAATGTGGCTCAACGGTGGAGTGCTGGCCTAGCTTTGCATAAGGCCCTGGATTCCATCCTTAGCACGAGAAGAAATAAATAACATGAATAAAAATGTTTTACTTCCCCCTATGGGGAAGAATCCATCTTTTGTAAGTTTTGTAAACACATATACACACATGCACACATATGCACACACAGACATGTAAACTGTATTTCCACACATGACGTGGGGCCCATGTTTCCTGCTGACAACCTGGCACACTCACTCCGTATGTCGGCTTCTTCTCAAACACACTAAAGCTCACCCCCCCCACTTCCCTTCTGCCCTTGGGGACAGGAAGGCCTCTGTGGGTGTTCCACACTGTACAGTGTCTGCCCCTGGTGTCTGGATAAAGCCACCCTAGAGATGACAGGCCGGAGGTCAGCTACTCACCTGCTCCTGCCGCACGACAAACAACACGTCGTCTCCAGGTTGCACAGCCACCGCCTCACCTCGGATGCTCACCTGCAGGCCCCGGGGCGGCGTGAGGGGGCACTGCAGCTGCACTGGGCTCTGTTGAAGGTCCACGCCACCCTCGCACATGTTGGACACCACCTTCCGGTACCTGGGTGAATAAGTGAGGGTCAGGGTAGTAGCAGACAGCTACGTGAGCTACAGGGATATGCTCCTGGTCCAGAGGCAGCTCCTGGCTCCGATCAGCTCTATTTGTTCTCCACTCCTTGCTCTGTCTCATGGCCACTTTTGCCCATTTTAGAGCTGAGAACACTGAGGTTGAGAAGGGAGAGACAGGAAGAGCCAATCTGCTGTAGGGAGCCAGTGTGTCCTTGGGCTGACCCCATTACCACAACAATAATAATAATGAGAGGACCCAGTCTGAATCTAAGGTCTTACTGAGAACATGGATGACAAAGAGTTCAAGAGGGGGTGGGCTCTAGCCTAGGCCTTTCCCTGGCTCCCCGGGTGGCCATGAACAAATGTGCTTTCCTCTTTGGATAATTCCACTCTTCCACCACTCATCTACCCACCCACTCTTCCCAGCACCTAACTGGGGCATGGCAAGCAGGGTCTGTTAGCAGAAGTGTCCATCGGTGCCTGTGCCAAGGGCAGATGGATGAAGGGATGGGTGAGTGAGTTAACAGATGGATGAATGGATGGATGGATCCGTAGGTAGATGGGTGGAAGAACGGGTGGGTGGATGAATGATGGATGGATGGACAGGTAGATGGAAGAGTGGACTAATTGATGGATGGGTGAGAGGGCTGATAGTTGGATGGATATGGGATGGATAGATAGATGAGTAGGTAGATGGATAGATGGTTAAGTGGCTGGGTAGGTGGATGACGGATGGATGAGTAGGTGGGTTGGTTGATGGTGGATCACAGGATGCTGCTGCTAAGGTCACATTCTGCAGTCTCCAGTCCTGCTCCATTTCTTCTGCTCACTAAGGAAGCAGTGGGAGCTCCTCGCAGAGGACGAGGAAATAGGGCCCTCAGGTAGCACATGTTGGGACCTTCCCTAGTCCTATTTGTTGGAGTTGAAGGCTCACAGCTGTTATGCACCTCGGTTTTACATGAAGTTACTACTTTAGAGGCAGTGGGCTCCGCCCCTGGGGAGGACAAGGCCCTGTGCCACACTGTCTCTTGCTCCACAGCTGTACTCAGCACTACACCGACTGTAGGAACAAAAAGTATGTGAGCTAGGCTTGGGAACAAGCAGGGAGGGTAATCAAGTGAGTGGGACAGTGACTGAGACAAGTTATGACAGAAGCAAATGTAGGGACCAGGGCAGATGGTCTGGGAAGACTTCCTGCAGGAAGTGGCATTTAAGCAGAGACCTCCCTCCCCTGGCAGCAGGAGTGTTTCAGACACCACTGAGGGCCTGGCTGCTGAGCATGGGTATGTGGGAGGCTTGGGAGGACCCCACTCTGGGGGTCTCAGCCCCACAGGAGGCATAAGCCTGGCCCCCCTCTTCATCTAGTGCCAACTGAAGGCCGCTCTCCTGATACTGGCCACAGGGGGTCATGGAACCTGTGGGTTCCTAGGATGCTGATGACTCAGGCTCTGCAAACCCATGGGAACAGCACCCTGACCTTGGCTTCTCCTCTAGACTCCACTGGAACCATAGCACAGTATGGAGTGCCCTTGGTTCTGCCCTTGGAGGTGGTCATGGAGTCACTGCCACCCACACTCACCCAAAGCTGCTGGTATAGGTCTGGCCCAGGGCACAGTCATCCGGAGGAGACAAGGGGTTAAACCAGAAGTTGGCTGAGCACTTGTTGGCAGCAGACTCTGAGGATGGCAAGCGTTCAAACCCGTAGTCACTAGGGGAGGGAAGACATGGCAAACAAGTGGTATTGGAGGTGACAGTCAGGGTGAGGCTGATGGGGGAACCTTATACCTAGGGCCTAGGACCCATCTGTGGGGACACAGGTCTGAGCCCACAGTCTGTCCCAGAGGGAGAGACAGGCAGAACATGCCAGCTCCACCCTAGGGTGAAGAGGATGACAGGGTGCTAAAACTCAGAGGAGGCTACAAACTACCAGGAGAGGTGAGTAATGCTCAAAGGATGTGAGGGAGAAAGAAGAGTGACAAGGAAGGGCCATGTAGTCAGAGCTCGGCACCCCAGAGACAGGCACAGGAGGCCAGAATGCAGGAGAGCAAGGTAAGGAGGGCCAGGTGAAGAGGCAAGTGGTGGGCAGAGGCCTTGGGAAGCACAGTCTCATGTGGGCAGTGGGCTTCTGAGTGGAGCATTGGGTATTCAGGGCATTTAGCACTGGCCCTGATGGAGGAGAGGGGCTGGGTGGACGTGGCTTGCCTCCAGTATACTGTAAAGCAAAGATGATAGTGTGTGACTGGAGATGAAGCCTTCAAGGACACTGTGGTCTGTGCCTGGTCCTGGGGACATGGCCAGCAGGTTATAAAGACACTGGGAGCAGCCAGGTAGGGAGGAGTGGATGGGTAGAATCACACAGTGCCCACCAGAGGAAGTCAGAGTCCCGGCATTTGCACACACGTGATGTGAGTGCAGACGTGAAGCTCTTCCCCTTGACACACCAGGATGTGGACTTTCTCTTCCGGAAGCTTCTCTGCTGACCCATGATGCAGTGGTCACCCTGCAGCAGTAACACCAGATTGAGGAGCTGGCCATTGGCTTGTCCTGTCACTCCTGCCCTGGAGGCAGCCAAGACAGGGTCTTGTCCCCTTTGACAGACAGACAGAAACAGGTCCAGAAGGAAACCTGGCATGTCTGTGGTCAATGGCACAGCTTCCCTCTACCCCAAGCCACCAACACTCGCTGTATATCTACTGCTACAAGTGTTGGCTAGGCCATGGGAAGTCACAGAACTGCTAGACACGTGGCCCCTGGGCTCAAGGGTACCAGGCCTGGGAGGAGCCTGAAGTGCTCACGAGTCTCCGGCAGCACTCAGCAGCCCACAGCAAGCACCCTGGCAGTGACAGGGAGGGTCTGTCAGGGATGCTGCTTGGCCACAGGGGAGTCAGCATCAGCCTCTTCCCTAGTCCTACCTGTAAACTTTCCAAGTCACATTAGCCAGATCTCTACCTCCATATTGAACCTCTTGATGTCTGATTCTGACCCTGGTTCCCTGACTGCCTTTAAGTACTATCCTGCCATATGGCTCAATCACTGTTCCCAACCCTAGATGTTTCCTCCTACGGTTTGTCAGCCTGACTGCCCCCTCCCACAGGTAAAAATCCCTACTTGCTGTGGCACATTCTCTGTGGAAGCAAGCTCCTCGGTGAGTCCTGAGGCAGCCCTACACCCTCGCCCTAGAACAGAATAAAGCCCTCCAGGAGTCCTGTGGCTTTAACCGTTGCCTATAGTTCCAGATCCTACACTGAAGTGCCTAGCTCTGCAGCACAGCCTGCTGGGAGCTGATGTGGGTCTGATGGCCTGTTTACCAGTGTGTTACACTGGTGATGGAGACATATGGTTATGTGTAGGAACAGTGGTGCAAGCCCACCCCAGACCCCACTGTCAGATACAGTCTGTGCCTATGGTGCCTCCCTAAACAGTAAAATCCCTGAATTCTAGCACACAGACTCCTCAGATGAGGGTAGTTTGGGACCTGTATCCCTGAATATCACAGACACAGTTCACAGCAGCTGTCAAGACAGGAAGGATCCAGACTCCCCTGGGAGGGTGGATGCTCGGGGTGGGCATCTGTAAGGCTCCTTGGAGGAAGAGAACATGTGTAGCTGTGGATGTGTGCTGGCCCACCTGGAGGTCAGTGAGGTCCCAGGAGCTGTAGTCATCCTCGCCACACTGCTTGGGAAAGGAGGGCCGGAAGTCCACCTTGACCAGCTCCCAGTCAGAACGGAAGCTAATGTGGCCAAAGACCCTGTGGAGGGAGGGAGAAGGAGGGGAAGGAAAACCACCTTAGACTGAACGCTTTCCCTCCGTGCAGGCACTCCCCTCACAATCCATGGTGCCACTCTTGCCCTTGCTGGAGTCAATGACATGGTGTGTCCACTACTGGCACTTACTAGTCTAATGATGGCATCCCCAAAATGACCACTCTTTTGTCTGTGGCTTCCTGACTGCAATGGTATGGGTGTTTGTCTGACCTCTCGTGGTCCCCTGCTGGAAAGAAGCAGACCCTCATGGGGCAGCCTTGTTCTCCTGCTTCAGGTCGTGGCCATATCATGGCCTCACCCAGGCTGGGCCTAGCACTGTGCTTTGCATAGTGATGTGTGGAGGGGAGCATGTGTGGTGCTGTCTGTCACCTCCCTGCCTTTCTCTCGGTCTGCCTCTGCGTGGCCATGTGGGTGCGTTCTGCAGAGCCAGCTTCCCAGAAGGTTCTGGGCTATTCACTCCCAGGTAGGGCTGGCACTGCAGAGAAGTGATGAGTCGCTGTGGCACTGTGATGGCTCCGACAACAGGATGAGAAGGGTTTGGTAGGACAGCGCAGCCAGGCCTGCTGGCTGCGGGGCGGGGGGCCTGCAGGAAGCGTTGCGGTGTGCTGCGACTGCACACGCCCAGCCCGCTGAGCAGAGGCTGCAGCGGGCTTCTACTCCTCCCACCTGCCTTCTCCTGCTGACCACAGTGGCTTGGCTCCAGGGACCCTGATATTCAGATGGGCATCCCTCTTGTCATGGCCCCATCCTCCCCCTGAAAATCCCCTGGCAAAGGAAAGACATTTTTTTTTCCAACATCACCAGTGTGCACTTGAAGAGGCACGCCTGGGCCCTGAGTGCATCTGTACACAGCATGAGCGAGCTCCAACTCTCCTGTGGGCTATGGGTTTCTGCCTGGATGCCTGAGTGCCTACTATGTGTCTGACATGTGCCCAAGGCCTGTCCTCTTTAAGACTCACAGCTCTCTGTGAAGAATGTGTGTCAAGCCTTCTAGCTTTCAAGGAGGAAACAGGCCAATCCAGTAACTCGCCTAGTGGCCCTCCCTGAGGAGCCAGGTTAGATCCCAGGGCTGGCAGCTCCGGAACTATGAGCCTCAAACTGGGACACAGAGCCAGGGTCACTCTGAGTGTGACAGCCCAGACAGATGCCTGCCATGGATCTGCCCCTGGGGACCTCTGTTTCTTCCATACTCCCTGCTTCTAGCTCAGGCAGAGGAGGGAGAGGTCTTGCTGGTCTAGTCCTGCCCTTCTATGTAGTCCTCAGCAACTGCTACAGAATCTTCTTAAGACCCTAAAGAAGCCCACTGACCGCTGCAGATCTTTGGTGGGCTGCACCACAGAAGATGGCTGGGGCTGCTGCCCTTGCCCACTCCTCCACCCGGAGTGAGCCCTGCAGCCCCACTTGACTGGGAGCCCTGCCCCCTAGCTCAGGGCCAGGGGATCCTCACAGCCCTGATATCGTGCTTGGGGAAGCAACTATAGACAGGCTGTGAACAAGCCCCTGAACAGGTGGCAGTGGGGTGCTCAGATGTGACCTTTGGTTGGATTGGGACAAAGATGGCATGTGGAAACCATGTGGGAAGGAGGAGGAACAGAGAAGGGAAAAGCAGAAAGCAGCCCCTGGCCTCCACTGGGCAGGGCTGTGAGGACTCCGACATGGGCCTGTGCAGAAAGCCTTTTCATTCTTGCAGCTAGCATCCCTTCTGCAATGTGCTGCCTGGAATCTGGAGGCCTTTGAAGCCATCTCTATGAAAGGCTCTGTAGCAACCGTTCTGATGTTTTTTAAAAACTTAAAGTACTAAAGCACCTGCCTGTGAATTCTTCCATTATCTTTCCAGATGAAATGACATCTGTGGGGGATGAAAGCAGCTGTTTCGGGGCCCAGACCTGGCTCTGACTTGATGGTGATCAGCACAAAGGGCTAATGTCCCAAAGCATCTAAGAAACTCAGCCTTGTGGTGCTCTGGGCAGATAGTGCCCCCATGTGGGCTGGAGAAACTGCGGTCTGGAAGCTACTGGCTTGCTAGAATCCCCGGCTTTGTGTGCTCTGGTCCTGCAAACCACTGGAGCTCCTCACAAAAGCACTAGGATACAGCCAGACCCCGGCTGAGTCGTCCTTCCTCACTTTCCCCTCCTGACAAGCCTCCCATACCACAGGAAAGGCACATGCCTCCTTCTGCCTCAGACCATAGTCTTCAAAGGTGGTGGGTACAGGTCTCCCTAGAGCCTTGGCATGTTACAGAGCATCACAGGGAGCCCTGAGGAAGCAGTACCACATGGTGAGTGGGCACCACCTGTGACAATACCCCAGAGCCATCAGAAGAGGAGAAGGATATGCCCCTGGACCAGACATCTGGTCAGAAGCAGAGCTAGATTCGCACAGTCTTCCAAAAGACCCAGGCCAAGAGGACAGTTTGTCCAGCTAGGTCAAGGGTGGACATGCTGCATCTGTCCTGGAAGTTAGTCTGACTTGGCTTCCTACTGGCCACCCAGGAAGGAAACTGCAAGGTTAGTGTCACCGTGGGCTCCTCCGCGATAGCCTGACCATGAGCCCTACGGGGCTGTGAACACTGCATGGTCTCTGTGGGGGTGTGGATGCTCTGTGGGGCTCTTTGGGGCTGTGGATAGTACATGGGTTCCATGGGGGTCATAAATGATCTGTGGAATACAGATGTTACTTGGGGTTCTAAAGATTTCAGGGCTTCCAGGGGAGTTCTAAGGGCCATGGTCCCTGTGAAACTCTGTGGGGCTCTGTAGGCTTCAAGGCTCCTGCATATGCTGCCATAGGCTCAGTGCCTAGGCTACAGAGGGAAACCTGAGGCTCTGGCAGTTGGAATGGCTTTCCGGAGCGCTGAATACATCTTTTCCTGAGATCCTCCTTTGTGCTGAACAGGCAGAAAGGGAGCCGAGGGGCAGAATGCAAAAAGCCTCCCAGGGTTCTGGGAGAGACACAGGCCCTCTTTAAGAGGTCACTGGCTGGTGGAAGCAGCAGATAGATGCATATGGTCAACATGCCCTGGTTCCTGGTGGTCACCCAGCCTGCCCCTTCCTCAGTTTCTGGCACATGGGAGGTCGTCACCAGTGTATCCACCATGCCTTCCTTAAAACTCTATCTACTGAGACCAACTGCACATCAGGCTCTGCTCAACAGGGCACATTAGAGAAGCAAGGAGAGACCCCCACCTTGGAATGTCAAGGTCAAAGTAAGGCCTCACAGCAGGCAGAGCCCCATACAGGGATGGGGCCCTTGGAGGGGTGGGTGAGGGGAGGCCCCAGGAATCCTGACTTCCCTGAACCTCTAGCCTCACAGGCCTGAGAGGGTATCAGACTCATGGCTCTAAGTCCTTCTGTCCTGCTCCATCTTTGGATCCTAGTAGCCAGCTCCTTGCACTGGCCTGGCTAGAGCTGCTCTCCTGGAATCCTGACTGCCTCTTATTGCTCAGTACAATGGAACATCCTATCTGTCCTTGCCAGGAGGAAGACACATTGGCTGTCTCCAATGTGGGGGTCAAGGTCGGGGGACAAGGTTCCTTTCTTCATCCTAAGATGTTCCTAAGGACAGTTCGTAGTGTGCTCTGTAGCCAGTATGTAGGGACCTCAGACAGCGTCTGCACACAGCAGGCACTCAATCACTGACCATCAAACAGGCAGGTAGAGGAGTCCTGGCAGGGGCATAGCCCCACTGCTACCTGCTTACCTGAGCTGGCCTTAGCTGCACAGCTGTGACCCCACTGGGCCTCGGGAAACCTGTGGGCATCTGAGGAGAGTGGATACACAAACGGGGCAGGGCATAGTAAGGAGCTCTAGGAGCTTCGCTGTGTGGGCCTCTCTGGGCCCTGCCAAGCCAGTGGGCAAGCTGAGAGGAGTTGTGGGAGGACGAAGGAGCCGCTGAGAGCCCAGCCCCTCACGCTGAGCACTGCTTCCAGTCAGCAAGTCATGCCTGCTGGGACTCAGGAAGCCACTCTGGGTCAAAGACAAGAAAAGGTAAGGGGTCACTCTAGTCAGCCAGTCACGGGTGCAGGGAGACCCAGGTGACATAGCAGCCAACAGGCCATCCACAGTCACAAAGTCCAGTTCCACCAGTGGTCACCTGGCCTGGGAGAAGCAGCAGGATGGGAAGAGTCCTGGGTTTTGAGACAGTATCCTGGGGCCACTGTGACATAGCTCTGCCGTGACAGAAACACATCTTCTGTTAGTCCTAGAGGCCACAAGTCCTGGGTGAGGCCAGGCCATACTCCCTCTTCTGTCTCAGAGCAGACAGTGCTCTGAGAGTGCGGCCCCGGCAGGGCTGGTGGTCTGCAGGGCAGAGGTCACTTGTCAGGAGAACTAGAGCAGTCAACACGCGCTGGGGTCCTCACAGTGGCCAAATCCCCTAGGGCAAGCTGGTCTGAGAGTCCCACATCGCAGGCTACTTGAAGCGTTCCCTCATGTGACTTGGTGTGTGCCGGATGCATGGAGGCAGATGCATTTTCTAGACCCTGACTAAGGAGGAAGTTGGATGCATGCTGTGGTGGACCCTCCCTGCCTCCTGCTTCCCTAGCTCGAGCCTGTGGCTTCAGTGTGGCTCTCATCCCCACAGGGCCGTCTTCTGTACCTGCCTCTTCTCAGGACACAATCCGTGGGCTGCCTACCCAGTGTGGCCCCTTCTGTACTTGAGCACCTGTGACCACAGAGGTGGATCTGGCTCACTCTCAAACCATTATCAGTATCATGGGGCAGGGCCTGCTTCAGCCCACAGGTCCTGTAATAGGCCCCAACACTGTAGAAATGCCCCAAGGAATAAGGGGTGTCCCGGTCCATCTTCATCTCATGGGTCTCTAGAGAATGCCTTCTCCTAGTGCGGCCACAGGGGTACGGGTGAAGCCTTGCATGTCATCACCGTCCTCTGTATCTGCTGTTCTAGGCCAGGACACTCTGAGCACCAGGGACTCCTGGGCACCCTATTCCCCTTCCCGGGGCCTTAAGCAGCCTTTGGCCCAGGGTGGGCTCAGGGCATGTGCTGGCAGGTGGGAGAAGGACTGGCCGCTGCAGCCTCAGTCACTTGTGGCAGGTAATTAATGCTGGTTCTCAGCCAGGCCCCTCCTCCTGCAGAGCCCTTTGGGTGTCTGGGCCTCAGCTCTGCCATGCGGCCAATAAAAGTACTCTCTAATACCATTAGCTGGAAAGGCGCCAGACTGTAGGCCTCAATCCCATTCCAGATAATGCCACCTCATGTGGCTGGGTGAGAGGAAATAGGGTGAAAGATGCTGGGGACAGGGACAGAGGAGGCAGCTGTGCACACCAAAGCTGGGCTCCAGCCTGCATCTGCTCCCAAGCTCAGAGGCTGAGAAGACCCAATTCAGTTCACCCTGGAATGGCTCTGACCTCTGCCTACCTCCTATCTGCCCACCTCCTGACCCTTGCACTCACGTCATGACCAGTGTCTCATCCCCTGGCTCACTCAGCAGCCCATCCACAAACACTGAGGTGCTGGTGAAGTTGTGTGTGCTCCAGGTGTGGCCTTCATCCACGCTGAACCTGCAAGAGGCCATCAGTGTCCATGGGGCAATGTGAACACGTCTATGTCTGGGATTCTTTGTCCCTCAAGCTTGGTCCCCAGAGCCTAGACAATAGTTGCACTCCAGCCTCCTTTCCTAGAGTGAAGCCACACTAGCTACCTGTCAGTGGCAGGTGGTTTTCCCCAGCTGATTAATAATATCATGCTTAGTGCACTGGACATACTGTCTAGGTACCACATAGACATTGCTCCCCCTGAAAACTAGGGGCATCCAAGCCTTGGAAACATCCAGTACATTTGAGCCCCAAGCCTGGCTCAGGGCTCCCAGGCCAGTGACAGGATCAGTATTACAGTGCTGCCATTTCCAGGGCTATACAGCTCTTTTTCAGAATAAAGCAATACTGCTGGCCTGACAGAGTGCCAGCTCTACCTTGTGGATCCCAAGGTCACAGTCCTTCAGATACCATGGGTCCTTTGGCTGTCTGAAGCTGCTTTTAAGGTCACACTCACTTGGGTAACCACTGCTGGCCTCCTTGTATGGCCCCATCTTCCTTCAGAACTTATTCCTGCTAATGCTTAAGTTCCCTCTTTTAGGAAGTCCTCTCTGTCTCCCAGGTTGGACCAGGGGCCTCTCAGGCCTTCTCTGGGTTTCCCCTGGCTGAGCAGTGGAGCTATTTGCTCCTGGAGGCTGAGCAGTCTGTCTCCGAGACACTTCAGGAAGGCTAGGAGGTGTTCTAAGGAGCTTGGTGCCCACTGCCCACCCCAGCAGCTCACAACCTTACCGGAGGACCTTCAGGGGGATGGAGGTGTCCTTGATAGCTGCAATGACGCCACCGTGGTCCAGGTAGAGGACATGGTGCTCCTCCTCAAACACCTGTAGATGGAGTGCATGCTCAGTGCACACACGGGGCCCCTACCTCCCCCAGCACTTCAATGTAGGGGCCTTGCATGCACAGTAACAGATGTTCGCCCATTGGTTCTGATGCCTTCAAGTTGAACCCTAAGCTAACTACTCTGTGAAAGGGGCCACTGTGAATACCTGTAAAATAAGGAGCCCTCCCCCAGTGGCCTGACCTAATGAGGGATAGAGGGTGACCTTTAAAAACCTCACACTCACTGGCTTTGGCAAAATAGAAAATGCCTTGTTTCTTGCATCAACCCTTAACACCCTCTGCGGCCAGAGACCTCAGCGGCAGGTGAACTGTGAGTGTGAGGTGAGTATGTTTGTCCGTCTTGGAGGATGTGTATGACAGTGCAGGTGGGTGAGGGAGATGACCTGGAGTAGGCCTGTCCCCAGACAGGGAGGGTGCACATTGAATGTTTAGAGCCAAAACCTCCTCTCCACGAAGTTGGCAGACTGGATTGACCAGGACCCCATCCACCCCAGAAAGGTACTGAGTGTCTGTCCTGCAAATTGGAGCCTCCTGGGGGAAATGTGGGGTGGGTCCTGCAGTTCCTCTGCAGCCCTCCCCTACCTTGCTGTTCCTGAGCTGGAGGTTGGAGGCCATCAGTGCTCCTCTATCTGGTGGCTCTGACCTCCACCTGGGGCACACAGGGGCTGCCTGGGTCCTGCTGCTGGAAGGAGGCCTTCCGCAGGCAGGCTTTTCTTCCTTCCTTTCAGCTTTCTCATCTGGAGGCACTCTGCTCCATTATATCAGCATTGTGGCCAACCCAAAGGACCCAGCCTAGGTCCCATGACCCCAAAACTACCTTTCCCCACACCCTCTTCCTGAAACCATGTGTTCAGCATCCACTCATTGCTACCCTGAAAAAATATGAGGTCATTGTGGCCCTACCTCCTTGCCTCTGGGGGCTGAAGAAGCTCAAAGCCAGGCAGGAAGTAGCCAAGTGGCCTCCTGTGGGGCCCTCCTTTGCAACTCTGGCCTGGCCTTATTCATCTTCTTCAGTTGTTCTTAGGGACACATGTGACTGACTGTGAAGTACTTCTTGGATCTTTAATACCCAGGTGGCCACAAAGCATGCTAACCACTGGTCATACTCCCTGACAGCTCCTTGGATGTTGCCAGAGGCACCAGCTATTCTAGGAGCCGTGGCCACAGCCACTGAGGCTGGTGGACAGGTGGAAGCATCTGGTTCAGACTTCTGGAAAGGGAGAGGTGGCTGAAGAGATGGAGAGTCCTGGAGGGCTGGGTGCAGGACAGAGGATCCCAAGCACTGCTGCCACCTTACCTGCCTCCAGGTGTGCCCACAGTCTGATGTGATATACATTTCCTCTTTATATTCTATCAGTTGTGAGCCCAGGTTACCTAATCCAAAAGAAAAGAGTGGCATCCCTCTTAGGATCAATCAAATCCCATCTTGACCAAAGTCTAAACCCAGAAAATCCCCAAATCCCCCGTCCCTTGGGGAGTGTGCCAGGCCTGGGCCTACATCTTTATGACCAGTGGGGCCCTTTGTGTCTTCTTCCTCTTGTGACACTGGCCCTGCTGTGGCTGCTGGGCTGGGCCCAGGTCTCCCCTGCACAGGCAGCTCCAGCTCAGTCCGGAGGTTGGTGGGCTCAAGTTCCATAGAGCTCCCAGGGATAGCTCCAAGGTACAATGTGACGTAGTGGTCAGGGTCAGGCTGGGGGATATAGGCCGGGTAGGTCAGTATAGGCTTGTGGCCCCATGGAGACTTAAAGCGGGCAGGATAGGGCTGTGGGTGGGGAAGCATGCTGGAGGCAAGTGAGGGGAGACCAGAGTGGACCTGGGAAGCATGCAACCTGTAGGCAAAAAGGCAGGCACACAGCAGGTGCTCAGTATGCCTGCCAAGGGGATGGGTGGGAAGATGAGGGGCCAACCAGGCAGCAGGGTCTGCTTGAGCTGCACTGGCCTGGCCTGGTCACCCATCTTGGTGGCCACTCTAAAGAATCAAGATGGGGATTGCTCACACTCGGGACCCAGGCTAATCCAGCTCACAAAGGAGCAACCAACCCCAACGGGCTGCCTCAGAAGGAACAGGGCTGCCTGTGACAGACAGGACAGGCACAGTAGTCTCCTGAACTGGGCCTAGCTGCCCTCCTCAGTGAGTGTCCATGGCCTGGGGAACATGGGTTTCCTGATGAGCTCAATGAGCTGCCTCAGGATTGACTGTCATCCTTCCATCCATCCATCTACACATCTATCCATTCACCCCTGTGTTGGTTTGAATTAGGTGTCCCCCATAAACTTATGTGTTATAAATGCTTGTTCCCAGTTGATGGTAATTTGGGAGGTGGAGCCTTGCTGGAGGGGTGTGTCACTGGGGTGGGTTTAGGAGTATAGCCACCTCCCCTTTGCTAGAGTTCAGCTTGCTCTCCTGCTGCTATTTTCCACCTGGGTAGCAGAGGGGATGTCCAGCCTCTGCTCATGCTATGCTTTCCCCTGCTGTCGTGGAGCTTCCTCTCCAGACTGTGAATCAAAATAAAAATCTTTCCTTTCATCAGCTGCTTTTGGTTGGGTGCTTTGTCCCAGCAATGAGATAGTAACTACAACAACCCCTCTACCCATCCACCTACTCATTTACCTACTCATCCAACTCATCCATTACTCACCCGCCATCCACCCATTACCCATCCATTATATCCACCACCTATCCCTCCCACCAGTAACCATCCACCTAGCCAACCACTGTCCGTCCTTCCACTTCTCCGTCCATCTTCCACCCTTCATTCTCATGTAGAGTTCTCCAGAAGAGCTAGTTCTTCTCAAAGGCAGTGACACTGCCCTTAAGTGACATACCATGGCCCTAGGCCCACAGACCACCAGTCTTCCCTCTTAAGAAGGAGTGTCCTACAGGCTGCACAGCCCCCTACACCCTCACCAAGCCACCCACCTGCACCCATGATGAGACCAGGGGCGGTGTCCTTGGTATGCACGGTGCCCGACACGTAGGGGTTGTCTGCCCAGCGCAGGTGCAGGTGCAGGTGGCAGTCCGGCTGGGGGAGAGGAGGACACATGATCAACAGAGCCAGGCAGGAGTATCCTAGGAAAACCATCCTCTGACTAGATCTTCCCCTGTGGCTTTTTCGTAGAGAAGACAGAGCCAAGGTGCCTTAAAGGAATGGACGGAGAGTGGGAGCACTCAGTCTGGCAGCTAGGAGTAGGGTGTGAAAGACAAAGCGGCTACAGCAGGACCCGCTGGGGACCTGCAGAGCAGAGAGTGGAGTAGGGGGCAGTGAGGTGCCCAAGGTTGACAACTCTGCTGGAGGACTTGCACGTGGCTACAGCTGCTCCAAGGGAAGGGCCTTGTGGCCTGGGTAACTTCAGGATGAATTTCTCCTTGGACCCTACTAGCAGAGCTGGGCCAAGGAATGGGTTCTAGGGTCCACATAGCCTAAGACCTTACTTATATACACATTTATTCCTTCTTGCTTTCCTCCCTTCTTCTTCCATCCAGAGCCTTCACTTGGGCCAGGACTGGAGTATAGCTAGTGGCAGGCCCTGGCCTATCATGGAGGACACTCTGTTTCCATCTCTAGTGCCAGGAGTTTTTTGCAATAACACCTTTATGTAACCACAGGTACCTGAAGATAATATTATGGCTCGCGGGTCACCCTTCACGTAAGGGGTACCATGCTAAAGTCCATGTCTTCTGCCCTCCCAGCTGCGGCCTGGCTGACTGAGCCCAATTTGATGGAGAGAATCTGCACGAGATCTCTGCACAGTGGGGCATTGATCCAGGCAGCATTTCTGCCTCACTGATTTGGGTACTTCACAGAGTAGGGAGGCAGGATGGGCCACAGGGAATGCTGGGCTGGAACTCCTCCAACTCACTGGAATGGTTGTGGGGCCTGGAAAAAGTGCTGAGCACCTCTGTGCCTTGCTTTCTCTGTGAGATTGGGCAGTAACTTCTGCTCCATGGACAGTTGGATTTATAACACAAACTGGCATCCAGCACCTTCTGAACTGTTTACTAACTATTACTTAGAAGATAGACAAGCATTTTCCTTGCCCTTTTAAAATTTTTTCTAGGTAAAAAGTTCTCCAGTTTAGACTTCTTTTTTTTTTTTTTTTTTTTTTTAAACTGGGCACTCAGTGGTCCATTGTCTGTAAAAGACCTGATCAAGCACTCCAATCTTAAAATGGTCCTTATTTTCTTGTAGATGGAAGGAGGCATCCTCAGATGAGCTAGCTGGAGGGCTGGGGAAAGATGCATGGCCAAGGTGAGTCACAGCAAAAGAAAGGCCAAGAAGTTCTATTCAGTGACAACTGTAAACACCTGTGCTAAGACTGTTCAGAAACCCCAGCTACTGTTGTTTCTGGGTGCTGTGGCTCCAGGCCACCTCACTTCCTTTTTTTGGGGGGGGTAGGTAGGGTTTCACTCTAGTCCAGGCTGACCTGGAATTTACTATGGAGTCTCAGGGTAGCCTTGAACTCATGGTGATGGTGATCCTCCTACCTCTGCGTCCCGAGTGCTGAGATTAAAGGCTTGTGCCACCACGTCCAGCCTCTCACTTCCCTTTCCACAAATTCCTGTATTTTCAGGAATTCTGGGAAATCAGGGACCAGTCTCACTATGGGAAATGTTGCTAGAATGATGATTGGCTATGGCTGAAAGAGTTGCACCATCAGGTACAGGGGCCATGGGTGTGGGCGCCTGTCTGACCCTCACTGTTTTGCTCTGGAAGAATGGTGCAGCCCCTGACAGGCTGTTGTTCGATGTCTTTGTGGCCTGCTGGCTCCTAGACACGTTGCTCTTTGGTTCCCTGTGTGCTGGCCACTCAGCTGCTCCCTCAACTCTCATTTGTCTCTAAGCCTAGACATAAACCTCACAAAGACTGCCTCCTCACTGAGCTGTGTAATTGCAGACACGAATCTTCCCTTAGCAGAAACTGGTTTGGCAGATTCATGTGGCTTGACTTTCTTGGGGATGGCATAAAAATTAGCCTATCACAGCAATTCTGGGCCAGGGAGGGTTTTTCCTGGTGACTGGCGATTCGTTCCATCTGAGAGCTCCTATGGGGCCAGCCCATGGTGGACAGGAGCAGAGGTCACCACTTCCTGAGCTCTGCTGTGTACCAGACAGTGGTCAGCTCAGATCTATTGCCATATCTGAACACCCAGACTGGGGTGCCAGCATATGCAAGAGCTTGGTACTTCTGTTGGAAGGAAGTCCTGTGAAGCAGGGCAGTTTTTCTTTATTGTTTCACTGAAGGATATGGAAGCAGAGTGATGTGGACTCAGGCGACCCCAGTGTGTGGTCCCTGCCTCGAGCTTACAGTGTACAGAGAAACCAGAATGTCTGGAAGGTTTTCCGTGTGCATTGGGGTGCATGTGGACAATGTTTTGGGTACTGATAGGAGTCTTCTCAGTATGGAAAAGGAGCAGGTTCTTTTAGGCTTCAGGAAATAGCATCAGAACGGAAGGCTTACTTTTCCTGCCTGTCTGCTCTGTAGCAGGGTCTGTGAAGGGCATGCTATATCATTTCATGCCACAGGGATTTTCCCACTTCCTTTTCCCACAGAGGCTTGAAGGCCATGGTTCATTTGGCCAAGGTCAGTCAATCAGACTCCAGCTCTGTGCTCTGGCCTCATCCAGAGCCACTGGTGCTGGGCCATGGTGGGAAACGCTGGTAGAAAAGAGCTTCCATGGCACACAAGGAGAGGCTCTAGGACAGGGGTCTCCGTGGAGGTGGGGGACACTGATATGCACGCTAGATTCCTGTGGTCCACTCAACCTCTCCCTTCCTCACAGCTGCTTGCCTCTGAGAACGCACCTCTAGCCAGGGCCAGGAACAGCTAGGCCTCTTAGCAATGTCTTCCCCAGTCTAGGTAACACCTGGATGTCAGGAAGCCACATGGACCCAGGTTGTCTCCACTCCTTTGCAACCCTGCCTGACCCTCTGGCAGTCAAAGGACCCAGCAGTTCACAGAGAGTGGGACCAACCTTGGGGCTTGGAACACTTGGCAGCTACCTGATGACTGGATGGGTGCTGCCCTTGGTGGCAGCTGTCATGCTCCACCCCTCCATCCTTACTGAGCTCTGATGTCAGCCAGTGAGATGGACTGATGCCACAGACGCAGGCTTGGAGGATGCTCATCTGCTCCTCATATCCTTTGGACCTCTGCTAGCTCGACAGGAATCCACCTGCACTGGCCAACAGGAGGACAGCAGATGCCAGCCTACATCAGTGGCTTCCAGACACAGGGCTACCTGGCCAAGGCCCCTAAGCTAAGCACAAGTGAGTGGCTGTTGTGTTGGGTGGTTTCTCCCATAGAAATCTTGTGGACAAATCTCACCAACATATTTCTAACTGTGTGCCTCTCTGCGCCTGACAAAATGGTAGCTGGTATGTTCTGGGTGCAGCCTGGCAGTGGTGGTCCCATCACCCCAAGGGGGCATGTGACAAGACAGAGCACCTACCGGCTGGCAGTTGGTGGGCTTCCCATTCATGTCAGTGTTGGGCGGCCTCAGGAAATCCCAGTCACGGCCTTTGTTGTATGTTATGAGTGTTGTCACCTTGCCATCCACTTTCTGGTTTGCCAAGAAGACGCCCTTCACCCCTCTGACCTGATGAAACACAAGAGGGACTATAAGGCCCACCCAGCTCAGAGTGGCTATGGCCACACAGCCTACCCCAACAGAACACACTGCACACACTCCACCCGCTACAGAATACTCTACATGCAGCTCTGCCCCTTTGCACTTGGCCAGAACTGGAGGCCAGTGGGCTTGTGTAAATGGGTGGAAATAGGCCTAGTCTGGTGTGTCTGCTCCAAGGCCTGCATGACCTGTGGCACACTGAGTTGTCCACTCTGGACCTCCGATAGTCACATGAGACAGCCTTGGTCTCCAACCCACCCATGTATCCAAGCCTCCCATCCCCACCCTGAGCTCAGGATCCCCTTGCCTTCTGTTTCTAACTGCTTCTGGGCCTCTGGGAACTCTGCTGCTTAGTCTTCTAGAATATGCCAAGTGATGGTGACAGGAAGGTCCTAACTTATCCCAGCATGCTTTGACAAGGCTCCATTATGCCCTCATTGGTTCCTTTCTCAAAGGGTCCTACAAGGCCCATGGACAAAGTCCCTATATATCTAAGAATGGCCATAGAGTTGCTCCTAAGAAATGCACAAGAAGCCCCAGTAACCTAATGGATAAGGCTCCAATTTCCTAGAACTGACAAGGGCTGGAAACTTCATTAAGTTGAACCCAGTGGCTCCCTCACAGAGATGGCCTTTGCTGCAAGCTCCTTCCTGATGAAGGACTAAGAGCCACCCTCTCTGAGAGCTACTAGGATGGAATGACAGCCATAGACATGCCCTTTTCATCCAAGCACCATGGCAGGGCCCTTTCTGCGCACAAAGCACCTCAGGAAATTGAGGCCCAGAGAACTCTGAAATTTACTCAAAGCTCCACTGCCAAAGATTATAATTATGCAGATGGAAATAACACAATTAATAGTGCTTTCTGTGTCTAGGCCTTGGCTCAGCTCTATCATTTAAGTCTTAAAACTTTGGGATGTTGATTTGAGGTTCTTCTCAATGTGTTGGTCTGTGAGGGCCATGCACATAGACAGTACACCAGAGACACAGGGTCAGATGGACAAGATTGGTGGATGGGTAGGGAATGGGAGAATGGATGAATAGATGGGTCAATAGACAGATGGATGAGTGGGCAGGTGGGTGGATGAGTGGGCAGGTGGGTGGATGAATGGACAGTTGGATGGAAGGGTGGGTGGATAGATGGGTGAGTAAGTAGTAGGATAAATGTATGGATGGCTGAATGGGTGGGTGGGTGGCTAGGGGGAAGGATAAGTGGATTGTAGGGTGGGTGGGTGGATAGGTAGGAGGAGACATTGGTGGGCAGCATATCAGTTTCCTTCCGTGCTATAGCATTCAGCATCCATCACTCTGTGCATCCTTACTGATGGCCTAAATGTGACCAGCACCTGCCTCCATGCATTTCCTGCTGTGCTGGACTGTAACCTGGGACTGTAAGCTAAAATAAATCCCTACACCTCTCTTAAACTGGATTCTGTCACATACATATTCTGTCAGCAACAAAAAAGTAATTGGTATGTTGCTCTTTCCCCCACTCTGAGCAGCAAATGGGTCCCAGGCTTTGCTTCCAATGCTTGGTCTCCACACCTCCTCTGAGAAATGCACATGCATTGTTCATGAAGTCTGACTTGATCATTTTCTAGTCTGTAACAAGGACACCTTCCTATGATTGGGAGAACATGTCTCTAGCTTCCTCTAAGGCTCACCAGCAGTCATCATGGTCGTTTTCCTACCAGCAAGCTTTGCATGGCAATCCAGAACTTTTCTATGGCCAATTTCAGTGTCTACTCCACAGTTCCAGACAGTAACTCTCTTCCTGTCCCGAAGCTCATATGAATTAGTGTCTTAGCACTGCTATGAACCATTACACCACTTGGTCTTGGTGGCTTATGCAACAAAAAGGCCCCCTGTAGCAGTGGACCTCATGTCACTGTTCATTGTTGTGGATCTTCAGGAGTGGACCTCATGACATGGGTCACTGCTGTGGATCTATAGGAGTGGACCTCATGTCACTGGTCACTGTTGTGGATCTGCAGGAGCGGACTTCGTGTCACAGGTCACTGTTGTGGGTCTTCAGGAGTGGACCTCATGGCACTGGTCACTGTTGTGGATCTGCAGGAATGGACCTCATGTCACTGGTCACTGTTGTGGATTTATAGGAGTGGACCTTGTGTCACTGGTCACTGCTGTGGGTCTGCAGGAGTGGACCTTGTGTCACTGGTAACTTTTGTGGTGTTCAGGAGCGGACCTCCTGTCACTGGTCACTGCTGTGGATCTTCAGGAGTGGACCTCGTGTTACTGGTTATTGCTGGTGATCTGTAGGAGCGGACCTTGTGTCACTGGTCATTGTTGTGGATCTTCAGGAGTGGACCTCGTGTCACTGGTCACTGCTGTGGATCTTCAGGAGTGGACTTTGTGTCACTGGTTATTTCTGTGGATCTGCAGGAGTGGACCTCGTGTCACTGGTCACTGCTGTGGATCTTCAGGAGTGGACTTTGTGTCACTGGTTATTTCTGTGGATCTGCAGGAGTGGACCTCGTGTCACTGGTCACTGCTGTGGATCTTCAGGAGTGGACTTTGTGTCACTGGTTATTTCTGTGGATCTGCAGGAGTGGACCTCGTGTCACTGGTCACTGCTGTGGATCTTCAGGAGTGGACTTTGTGTCACTGGTCATTGTTGTGGATCTGCAGGAGTGGACCTCGTGTCACTGGTCACTGCTGTGGATCTGCAGGAGTGGACCTCGTGTCACTGGTCATTGTTGTGGATCTTCAGGAGTGGACCTCGTGTCACTGGTCACTGTTGTGGATCTTCAGGAGTGGACCTCGTGTCACTGGTCACTGCTGTGGATCTGCAGGAGTGGACCTCGTGTCACTGGTCATTGTTGTGGATCTTCAGGAGTGGACCTCGTGTCACTGGTCACTGTTGTGGATCTTCAGGAGTGGACCTCGTGTCACTGGTCATTGTTGTGGATCTTCAGGAGTGGACCTCGTGTCACTGGTCATTGTTGTGGATCTTCAGGAGTGGACCTCGTGTCACTGGTCACTGCTGTGGATCTGCAGGAGCAGACCTTGTGTCATTGGTCATTGCTGTGGATGTATAGGAGTGGACCTTCTGTCACTGGTCACTGCTGTGGATCTGCAGGAGTGGACAGTCAAGGTGTGGCAGGGCTGGTCCTTCAGCAGATTCAGAGGCATGGCCATCTGTCCCTCACCTTTGTGGTTTCTGAAGGCCCTTCATGTTCCTGACTCCTCTTCAGCCTTCTTCTACTTTTAGAAGCTTTTGTCATTCTGTTTTGCTCAAAGATTCCCCAGCTGAAGATTCTTGATTATATTCAATGTAAGGGGACATGCTCCCAGGTCCTGGGGATTAGGGTGTGACCATCTTTGAGGAGGTTTTGTTCTGTCTCCTACAGAGAGATTGGGGTACTTAAATCCTCATTTAGAGTTAGACCCTGCGAGCTGTGGGCTGTTCCATGGGTGAGTGTGGGGCATGGAGTGATGTTCTCTCTCTTGGGATGTCTGTGTCATTTTGGTATGGCAGGTAGAGTTAGAAGGCAACAGTCACATTGTAACCCCCTGTCTTCTCAGGCTGGGAGTGCCCCATGGCCAGGGGTGCTTGCTTCTATGGTCCATTACTCAGCAGAGAGCCCTGGAGAATCCTTTGAGCCTCAAGCTCTGCTGCAGCCATGGACCCACACAGAAAACACATATCAGAACCTGAATAGAAACCCAGGTCCAGTGCTGTGCCCTTAACCCTTGTGTGAAGGAGGTCAAGCAGGTGAAATCACCTTTAGGCATCAATGGATTGGCAGTGGACCACATGTGCATACCTAGCTGCCACGAACCTCCTTTAGTTCCTCATTGTTTCCCTGGTATTCTTTTTGCTGGATCTGGGCTGCTGGTACTTTGTACAGCTCCCCAGTTCCTCACCTGACAGTTTCTTGCTCAGCACTGCACCCCCTCCTCAGGAAGCCTGCCCTGACTCCCACCTGGGCTGGCCAGTGTGCGTTGTACTATGTCCCAGTGCTGTGTTAGCACTGCAGGGAGGAGTCTACCTGTTGGTGGGGAGCAAGTGAGGAACACTGTGTGTGACAGGGTGGAGCCCAGGGCATGGCAGGCAGTATGTGTATGGCAGATACACGTACTGGACAAAGCAGACAGCATATCCCCCATTGGACTTCCCTGTGACATCCTCCCAGCTGGTGACTGCTCACTTCCATCTCAAGCAGCAGTTGCTGCCTGTGAGGAGCCGGTGGCCAGGAGCTTCTGGGGCCATCCTGCTTACTGAGCTCTAGGTGGGGGAGGGGCAGCTGTAGGAAGGGACTATCCTCTATACCCCAACTGAGAGGCAGCTCTGACAAATGGGCTCTTCTCACAAACAAATGATTACATTCATCACTTGCTGGGGACAATGGCTTCAGGCTGCTGCTGATAGCTGGAGATGTATGGAGGCTCTTTCTACCTGGGAGGTTACCTCCCACTCACAAGGATGAACTCCATTGCCTGCTAAGGGCCAATTCCCCACCTAGCACTGGCCCAGTGTGTCCCAAGGGCAGGCGTGAGGGAGGATCTTGTGGGAGAGTGACTGACAGAGGGATCCCAGAACAGATAGCCTTGGCTGACTCTGTTTTTCCATTCAGCTCAGCCATTTGAGCAGGTGGGGGAGGGGTTCTTATTTCTTGACCTGTACATGAGCTCATCTCTGGCAGTGTCCACCAGACAAAAGAGGCACGTGAATGCCTTGTGTTGGTCTGACCCACCACAGGCACCTGGAAGACATTTATGGAGTCTAAGAGCATAGACTGGACCTGGGCCTGGGCCACCCTTGCTGGTTTAGAACCTTGGTGTAGATGCTGGGAGTTTAGATGAGAGCCATATGCCAGAGCACATGGGGACTTGTAAGGAAGAAGCAGAAGAGAGGGCCCTGCCAGGGTGGACAATACTGTAGAGGCCTAGTTCCATATGAGGAACAGAGATAGAAGTGGGGTGATGAGGGAGGAGTGGGGACAAAAACAGCAGGGAAGAGACAGGTAGACTCAGCCACATGGACAGAAGGAATGGGAAGAGGAGACACTTCAAAAGAGGGCAATAGAGTAGAAAGCTGCTCCCAGAAGGAGGGACACTCAGGCCAGCCCTGGTTTTAGCTGCTTTTGGCACAACAAAAACCTTGCAGGCTAACATCAAGCTCAATTCTGCAAAATATAACATGCCAGAGTTCCATTTTCATTACTCATAAAAAGAGGGGATTTATTGTCTCCAAGCAAATCCCTTCACAATAGCCTGTGGCCCCAAAGTCTAGATCACCAGGCCCTTTGCAGTTTGTTGTCTGTGGCCCTAGACTGGATGGGGATGGGGAGAGTGCGTCATATGAGCAACCTTCTTTCCTTGGCTGGTTTGCCTACCTCGAGAATGTCAATGACCACACTCTCTTCAGCCTGCCGTGAGCTGCGCACATTCTCTAGCACCAGCGAGTAGTGCACCCCACGTGGGTCCGACTGGTACAGGTTGTAGGTATCCACTTGGTTCCACTCCTGAACGGCCACGAACACCTGCTGCTCATCCGTGCTGATAATCTGCAGGTCCTGGGATAGGGGAACTGGTCAGAGATGGTAGTCTGTGTGCACGCCACCATCTCTGTGCTCCCTTGGAGCCATGCTGATCTAAGTTGGCATCTGGTCAACCAAACTTGGTTCTGTGATCTTGGACAAGTGGGTTCACTTCCCTAGATGTCTATGTCACATCTCTTAAAATAGGGGTCATATTTGGCTCCTCCATACCAGGTTGTGGGTGGCCTAGGAATAGCTCTTTACCTCCACACCTACCAGACCATCTGTCATGTCCCTGTATTAGAGAGAAGGTCTCCCAAGCACCTCACATAGTCATAACGATGGGCAATCCCATCCTGGGGGTCAGGTGACTCTTTTGATCATTCATCCAATACCTATCTATGAAATACCTGCCATGTGCCAAGCACTGTCCTTGGCACTGATGAGCATAACCTGGTGTCAGCCTTACTTATTATGGACTCTAGAAAGGGAAACCTTGTTTTAACCTTTGAGAGCTCTGTGCCTCTGGATACTACCCTAGCCCTGGCAGATGAGCTGCCACATGTCCACCTTTCTCTGTGTCAGCCCCACACCCAGCCCCAT
The DNA here is from genome assembly GCF_020740685.1 of Jaculus jaculus. NCBI lineage: Eukaryota > Metazoa > Chordata > Mammalia > Rodentia > Dipodidae > Jaculus > Jaculus jaculus. Next base: position 60,689,407 of record NC_059112.1, read on the forward strand.
GGATGCTCAGACAGTGCTGGAAGAGCAGCAACCCGGGCAATGACTCCCACCCTCAGTTTCTCCCTGTGGGTCAGGTAGCTCAGCAGCACTCAGAACAATGGCTTATGGCATCTCTTTCAGACGTACAATTCAGAAAAGAAGAGCTCCAAAACAAATAGAAAAGTAAGCCAGGGAGCTGAGGAGATAGTTTGGTAAGCTACACAAACATTAGGACCTGAGTTGGATCCCCAGCACCCATTTAAAAGCTAAGTGTCACCATGGTGCATGCTTGAAATGCCAGTGATGGGGAGATAGAGATAGGAGGATCCCTGGTTTAGCCAAATTGGTGAGTTCCAGGTTTAGTGGAGACCCTGTCTCAAAGAATGAGGAGAGAATTGAGGAAGATGTCTGACATTGACCTATGGCCTCTACATGAATGTGCACACACACTCACAAACACATGTGTACCCACATGCATGTGAACATGCATGAACATACCACAAATGCACAAAGAAGAAAAAAGAAAGAAAGAAGGAAGGAAGGAAGGAAGGAAGAAAGGCAATCCAGACTGACTTTGGCTCCATGCTTTTCGTGTCTGTCCTAGCCAGTGCCGAATGCTGTGGAAGTTACCTGTACAGGTGCTGGAGTGCTTACGCTCTTAGAGCCCCTGACATTGGATTTCCAGGATACAAGAGCAGGAGCTGTGGTACCTTTGCCCAAAGACTCAGTCCCTCCTCTGCAACTGTGTGTCTGGGGCTCTTTGGCGTATGCTCACTGTAAAGGGAGTTGCTTTTATTTCTGTGTCCCTCTGCTCATAGGTCTTCAGCTGAGGGTGAAAATGGCCACTCACGGTCCACTGGGCTCCAGAATGCTGAAAGTAGCCCTTCCCCTCATGCTCAGCCTGTGCCCTGTGTTATGAGTCCAAAAGGGCCTTTTTAAAAAGCCAGATGTCATGATGCAGGCCTGTACCCTAGCAGCTGGGTAGTAGAGGCAGGATTATGAGTTCGAGACCAGACTGGGAAACATAGTGAGACCCTCATAGAGTCAGGTGGCTTTGTAGACAAAGGGTGCTATATACGAAGCATGCATCATGTTAACAGGGAGACCACACAGACACACAGCTTGGCCCTATGTCTACAGCTATAAACCTGACAGAAATGATGAACCAAGAGGTACAGATTATAGGGGCCCAAGGCCCGGAAGTTCCCATCTGTGATATGGGATAGCAGGGTGATAGGAGACTGGAGTATCCATGAAGTACCCATACCAGGATCCAGTAGATGACCACTTCTGACTGCTCACCTCCTCTCCCCTGTGTTCCCCACTCAGATACAGAAGGCCATGGTAGACAGCAAAGTTATCAGAATGAGGGTCCACAGGGAGGCTCACTTACTTCCCACCTGACAGGGTGGTGGGGAACCGTGAGCTTGTTACAGCCAGTGAACACAGGAGCCTGGACAGCAGGGTGTGATATTTAACATGACCACTCTCATCCAGACTGTGTACATAGCTGGTTAAACACATTGGGTGAATGTTTCCTGTAATCTGGGAACAGAGAAGTGCGAAAGTGACTCACTGCGATTGTAGAAAGACCTGGCACTAACACTTAAGCATGTTTGCATTTGGCCTTTTTACTAAGTGTGATTCACACATTTTCAATGTATGGCATGGGGAGCTTTCATAAATGTTACTTTAAATCATCCTTTTGTTTGTTTGTGTGTTTTGTTTGGTTTTGGTTTTTCAAGATTGGGACTCACTCTAGCCCAGACTGACCTGGAATTTACTATGTAGTCTCAGGCTGGCCTTGAACTCACAGTGATCCTCCCACCTCACCCTCCCGGGTGCTGGGATTGGTATGCACCACTATGCCTAGCCTATAAACACTACTTTTCATGACTGCATATGGACCAGCCATACTTCACCGAGCTGGGTTCCTGCTGGCAAGCCTCAGGCATATCTAGTACTATTGCAAGATGGTGGTGAATATTTCCAGACTCTCCCTGCCTTTCTGATTCCTTCCCATAAATTCTGAGAAGGGCAACCACCATGTCAGAAGCTGGAAGCATCTCTAATGGGCTTGCACTGTTGTTAGCTGCTGTTTGAAAATTCAGGTCCATTCTTTCCCCAGCAGGGTTTCAGGCTTTATTTCTCTTCTTGTAGGTCAGTTCTGCAAGTTAGGAGGAATTTCCACACAGACAGTCTATGGATAGACCACAGATCCAATGGGAGGTTCCATCAATGGCAGAAGAAGCTGGCTCCCATTCGTAAATCTAAGCAGAGACAGAAACCACCACAGCCAGCAAACACCAAAAAGCAACAAGCACAAGCTGACAACAAGCAGGACCCCCAGAGCTCAAACTACTCTATTATGCCTTTGGGCTGGAATTCAGATCCACCTCCAAATACACCTTTGGCATGGACTCCAGGATCTGCCACTAGTGACACCTCCTTCTAGCCCAGCAACTGGAGATCCAAGTTATACTCAAGTTTAATCTTAACCCCTGAGTTAATGGAGGACATACTTGCAAACTACCCATCGCCAGTATGGAAAATGGTTGCTTAAAATCCTTGCCAATTAGAGAGTGGAACATACCCTACAGCTTCTTCATAAGGTCACATTTACTTTCTTTCTCTTTTTAAGAAGGAAGCAGGGGCTGGAGAGATGGCTTAGCAGTTAAGGTGCTTGCTTATAAAGCCATATGACCCAGGTTTGATTCCTCAGATGCACAAGGTGGCGAATGCATCTAGAGTTCATTTGCAGTGCCGGACACTGGTGTGCCTGTACTCTCTCTTTCTTTCTCAATAAACAAAATAAATATTTTTGTGAAAAAAGAAGGAAGCATAACAGAGGTTGCAGAGAATGTTCATATCTAACTGTATTGGTGCACGTGGCTTAGAGAAATATGTAGAAGGAAGCTTTGAGAATATTTTGAGGCAAATGACATAAGGTAACTTAAGAAGACAGTTGTCCATTTCTTTTGCATGTAAGAGGAACCAAAAGGTAAATACGCAGGCACAGAAGCCTACAAAGTCAGCAGGGGCAGAAACTCCTTCTGGGTCACCATGGCACTGTCCCATGACATGGCTCTTGTATTCGTGGCCCAAGATGAATGCTAGAGTTCTGGGCATCTTACTAACACTGAAAGCTTCAGGAAGGAGGAAGAGGACAGCCGACCTTTATATAGCATTTTCAGTAGTTTTACATGACAGCTTTAGTAATATCTCATTGGCTGAGTTTAGAAGTAGGACCATGAGAAACTGCAGAGAATGATGGGAAAGGAAGCTTCCCTTGGGAAACAATTCAGCAGCTAAAATTTGGGTTTTGCTAAATGGGATGAATGGTAGAATGGATACTGACAACTCTCCAAGGATTTCAGAAATGTTAACCTTGAAAATGAAGAAATAGGGCTGTCAGAAAAAAAACAGGAATGAAGAAGAGCCAAGCAAGTAGAAACTATATATGTATAAATTATATAATTTATATGGTTGTATATATAATTATATATAAACTATAATTTATATAATACATATGGCAAAGAATTAAAACATTTTAATTTTTAGTGGGAACTTTAATATATGAACATACTTCAAATTGGTCATATTGACATTAGGTTATTCTCTTTTGTTCTCTCTCCCCAAGCCCATTCCACTGAGGGTCCTCAGCAGGGGCTCAGTAATAACTGTGGTGTCATGAATATGCCAGTTTGTTCATGTCAGGAGAAAAGTGTCCATGGAACATCTTTCCAGCCTATGGTTTTTACATTCTTCCTGCCCCCTTTTCTACAATGTTTCTTGAGCCTTAGAGGGCATGTTACAAATCTCCTTTACTGTTGAGCTCTCAGCAGCCTCCAATTTTCTGCTTTGATGAGTTTTGAGTCTCTTCAGTGTTTACCACTGTCTCCATAAAGAAGGTTCTCAGGCTAGCAGTGAGAGCAGCACTCATATTTAATCTTCCACACCCTCTGCAGTTTTCCTGGTCCCTAGTGGGTGGGATAGAAATGACTCATTCAGTGCTAGACACTTGTCTTTCCCTTGTCATTCTGATGACTCTTGAGTCTCTCTGGTATTCACCACCATCTGTAAAGAGCATATTCTCTAACCAATAGTGAGAGCAGCATTGATATAAATTTAAAAGACTTTTGATGGGTATAACTTCTCTATTTAGCCAAAGTGGAAACTGCCCTTTGTGGTCTATGACATTTCAATCCATAGGCTTCTGACTTGGTTCTCAGTTCCAGGCATGAATTCCCTCCCACTGAATGGGCTTCATGTCCAATCAGAGAGCAGCTGATTACCCCCATAAGTTATGTGCCACTATTCCACCCATGGGTTCATTTTGCCTGGATGGTTGATTGTGTATCTTGCAGGATCCACTGTTTCTTCACACTCTTGACAACTTTTATCCAGTAGCTTGCATAGCACCTTCTAGCACTAAGACAGCTAGCTGGCAGGATGATGGCTTCCATTCAGTTTCAGCTTAATTTCTCAATGTCTTGTGACTACATCCTGTGGTGTCTTCAGCATAGGGTCTTACAATCTAGTTCTGGTGGGTAAACAAGCACTTTGGTAATGGCCTCCATTGTTTTGTGGACCTCACTGGGGTCTCCTTATCAACAACTCACTATGGGGGTGGGAGACCTATCTATAGCACTGGGATTCACAACCAACACTTATAGTAAAGATTTTTCTACCTCAGGAAGTAATTCCATCCATGTCTTTATCTCTTTCTCTTTTTAAGAAAATTATATCTTCTCATTAGCTAATGATAAAGTGTGTTTCTACAGTACTTATACTGTCCTTTTTGTTGTTTTTGTTTTGCTTTTTTTTTTTTTTTTTGAGGTAGGGTCTCAGTCTAGCTCAGGCTGATATAGATTTAACTATGTAGTCTCAGGGTGTCCTTGAGCTCACAGCAATCTTCTATCTCTGACTTCCTAGTGCTGGGATGAAAGGAGTGCACCTTACTTCTGTATATCTCTCACCTTTTCCCTGCCCCCCAGCTTATAACTTTGCACGCCCCTATAGTCTGTCCTTCCACTTGACTGCCTACTATCTCCTCCAGATCCTTCCCCATTTCTCCTCTCCCCAAGCCCCATTCTAACTTCCTTATCAGCACTACTGATACTTCCTACATCCTGTAAACAAATCAATCTATTCCATGTTAGGATCTGCATATGACAGAGAACATGCAGAATTTGTCTTTCTGAACCTGAGTTTTTTCACTTAGTATAATTCCTTTCAGATCTATTCATTTTCTTGCAAATTTCATAATTTTATTTTTCTTTGCAGCTGAGCAGAACTCCATTATGTATATGCATCACATCTTCATTATCCACTCATCAGTTGACGGCATCTGGTCCAACTCCATTTCCTAGCTATTGTCAATAGAGCAGCTATAAACATGGCTGAGCAAGTGTCTCTATAAGAAACTAGAATTTTTTTAGGGTACATGCCAAGGCAAGTGCTCCTGTGTCTTTACACTCTAGCCAGCATTTATTGTCATTTGAGTTGTTGATGATAGCCATTCTGACCAGAGTGAGATAGAGTCTCAAAGTAATTTTAATTTGCATTTCCCTGATGGCTAAAGCTGTTGAACATTTTTGGATGCTTATTGGTCATTTGTATTTCTTCTTTTGAGTGCTCTCTGTTCAATTTCTTGCCCCAGTTTTCAACTGGGTTGATCAACTTTTACTGCTTAGCTTTTGAGTTCGTTGTATCCTCTAGATATTAAACCTCTGTTGGGTGTGAAGATTTTCTCCCATTCTGTAGGTTGCCTATTGACTGTTTATGGTTTTCTGAGCTGTAGAGTAGTTTCATAGTTTCATGCAATCCCATTGGTTGAAGGCCCCTGGGATATTGTAATCTTATTCAGAAAGTTTTTCCCTATGCCTACATCTTGCTACATTTTCCACTAGTCATTTCACAGTTTCAGGTCTTATATTGAGGTCCTTAATCCATCTGGAGATGACTTTTGTGAGGGTGAGAAAATACAACCTAGATTCATTTTTTCACATATAGTTATTCAGCTTCTCCAGCACCATTTTTTGAAAATGTTGTCTTTTCTCCAGTGTGAGTTTTTGGCCTCTTTGTCAAAGATTGTGTGTGGGGGGGCATAGTTATTTAAACTTATATCTAAATCTTCTATTCTATTCCATTGATCTATGTATCTGTTTTTGTGCCAGTACCATGCTGTTTTTATTACTATGGCTTTGTAACATATCTAAAAATCAGATATAGTGATACCACCAGCAGTATTCTTTCAGGTGAGGACATCTTTGATTATCTGAGGTCTTTTGTGATTCCTTATGAATTTTAAGATTATTTTTTCTATTCTTTGAAAGATGATACTGAAATTTTGATTGTGTAATTGCATTGAGTTTGTATAGTGCTTTTTGTTAGGATGACCATTTTTATGATATTAATCCTTTTAATCCATGACGATGGGAGATCTTTTCAACTTTTTCTGACTTCCTCAATTTCCTTCTTAGATGTTTTAACATTTTCTTTTCTTTTTTGTTTTGTTTTAGTTTTTTGAGGTAGGGTCTCACTCTGGTCCAGGATGACCTGGAATTAACTCTGTAATCTCAGGGTAGCCTCAAACTCATGGCGATCCTCCTACCTCTGCCTCCCGAGTGCTGGGATTAAAGGCGTGTGCCACCACGCCCAGCACAAGTTTTAACATTTTCATTGTAGAGGTCTTCTACTTCCTTGGTTAGGGATAGTCTGGGATATTTATTTTTATGGCTATTATGAATGGGACTGTTGCCCTACTGTTTTTTTCCAGTATGTTTGTGCCCTAATGTGTGACTTATTTTAGAAAAGATTTCATAAGCTGCCAAGAAGAATGTATATTCTAAAGAATTTGAATAGAATATTATAGAGAGTTTGGATAAAATATTCTGTAGATATTTGTTGAGTCCATTCAATCTATGGTGCCATTTAGTTCTGCTGTTTATATTCTTCTTAGATGATCTGTCTATAGGCAATGGTGGCATATTAAAGTCACTCACTATTGTGTTGGGATTTATGCTTGACTTTATGTCTAGTAGATTTTACTTTATAAAAATTTGGGGGTTGGAGATGTGGCTTAACAGTTAAGGTACTTATCTATGAAGCCTACGAACTCAGATTCTTGTCCCCAGTTCCCACATAAGCCAGATACACAAGGTGGCACAACCATCTGGAGTTTGTTTGCAGTAGCTAGAAGCCCTGGTATGCCCATTCATCACTCTGTGTGTGTCTCTCTCTCCTTCTCTATCAAATAAATAAAATATTTTTAAAAATTGATGTACTTGGGATGAAGAGATGGCTTAGCAGTTAAGCGTTTTCCTGTGAAGCCTAAGGACCCTGGTTCGAGGCTCGATTCTCCAGGATTCATGTTATCCAGATGCACGGGGGGTGGGGGGGGTGCATGCCTGGAATTTGTTTGCAGTGGCTGAAAAAGGCCCTGGTATGCCCATTCTTTCTCTCTCTCTTTCCCTCTTTCTCTGTCACTCTCAAGTAAATAAATAAAAATAAACAAAAAATTGATGTACTTATTGTTTAGACTTTTGAGTTCTTTGTAGATTCTAGAGATTAGGCCTCTATCAGTTGGATAACCTGCAAATATTTTCTCCCATTCTGTGGGTATTCTATTGGCTTTGCTTATTATATGCTTGTCTGTAAAGAAACTCTTCAGCTTCATATGATCCCATTGGTTGAGTGACTGTTTAAGAACTTGAGCCACTGGGGTTTTGTTCAGGAAGTCTTTTTCCATTCCTATATCATGGAAAGTACTTCCTAAATTTTCTTCCAGTAGTATTCGAGTTTTCTGGTCTTATGTTGAGGTCTTTGATCCATTTGGATTTGAGTGTAGTGCATGGTTCAATGTGTGGATCAAGTTTTAGTTTCCTGCATGTGGTTATCCAGTTTGTCCAGCATCATTTGTTGAAGATGCTATCTTTTTTCCAGCCTATATTGTTCCGGCCTTTGTCGAATATCAAGTAGCTATAGTTGCTTGACCCAAAATCCGGGTCCTCAAGTCTATTCCATCGGTCTGTACTCCTGTTTTTATGCCAGTACCATGCTGTTTTTATTACTATGGCTTTGTAGTATAGCTTTAGATCAGGTATGGTGATGCCACCAGAGGTATTTCTTTTGCTGAGGATATGTTTGGATATGTGAGGCCTTCTGCCTTTCCATATGAAATTTGAGATCATTTTTTCTATCTCTGTGAAGAACACTGTAGGGATTTTAATTGGAATTGTGTTAAATCTATATATTGCCTTTGGTAGGATTGTCATCTTCACAATGTTAATTCTGCCTATCCAGGAGCATGGGAGGTCTTTCCATCTTCTCAAGTCCTCCTCAATTTCTTTTTTGAGAGTTTTTATATTTTTGTTTTATAGATCTTTTACTTCCTTGGTTAACGTTATTCCAAGGTATTTTATTTTATTTTTTTTGCTGTTATTGAAAATGGGACTATGTCCTTTATTTCTTTTTCTGTATCTTTGTCATTTGCATACAGAAATGCTACCGATTTTTGTGCATTGATTTTGTATCCTGTTACTTTGCTATAGGATACCCCACTCACAAAATGGGGCACAGAGTTGAACAGGCAATTCATAGAGGAAGATATACAAATGGCAAACACACACTTAAGAAAATGTTCATTATCCATAATCATCAGAGAAATGCAAATTAAAACAACTATGAGATTCCACCTTACCCCAATAAGGATAGCCAACATCAAAAAATCAAATGAAAATAAATGCTGGCAAGGATGTGGAGAAGCAGGGACACTCATTCACTGTTGGTGGGCATGCAGGATGGTACAATCACTTTGGAAAGCAATGTGGAGACTCCTGAAAAAGCCGACTATAGAAATACCAACAGACCCAGTTATACCCTTACTGGGCATCTACTCTAAAACCTTCAAACCACAGGCCAGAGAGATTTGCTCAACCATGTTTGTAGTGGCTCAATTCGTAATAGCTAAAAGCTGGAATCAACCCAGATGTCCATCATTAGAAGAATGGATAATAAAGATGTGGTATATCTACACAATGGATTTCTATACAGCAGAAAGAAAAAATGACACAAAGAAATTTGAGGAAAAATGGTTGAACCTGGAACAGATCATTCTCAGTGAACTTACCCAATCACAGAAAAAAAATTGACACATAGTCTCACTCATCTACAACACCTAACCTGAATCTACCCAAGATACCTTACATACCCAGCAAGCACCTCATGGACTAGACAATAGGATGGATGGGGAGGGCGGGGAGGGCATCGAAGGGTGGAAAGCAGTAATCTGGACCCAAACGGCAATGGTACCATAAAATTCTACTTCCTAAAAGACAGACCAAATGGCTGAACCTTCACTAGACCCTTACAGGAAACACCTGAACCACAAGATACTGGAGAGGGTAGGATCAAGACTAACCTAAATCTTCTACATCTTCCCTCCCTCCCTCCCTCCCTCTCCCCCTCTCCCCTCTATCTCTCTCCTCTCTAACTCTTGTATATTAGATATGTTTTTCCTCAATTTCTTAGTGGGCACTGACCTATAACCCCCACTTCCAGCTTGTGGCTACCATCCACAATGAGCTTTTGATCAGAGAAACCTACAAGGTTTCCCAAAACAATGACAGACTTCTGTCAGAGTACTTGATGACCCACCAAAGGCCAGTGGTAAGACCCTATTGCTGAAGACTCCATACGCAGCTGACACGTAAAATGGAATGGCATGGCTGGAAGCCAGGAGAGAGTCAGTCCCCAGACAGTCAGCGTGTCTAGTGCCAGAAGGTGCTACATGGGCGACTGGGGGAAATGACCAATATCTGTCCAAGCAACTCCTTGTCTAACCTAATTAGCAACAAATAACCTGATATGATGCCCACACAACTGCAATAGTGGCACACAGCCATGGTGGGGAACCAACTGCTCTTGATTTGGCTAACTGATCCCCTCAGTGGTACAAGACCCATAGCTGGAGCTGGGAAACAAGTCAGAACTATACCCAAACATAAGCCCACTCTCCAATATCAAGCTACCATCAATCATGGGGTACAAGAGGGCCTACACCTATCAAACTCTCTATCAAAAAAGTAAGTGTTATCTCAATTTTCCGGGTGCTAACTTACTCTCCATTGGAGAATCTGCTTCTCTTTTTCAGATAGATGCAGATCCTAAGGAGAGAGCTGCCCCAACATACCCCAAAAGGGGCCCGACTGAAACTAAGGACAATTGGCAAAACAAGCAAGGGTGATGTTTTCCTGTGAACCAGATACCAGCACAAAGAGGAAGGAGACCAACACAGAGAAAAATCAACTCCTACCAAATCAGAGAGCCAGAGCCTCAGAGGCCCCCAACACCTCAGCACTGAAGCAGACCAAAAATGAACCCAACATGGCTCAGGGAAATTTTGCGGAAGAGGGGGCGGAAAGAATGTCAGAGTCACATGTGGGTCATGATATGCAGAGACATTTATCGTTCCAATAACTGTGGGCTAACTCCACAATGCATGACCCATTTATATCAACAAGGAGGGTCTAATGGGAGGGGGTAGATCATAGATGAGCCTAAACAATGGTACCAAACTGCCTGTATTTGCTGAAAAGAAAACTAATAAATTAAAATAAAAAATTGGTGTACTTGTATGTGTTGTATATATGTTTAGCACTGTAATAGCATCTGATTGAATTATACCCTTGATGAGTATAAAGTTGCCTTCTTTATCTCTTTTGATTACTTTTTGTTTCAAGTCTATTATGTCAGATATAGCCACATCTGCTAGTTTTCTATTTCCATTTGCTTGGTCCTTTCATCCTAAGGTGCTGTTTGTCTTTGACAATAGATTGGTTTCTTAAAGACAGCAAATGGATGAATCCTATTTTCTGATCCAGCCTGTGTCTTTGAGTGGGAAGTTGAGCCCCTATATTCAGAATTATTAATGAAAGGTCTGAGTTAATCTCTGTCATGTGGATGATTTTGTGGAGTTTGGTCTTTTTATAAATCTTCACTTGCTTTATTAGATGTTCTGGCTTTGATTATTGCTTTATCCTTCTTGTACTCTAGTATATTTATTATTCTCTTCAATGTAATGCATTCCATCCAGTATTCTCTGTAGGGCTGGTTTAGTTTCCATATAATCATATAGTCAACTTTTACTTTGAAAAACTTTTTTTCTTCCTATTATGAGGGATAATTTTATTTGGGTATAGATTGGCAGCTATAGTCTTTCACATAACATTTGAAATATATTTCCTTCCAGGCTTTCCTGGAGTTTAGAGTTTTCATTGAAAAACCAAATGCTATTCTGATTGGCTTACCTTTATAAGTGACAAGCTATTTCTCTCGCAGATTTTAGTACTTGTTTTCTGGTGTTTTTTTTTTGTTGTTTGTTTTTGTTTTTGTTTTTGTTTTTGAAGTAGGGTCTCACTCTAGCCAAGCCTGGCCTAGAATTCACTATGTAGTCTTAGGGTGGCCTTGAACTCATGGTGATCCTCTTACCTCTGCCTCCCAAGTGTTGGGATTAAAGGTGTGTGCTATCACATCAGGCTTTGTTTAGTGTTTTAACCATAATGTAATGTGGGTAACTTATGCTCTGGTCCTGTCTGTTTGGAGTCCTGTATTCCTCTTATACTTGGATGACCTCTCTTTGTAAGGCATGAAATTTTTTATTCTATAGTTTTCTTGAAGATATTCTCTATGACCCTGACCTGAAGTTTTTCTCCTTCTTCAATGCTCATGATTTCAGCGTTTGGTCTTTTTTAAAATGTTCCACATTTCTCCCAAGTTCTTCTTGTATTTTTTTTTAAACTAACTTGTCATTGATTTTGGCCTTCTAATCTATCTCCTTTGTCTTGTCCTCAGTCCTGATATTCTGTCCTCCACATGATCTATTCTATTGATATGGATTTCCCGGGAGCTTTTGATTTGTTTATTTTTATTTTTTAAAAATATTATATTTAGGGCTGGAAAGATGGCTTAGTAGTTAAGGTGCTTGCCTGCAAAACCTAAGGACCCATGTTTGACTCTCCAGATCCCACATAAGCCAGACACACAAAGGTGAGGAAACCACAAGGTCACACATGCCCACTAGGTGACACAAGTGTCTGGAGTTGGATTACAGTGGCTGAGGCCCTGGCACACCAATTCTTTTTCTCTGTCTGTCTGTCTCTCTCTCTCTCCCTCTGAAAATAAAATTTTTTATGCTCTTTATTTTATTTTTTATTAATATTTTCCATGATTATAAAAAAATCCCATGGTAATTTCCTCCCTCCCCCCCACTTTCCCCTTTGAAATTCCATTCTCCATCATATTACCTCCCCAGAAAATAAAATTTTTAAAAATTTTATATTTATTTATTTGCAAGGGAAGAGAGAGAAGGACAGAAAGAAAGAAGGAAGGAAGGAAGGAAAGAAAGAGAGAGAGAGAGAGAGAGAGAGAAAGAAAGAAAGAAAGAAAGAAAGAAAGAAAGAAATGAAGGAAGGAAGGAAGGAAGGAAGGAAGGAAGGAAGGAAGGAAGGAAGGAAGAAAGGAAGGAAGGAAGGAAGGATGGAGGGGATGAGGGAGAATGAAAATACAGATACACCAGGGTCTCCTGTCTCTGCAAATGAATCCAGATGCCTGTGTCACTTTGTGCATTGGCTTTATGTGGGTACTTGGGAATTGAACCCAGAGCATCAAGCCTTGTAAGAAAGTGCTTTTAACTACTGAGCCATCTCCCCAACCCTGGGAGATTTTTAACTGGGTTGTTCCCTTTTTGATTGCCAATAAGTCTTTCTTCCACATCTTTATCTTTTGCATTCCATTTTCCTTTCTGGGTTTGACTTTCTCATTGCATGAATTCTCCTGGAATTCATTCAGGTGTCTGTGTCCTCTTTGAACTAATTATCATGTCTATTGAGTTCTTTTAGTTGTTTTTCTGGCATTTCATTCAGATGTTTGTTCATGATCTCTTTGATCATGTATGATGTGTATGTTTATCATAATTATGTCTTAGAATTCTTCATCTGACATTTCCTCTGAGTAGCTCTCAGTGGAGGCTTCCATCATGGGAATAGACATGCTTGGTGAGGATATCTTGCCTTGACTTCCTGTTTTATCTGATTTCCACTGGGGTTTGCCCAGCTGGAGATAATTCCTTTGCATTGCTGAGAATGTAGCAATATCCACTCTACTGGGGGACACCGGGTGGAATAGTGTCAGGCCTATTCCAGTAACAGACATGTATCTGGGTCACAAAGTCACTGGACGTGGGCCTGGACAATTCCAGGTAGCCTACTTGAATCAGAGGTAGAGGCCTGTGCCAACTAGCCTGGTTCTCCTGGCTTAGGGATGGGCAGCCTACATGGGAGTCTTGGTCGTGTGCAGAAGGGAGCCTACTGCGCACTCACTAGGGCATAGTGCTGCATGGCCTGGTCCTTCTTGCTCTGAGTGCGCTACTGACAAGTGTGTCTCAGGTTTTAAAACATTTTAAGAAGCATGATAGCAGAAATTTCTCCAGGGGCCTTTATATGAAATTCACAGGACAATAGTGAACAAGTAACTTACACCTATTTTGAGAAATATTTTATTTATTCATTTTAAGAGAAAGAAATAGAAAGCAAGCATGTGTGCACCAGGGCCTCTTGTCACTGCAAATGAACTCCAGACACACTTGCCATTTTGTACATCTGACTTTATATAGGTATTGGGAAGTTGAATCTAGCTTTGCAAACAAATGCTTTTAACTATTGGGCAATCTCCCCAGCCCTTCTTTTTGTTTTTAAGTATTTTAAGTATTAGACTCACTAGCTTTTGGCCTCTAGGGTGTCTTGTAAGAAATCTTCAGGTCATCTTATTGAGGGCCCCTTGTATATGACAGTCTTCTCTTGCTGCTTCCCAGATTCCCCCCCCCACCCCTTCTCATTGACTTTTGATATTGACTAGAGTGTGACTTTATGTTTATTCCACTTGGATGTCACCAACATTTCAGGTGTTTATTTTCTAGTGTTTCAGTAATCTGGGGAGAATTTTGGCCATTGTTTCTTTTAACTAATCTCTTCTCCCCTTCCTCTTCTAGTACTTGCACAATGCATATGCTGGTCTGCACAGACATGTTCAGAAGGTCCCTGAGACTCAGTCATTTGCATGGTCTTGTCTTCAAGTTCCCTGATTCTTTCTTTTGCTGTCCAAATCTGCTTTGTATACCTTTAGTGAATGTTTCTTTCCCATTACCATTCTTACTTGTTTTCAATTATTGCTTCAAGATTCCTTTGGTTTCTTTCTGGCTCTTCAGTAGCATTCCATTTTGTCCATATATAATTTTCTTGGCTTATCTTTCTTTAGTTGTTTGAACAACTTAAGATGCTTCCATAAAGTTTCTGTCTAGAGACAGATTTTTTTTCTTTGAATGGATTATACTTACCTGTTTTTCTGTGTACCTTGCGAGTTTTCTTTTTGTTATTGCTGATTCATTGTTTTTGGTTTTTTTTCGGTTGGTTTTTTGAAAGTGTCCTTCTATAGCCCAGGCTAGCTTCAAACTAATGATCTTCCTATCTCAGTCTCCAGGGTACTTGGATTATAGGTGTGGTCCCATCATGCCCAGCTAAATTTGGACATTTTAATCTATAATATGGGAACTCTTGAAATAGATTGCCCCCTTTCTCCAGAGACTGCCTTTTTAAAAGTTTACTTTTATTTTTTTTCACTTCTGATTGTCACAGATTGTCTCTGCACCAAAGCTCATCCTGACATGGGTATCTGCCCTTTCCACCACATGCACATGATTGCTTTTAAGTGATTTGGTCCTTTGATGCCTGGTTTCCAAAGGGGGGGAAAGGCCCCATCCAGGCTTCAGCTGGTGTGGCCACATGTTCTTCATCATAACAGATGTCAACATCAGAGGACAGGCCCAATGTATAGAGGACAAGTCCCTGTGACCTGCCCTGGCTCTGAAGGAAGTGTGCCAGCTGCCCTGGAGCACACACATTTGTCTGTTATGAAGTGAGGGTGGACATGGGTAATGTTCCCAGGCCAAGAGCTCAAATTGTCAAAATTCACCTTGTACCACTCAGTGCATGAACACTGGAAGCCTTAGAATAGACTCCAGAGTTCCAAAGAAGCTCCATGGATACAGGCTGTAGCACAGATGTGGCTGGGGAAGGTGAATGGAACCATGGGGCTGTACCTAGCATCTTCCCTGACATTATTCTTTCTCCTAGTCTATGTCATGAATTTTATTTTACTTTAAATAAGTCTGTTGCAAATGCAAGAATATTTTTCTTTAAGTAAATTCACATTTACCTTGTTCTTATGAATATTTTTACATAATCCTTAGTTATTTGCATTTACTTTGTCCTTACAAATGTTTTTACATAATTCCTGTTATTTACATTTTTTCCTCCTTTGTTTATAGCCATGAATAATTCTTCTGTTGGGGAACTTCAGTATTTTTATTTATTTATTTTATATATTTGAGAGAAAGAGAGAGAGAGAATGGGCACCCCATGGCCTCCAGCCACTGCAAAGGAACTCCAGACACATGCACCACCTTGTGCATCTGGATTTATGTGGGTACTGAGGAATCAAACCTGATTCTTGTGCTTTAGGCAAGCGCCTTAACCACTGCACAATCTCTCCAGCATTTTAGTACTTTTTTTTTTTTAATTTTATTCATTTATTTGACAGCGACAGACACAGAGAGAAAGACAGATAGAGGGGGAGAGAGAGAATGGGCGCGCCAGGGCTTCCAGCCTCTGCAAACGAACTCCAGACGCGTGCGCCCTCTTGTGCATCTGGCTAACGTGGGACCTAGGGAACCGAGCCTCGAACCGGGGTCCTTAGGCTTCACAGGCAAGCGCTTAACCGCTAAGCCATCTCTCCAGCCCTCCTTTAGTACTTTTTAATAATTGCTAGTCAACAATACAGACCAAGGAGACTGACATATAACAGCTGTCTACCCTCAGAGCTTTCATTAACAGATAAGTAAAAGAGCAGAATGGTGTCACTTGTCCCTTTGACAGGGAGGGATCATGAAAACATGGTAAAATGGAATTTAGCCCAGTATGCTGAGACTTGGTAGGTGGCAGCCCTTGGGTAGTCATGAAAACTGATTCAACCCTAATGTCTGTACAAGAATCTGGCTTGGGGGCTGGAAAGATGGCCCAGTGTATAAAGTACTAGACACATAAGCATGAGGTCTGGAGTTCAGATCCCCAGCACCCACAAAAATGCCTAGAGGGTGTGGCAGGCCACCTGTAATCCTAGCTCTTGTGAGGTGGAGACACAGGATCCCTGGGTAAACTGGCTAACTAAACTAGCTGAGTTAGTGACATCTGGCTTCAGGTGATAGACCTTGCCTCTGTAAATAAGGTAGACAATTCAGGAAGATACCCAATGTCACTCTCTGGCCCCACATGCATGCACACACAGGTGCAGCAACATGCATATAGGCACTATACCTACATACACATGCAAAAATGAGAAAAGAATCTGGCTTGTTAATGAGGGCCCACCTTCCCCAACTGGAAGTCACTCTCCTGTTACCTTGCCATGCAGAAGTGGGATTCAGGGGACCTACTTGTGATTCAGCAGAATGACAGTGACTTTGGCATGTGCCCTACCTCCACACCAGGTCAGGGGAAGAAGGGGAGATGGGACTCTGTGGGTGAGCCTCCTACCCTGTGCCAACCATTCTAGTTTTCATGGCATTATTCAGGCAATTTAAAATAAGAGAAAGAAAAAAGCTCAGCTACAGTGAGACCCTACCTTGAAAAACCAAAGAGAAAAAAAGGTGGGTTATCTTGAGGAAGCAGGCAAGAGTTACCAATTCACCATAAAACAACTAAATCTGATTAGGAAATTCAATTAGCTGGATCTGGGAGTTGTGCATGGGAACTCTGGTTCTGCTCTCTGCTGAGCTGGGTGAAGTGGAAGGAGGTGGGCAGTCTGCTGGGCAGAGGGCTCAGGGTGATGGGATGCCTCGGGAGACAGCCTCACTCAAGATCACAGAGGTCGCTTGGTGATGGCCACAGGTTCCTTGGCACACCTGAGGGCTAGCAGGGAGTCACTGGATGACCAGCTCCCTGCTAATATCTCCCTCCTCAGTCTGGGACCAGGACTCAAGCCCTGGAACCTCTTACCATAGTTTAGGGTGGGTACCCCAGCCAGGGTAGCTCCTCACCCCAGGGACACCAACTGCCATTGCTGAAATGAGAACATTAGCATTTAATTTACTTACTCAGCCAAGCCTGGAGTTAATCTATGGAACTTGTTCCTTTTTTCCTCTTTTCTATTTTTAAAGGGAGGCTTAACAAAGGCATCATAGACTTTCCCACTTTGGGCTCACGAGAGGTCTGATAGTGCCTAGCCTGGAAACTCAGTATAAAGGTGTATAAAGACATTAAGCTGAATAGCTCCTGGGGTTGGAAGCCCTTGAGCAGCTGTCTCCCTGGCCCACTCACTCTGCTCCTGACCAGGCTTTTGGCCTCAGAGGCTTTGCTCACACCCCACCTTGAACGTCTGAGTTGCATGTGTTATTCCGTTTTGTGCTTCAGAGGCACTATGCCCAGACCTCCCTTTCCTGGGGCTGGTCCTGACTCAGGCACATACAAGTGCATGCATGCAGAAACATGCAAGTGGGGCTGGAGAGATGGCTTAGTGGTTAAGAGCTTGCCTGTGAAGCCTAAGGACCCGGTTCAAGGCTCGATTCCCCAAGACCCATGTTAGCCAGATGCAAGTCCCCAAGACCCACGTTAGCCAGATGCATAAGGGGGCGCATGCGTCTGGAGTTCATTTGCAGTGGCTGGAAGCCCTAGTGTGCCTATTCTCTCTCTCTCTCTTTCTCTCTCTCTCACTCCTCTCTCTGTCGCTCTCAAATAAATAAAAGTAAACAAAAAAAATTAAAAAAAGAAACATGCAAGTGCATGTGTATGCACATTCCATCACTCTCCATCTCTGCCTCTTGCTCCCTTCACAGTACGAATCATGACTAATAGTTACTTCTATTATTATATTTATGCATATCTATTATCATATTTATACATCTGTCCACCTGGGCTGGCTGTCCCCTATGTGAACACGGCACAGGTACTAGCATCTGATTCGTGGCTATAGCAGCCCCTCCTTGCCCAGTTCCTGGCTTCTGTTGACACTCAATGAATATGTGTGGAGGAAGGAGAGCCATGACTTTTTGCATCATCCTGGGGGAACAGGGCTGCAAAGGGAACCATATGAGTGGCCTCTAGAGGGAAGTATGGCATGAGGCTGAGCTCAGACTCATCTAGACCTGGGTTCAAGGCCTGTTCTTGTTTCTAACTAGCTGCACAAATTCCAACAGACTACCCAGCTTCCATGAGCTCAAATACCCTCTTCTGTGACATGGGACTAGCATTCTATCAGGGTGAGGAGCAGAGAGTTGGGTCCTAAGGCTCAGGACAGTGTTGTGTAGTCCTGTGATTTCGTTCTCTGCTTCTTATACAAGGGATGGAAATAGCATTAGGTCAGCACTGACTATGTGCCTGGTGTCTTTCTGGGATGTACAGGAAAATACAACAGATTGCCACCATGCCCTACTCATACCAGACAGGAGCAAGGGGAATTGATGAGGTCCCCAAACCCTGGGTATCAGGAAGGTGGCCCATGGGATGGCAGAGTGCCAAGTCTCAGGCCAACAACGTCTCACTAGGAAGTGACTTGGATCCTGAGATACAGCAGAAGTGAGCTGCTGAGCCCAGACGAAGCAGGCACAGGGGGTGCCTGCAGAGGCCCAGGAGGGACCGAGTGGTCATGTTTCAGCCTCATTGGTTGAAACTATGCATGAGTGGGGGGCCAAGAAAGCAAGACCACAACTGTTCTTGTCCCTACTGACCTGGGAACCCCAGTGTGGGAGCCTGCAGAGCCTTGGGATTTGGCAGGGGGCTGGGTCAGGTACACCTTACCTTTGGCAAGGCATACTTGGGCAGCTTCACCAGGACAAAGTCACCTCGGCGATATGAGACATAGTATTTGGTTCGGTTTGCTGATGTTGCCTGAGGGAGAAAACGGAGACTTAAGGGACTTTGCTTCCTGGGCACCATGAGGTGAGCCACTCTGTTCCTCCACACCAAGATGGATGGAAGCCTCCAAACCATGAACAAAAAGACCTTTTCTTCCTTTCTGTTGTTTCTGTCAAGTACTCTGCCACAGTGACAAAAAGTTTAGCATATATCTGGTTCTGCCTAAAGTGGGCAGATTCTTATTCCTCAGAACCCACTGGGCAATGCCCCTCCTCTCCAAGTGAGAACCAACCTCTAACCCCATCTCTCATCACCTTGTCTCCCTGCATCCCAGCTTTGAGACAAGGTAAAGAAAGTTCCATTCCCCAGAATTGCTCTCAAAGACATCACTTTGGTGAGTTTCTAGGTAGAGATAGAGATAGATAGGCCCAAGTCTTCCCTGCAAGGCTGACAAGGCTCTGGGTGTGCTTAGGGTACGACTTATTGTGAAAGATCTGAATTCCTGCTGACTCTCAAGCCAGCATATTTTCTGCCAGCACAGACTGAAGATGTGGCCATAGGCAAGGGAAAGGCCAGATGACAGCTGTCCAAATTAGAAGGTGACATTCACCACATTCTTTGATGATGAGGCCAGGCAGGGAGAGGAGGCTGAGCCCTACTTGACCCTGCTAGTATCACCTTAGCCTCAACAGGAGAACAAATGTCCTGAGAAATGTCCTTAGTGTGACACTGGCTGTTTAGGTTTTCTGAGGTTTGGTTTTCTCTCCAGTGTGAGGATCATTGCAGAGACATGACAATCTCTGATCAGGAGCCTATAGACACTTGCTCTATTAGAGCTGCTTCTCTGTCCTGTGGGCTGGGAGGATAGATGGAAGTGGTGGCCTCAGGCCACTTGCCCCTCAGTCATGGGATACAGCGGTGCTAACCCCTATGGATGGGCATCGGTCCCAGGTTCCAGGTCTCACTGAGCGAGTGGGCATTAGAGAACCAGCATCAATCCTCACCAAAGTTCTGGTGTTTGGGGGCTTCTGCGGATGCCTGCAGCTGCAGCACAGATGCAGAAACATTATGACCTGCTAAGAGGCACTTTTAAGTAAAGCAGCCATTTTATTGTCTCTCTTCTTGATGGTTCTGTTTCCCAGAGAGGTTCATGCACTGGCACCACTGCCAACTTCAGCATCAAAATCACTCACCTTCAGGAACACGTAATCATCCTGCACGGTGAGAGACCCCTGGTCAATGGGGCGGGCAAACGGGGACTTGCGTGACTGGGCAGAGCAGTCCTGGATCTTGCAGGTGACGTACCCAAAACCTGCAGAGACAAGCTGTGAGCTGCCAGGGCATGGACTCGCTGGAAGCCATGGAGACATGGAGCATAAGCGTTCAGGCTCCAGCCCCTCACTGGACGTGGACTCACTGGAGGCCGTGGAGGCATGGGACATAAGCCTCCAGGCTCCAGCCCCTCACTGGACGTGGACTCACTGGAGGCCGTGGAGGCATGGGACATAAGCCTCCAGGCTACAGCCCCTCACTGGACGTAGACTCACTGGAGGCCGTGGAGACATGGAGAATAAGCGTTCAGGCTCCAGCCCCTCACTGGACGTGGACTCGCTGGAGGCCGTGGAGGCATGGGACATAAGCCTCCAGGCTCCAGCCCCTCACTGGACGTGGACTCGCTGGAGGCTGTGGAGACATGGAGCGTAAACCTCCAGGCTCCAGCCCCTCACTGGACGTGGACTCACTGGAGGCCGTGGAGGCATGGGACATAAGCCTCCAGGCTCCAGCCCCTCACTGGACGTGGACTCACTGGAGGCCGTGGAGACATGGAGCATAAACCTCCAGGCTCCAGCTCCTCACTGGACGTGGACTCGCTGGAGGCCGTGGAGACATGGAGCATAAACCTCCAGGCTCCAGCACCTCACTGGACAGGGACTCACTGGAGGCCGTGGAGGCATGGGACATAAGCCTCCAGGCTCCAGCCCCTCCCTAGATGGGGACTCACTGGAAGCTGTGGAGACATGGAACATAAGCCTCCAGGCTCCAGACCCTCACTGTCACCTGCACCAACTGCAGGCCCAGTGAGGCCACTAGGGGCCAGGCACACTTGAGGAGCCTTTGACCCCTGAGAGGAGGGCTGACAGTATACTACTGAGCCATCTACAGGGATTTCCATACACATAGGCATTTAACTAGGCCACCCTTTCGCCTGGGCCCAATCCTCCCCTAGATCCTGGCACCTAACTGAGCAGAAGGGGTTGGTTCTGGGTTTCTTTCCCCAAAACTCAAAGCTCCTGCTCTTTATCTTTCTTCTAGCTGAGCAAATAAAACACTGGTTTTGCCAGACACCTGCTATTTCCATTGTTAGTGGGCATGTCCATGCTGGGTGGACAATCTTCTCACCTGATCCCTCACCCAATCCTTTATTCATGTTTTCACTCACTCACTGTGATGGTTAATATAGTCAACAGAATCTAGAATCACCTGGGACATAAATGTAGAAGTTTGTAGACTAGGCTAATGGAAGTGGAAAGAACCACCCTAAGGGTGGGCAGTATCATGCCATGGGCTGGGATAAAAGGAGAAAGTGAGCTGAGCAGTAGCATTCATCTTTCTGTTTCCTGACTGGATTGAATATGACCAGCTGCTTCCTCTTCCTGTTGGCATGCATTCCTCACTGTGATGGATTGTATTTCCTAGAACTGGAAGCTGAAATATATCCTTCCCTCGATAAGGTGAATCTTTTAGGTATTTGAGCACAGCAATGAGAAAGTAACTAATAAAATTTGTCTGGGGAATTAGGGCTGCTGCTGTAATAAACCTGAATTGTGGTTCACAGACTCTTGAAACTGGTTTGCAAAAGGAATGTGGAAGAGCTTGGAAATTAGAGCTAGAAAAACCCTAGAATTCTGTAAGCAGAGCTTAATGAGCCATTCTTGTAAAAGTCTGGATGAACAGAATGATGAGAGGAATGCTGAAAGCAGAGCCCTGGCTTGTGGGTAGCAGCAGCCCATGCTATGTGCAGAGAACCTGGCTGCATTCTGCCTCCCCCACCCTGGGAGCTTAAATGAGGCTCAATTCAAAAGCAATGAGTCATTTGTTCAGCAGAGGAGACATCACAGAAGAGGATTTGGAGGGTCTGTGACACAGGCCGTGTGGCGGCCACTGCTCACTGCTGTGATCCAGACAGACAGTGGGAAGGAGAGCTGCAAGAGGAGCAGAAAGACAGGACAATTGCGCAGTTTGGCAGGAAAAGGGGACGAGTGAGTTCAAAGTTCTAGATGAGGTAGGTTGCAAAGTAGGGGCACTTGTTAAAAACCAGTAGCGCCATTAAGAACCTGGCAGTACACATGGAAAGGTACACAGAGGACAAGGTCCTACCTACTGAAGGCCCCATTTAATGAAAATGCAGATCCATTTGAAAGGAGAAAGTCTAAACTGAGAATGTACCTGAAGGGTCCCTCCTTGAAAGCAGCTGCCTTGGGAGCTTTCTCCCAGGATCACCTTGAAGGCACTCAGAAGTTGGTGCAATTGTAGACTAAGAAGTCCAGGTTCCATCCCAAGCTGGCAGAACTTAGCTGTATTGTCCACATGGTACTCATTTTGCAGACATGAAAGAGGCATGCTTGAAGTTTGCACCATGATTCCAAAGAGCCTCCAGGAGGCAATGTGTGGCAAGGTCAGACTGCTTCCAAGGAAGCCCAGGAGGGGCCGCTGGGTGAGGCTGTGAAGGTGAAGCCTATGTTGCAGTGGAGACCTCTGGAGGTACAGATGCACTGGCCCACGGGACATCTGCCAAGGAAAGCAGCAAGCATGGAGTAGAACTGGTCTGAGAGAGAGGCCATGTGTGCTGCAGCAGCAGAGCTGGAGGGGTGGGCAGGCCCATGACCTTTTGAGCCTGGGTTGTTCTGCACTAAGCCCTGGATTCCAGACATGGATCTGCAGGATTTGTCATTTGCCCTGCTGCACTTTGGTCTTGTTTTGATCCTACCTTTCCTTGCTATGTTCCCATTCACTCCTTTTGGAAGGGGAATGTTTACTCTTTGCCATCATATACTGGAGAATTTTATAGATGCTATCAGTTAAGTAGTTGCTTTGAGTCCCAGAAGAGACTTTGTACTTTTGAACAGTTTGTGGCCTGATAAAGACTAGAAGTTGAACTAAATGCATTTTGCATCATAAGATGGCCATGAGTCTATGAGGTGGCTTAAAGGTGATATGTTTGTCAAATTGACAAGGGGTAGACATGATGGTTAATCTCTGGTTGCCAACCTGACAGGATTTAATCACCTAGGAGTCACACCTAGGTGTTTCCAGAGAGGTTTAAATGAGGAAGACCCACCTTGAATGTGGGCAGCACCATCACATCACATGGGCTGGGGTCTCAGAATGAGTAAAAAAGAAAAAGCAAGTTTAGCAGCAGCATTCACCTCTCTCTGCTTCCTGACTGCAGTGTAACCAACCACCTCCTGCTGCCAGGCTTCCCACTAGGATGGGTTGCCAGAATCAACCCTTTTTCTCTTAGGTGCTGCTTGTCATGTATCTAACCACAGCAAAGATAAAAGTAGCCAAAATACTAACTTACTCACTCCTCACTCCTTCCTCATTCATCCTCTCATTCACTTCCCATGACTGTCAGTGTCTCGTGTTCCAGGTCTAGTGTCAGCCAGGCAGACCAAGGCCACCCATCACAGAGCTGGAAGGTTGAATGCACTTGCCAATTTCTGGGTTATATACTGTCTCATGGTTATGAAGAGTCTTAGACAGGGAGAGCTCAAGGTATGGGCAATTAGCTCTCATGAGCAGTATAAGCTGCTCCTCTGAAGAGAAGACAGACAGACAAGGCCATCCTAGTGTGTGAGGGAAAAGAGCATCATTCTATCCGTCTCATGGCCATTAGACACTTTCACACATGGTTGACTTAGGTTCAGTGGTTTTTGGCTAGGGTATATTCATTCGGCAGTTCTATTGGAGACCCTGAGGAGACTCAATCAGCCTTGATTCTCAAGAAACTCTGGTATCAGGGAAGTGTGCAGAACTGTGTCAGGGGAACTGGATGCTGGGGGTGGCAGAGAAGTGTCTGACAGGGTGGATGGGAGGGTGGCCAGGAGTGGTGAAAAAGAACTCCATGATGGAGAAACAGAGCCGGGCAGTATCACTGGGGTAACAAGAATGCAAGTGAGCTCAGAGGATGGTCCTTTGGTGTGTCATGCTAGTTGGAGGGTACTGGGGTCAACAGGTAAGAAAAATGAACCTCAAGATCCTGAATGGCTTGCCACTAGGCTCTGCACATTGTATTCCAGTGGGCTCTAAGCTGAAGCGGCTGCAGAGGCCCCACTCACAAGCCAGGTCAGTCCTGAGGCTCAATGCTGCTGTACACAGACTCTACCTTCCCCAGCCTGCAGGCTGCATGAAGGTCTATGCAGCCCTTACTCAGGAACGAGCCTGTCTTTCCTCATGGTGGGCATGGGATGGCCTACCCCTTAGCCAGCCCTACTGCTACATAAGCCTGCAAGGAGTCATCTCCATGCCACCCTGCATAAGGCCTGGCACTGAATAGCTCCAAGAGATGTGTAGCTTAAGAACCTGTGACCCAGATGGGGCCCTATAACCCAGATGGTACCTGCTCTGAGCAATGCTCCCTGCTTATCAAAAATAGAAGCCACACTGTCATCTGCCCTGCCTCACAAGGTGTGGCCTGTACATAGCACTGGTCAGTGTGACTCCTATGCTGAGTGCTGTGTCAGCCCACTCCCTCTTCCTTCTTTATAGGTGATGGGACTTTCTAGGTGAGGGGTTCCGATTCTTTAGGTCTCTAGCTGGTTGACATTAGCAGATCCCACAGAGCCTGGTCAGCATGAGGCCCGCTACAACCAGTCATCCTTACAACCTAAGGGATTATCATGCCTTCTGAGGCTGCATTCAACATGGCCCAAGCCAAAGGAGCAGCCAGGCATGTGAAAGCAGGTGTAGTCTATGAGCGCTTCTCCCAGACTTCAGCGTGCACTTGCCTGCTCACTGCCAGGCTGGGGGTCCTGCCCCTTCCACTGGGATTAAGTCTCTACCATCAACCCAGAGTCTCCATAGTGTCTGAGATAGCAGGGACTTCATACATGTTTGTTGGATGAAGGTATAATTTATGGTTCTCATACCTCTGAAAACACCCAAAGGCTCTAGAATGTACCATGTTTGTAGGCATGCCATGATTTCACAGTGGTCTCTGCACCAGGACACAGAGGACTTCCTCACACACTGAAGGTCTTGTGCTCTAGTGGCTTAAAGCCTGAGAGCTAGAGTGGTTGAACTCTGACAACAGGAGAGAAATGCAGAAGCCCTGAGTTGCCTTGGCACTAAGCCAGACAAGGTTGGGTCATGTGGGCAGAAAATGCTCAGTGCTCAGGAGCCAGAACAAATTGCCCTTTTAATAGACTTTCCACTGAGTGCAGCTCCTTGGCTTCAATTTATCCCCAGCAGGAAACAAGCACGTTTAGAATTATGCCACATCAGAGCACAGTGAGGTTGCTATGCAAAACCAGCCACTGAGGACAAGCCAGTGAGCAAGGGCAAGGCTGAGCTGAGGCATCAGAGGACATTCAGAGTCACCTTAGCCACCTCCTGCTTACCTCCATTGAGGTCCTGGGACTCCATGTGGACCACGCTGGGGTCAGTGTCCACCCCAGACACAGCCCTGGAAAAGAATTTGACATGTGCAAAGAGGTCACCAAGCCATTCCACAGCAGGTCCTCTATGTCCCACTGGCCATGTGGCCTCTCTGGGTCCACAGGCCATACCCATTCTCTGCCAAGAATCCATGGAAGCCGAAAGGAAATCGCACCCTCTTTATCTAGGACTTTTCCCAAAAGACACACTTCTTCACCAAGACCTTCCCATTCCACCAGGAAGCATGGGCTGGGGCCACCAGCCTAAGTGTGCAAATAAAGAAATGAGTTGTGCATCATTGCACAGTGCTGAGAAGGTCAAGAGGATTCCAACCCAGAACCAAATCTGAGTGCTGCCCTCCCCTCCACCTGGATGCTGACTGGTCAAGCTGCCCACCATAGTGCATGCTGGGAGGATCTGCTCTCTACTCTCAAGCCTCTCAGAGCTCTCCAGAGTGACCCCAACTCATTCATGGGGTGCAGACTCTGGTGGGAGCTGTGTGTCTCCATCATCATCCCTGAGGCTTGAACCAGGATCTCTCATGCCCTGGTTGAACTTTGTGTGGCTGGTCAGGTGTTCTCATTTGCACCTGAGAAGCCATGGGGTCTGTGACCCACCAAAACCCAACTTCCCGCCAGTTCTGCCTGACCCTGAACTCACACTTTTCTCAGAGCCCACACACTCCCTGTTCAAGGCCAACTCCTTGTCCTGGTTTCTATTCAGAAGCCTGTGTCTTGCACTAGGGAAGTAGAGATGAGAACAGGGCCGAGAGGCACTATGCCACCTGGAGTCTCCTGTGCCAGGCTCACCCCAGGTGTTCAGTGCCAAAATAAATGAAACAGGGGAGGTGACTTATGGGTCAGAGGTCTTAGAGTTGGAACCTCATATCAGTGGCCCTCCTCAGCCAGGCTCCTCTCATATTCCAGCCTCCCAAATCCACTTCCCATTAACAAGAGAGACAGAGACACTGACTTATGTACTCATTTACTCATTTACTCATCTCCTCAAGTCACTCATTCATTCACTCACTCATTTACTCATGCACTCACTCACTCATTCATCCACTCAATAATGTACTCATGTTCACTCACTCATTCATTTGTTCACTCCCACTCACTCATTTATCCACTCACTAACGTACTCATGCACTCACTCACTCACTCATTCATTCATTCATTCATTTATTCATTTATACTCACTCTCTCCAGGGCTACTGACAGGTGGGGAAAGAACGGGCAACTTGCTGTCCACTTGCAAGGAGACCGAGCCCTAATAAGCAGTGTGCAGCTTCACAAATGCTAATGAGGCAGGCCTGAGACAGAGGAGGGGCTACGGTGATTCCTGCCCAAGGACGAAGTTGTCAGAAGAGCATTATC
Organism: Jaculus jaculus; assembly: GCF_020740685.1. NCBI lineage: Eukaryota > Metazoa > Chordata > Mammalia > Rodentia > Dipodidae > Jaculus > Jaculus jaculus. Next base: position 60,716,384 of record NC_059112.1, read on the forward strand.
CATTGCTTACAACAGCAATCCCTGGCCTGTCACCACATTCCAGAAGGGATCCCACGACCAGGCTGCAGCTTCTGTGATTCTCCCACATACAGTATAACAGCTCTAAGCCTTTGGAAAAACATGTGGGAAGAGCTTATCTGATTGCTGAGATAATAGCATGTTTGTGCCAATTTCCTCTTCATGCCCTTGGGCTGGGTTTTCCTTGTCTAGCCAGAGAGAATCTCCATGATCCTGCTGGGCTGAGATGCCCCTTGGCCTGGCCTGGGATAGGCTGCAGAGCTCTGCTAGGTCCCCAGGCCCATCCAGCTAAGAAATCTCACTTCCTGACCCTCATCTCCACCTCCTAGGAGCTCTTGTACTCCCGGGATCCCGTACACCAGTAGCTTCTATTCCCAACAGGTGCCAGACCTGTGGCTGGTGTCAGCGCTCTAGTTTTGAGGAAGAAACAGGGCCTATTTTGGGCCAGCAAGCTGGACAACTGTCACTTCTTCCCAGAGCAGAGGCAGAGATATAAGGGGCCAGCACTCAGAGGAGGGCAGAACCTCCTTCAGTATCCAGGGAAATGAGCCCTTGCTGGGACAGCATGCAGTTACAAGTAAGTGGGGCTGGGAGGCTGTTCTAACCATGTGTCCGTGATGGAGACAGGACTGCAGCCTGGCTGGAAGACCAGCACAAAGTCTGGTACCCATGTGCATTAAGACAGAGAAAGGGTATGAAAGCGCATGTGTGTGCATGCAGGAGAAAGAGTGATGGCTGGGGAGACAGTGTAGGTAATTGCGTGTCTGGAAAGAAGTCATGGTCACACCTTGGGCGGACACAGGCTGCAAGCCAGCTGCCTTGGCTGCCCACTCCATGCCACCTTGGGAATGTGCCTGTCCTTCACGGCTTCTCCCAATCATTTAGTGAATGCTTCAGTGGGCCTAGAATACTGCCCAAGTCCCTGGGGGGCCTCCTACAAATTCATGCAAATGGGGACACAGACTCCCTGGTCTGAAAGAAGCTTCCTTCCCCAAGCTTTCCCTCTGCCCCACCTCACCTGAACTTGCCCTTTCCTCCTGTCTAGGACCTCTGCAGGCCAGGTGGGCATGATGCTCCTGCTTCACCCTAACCATACTCCCTTCCTTGGCACTGAGCAGGGCTGAGCAGGGTGACATGCTAGGCCAGGGGAACAGAACCCAGATGGTGATCAAACAGGAGAGGGGCCCAGGTGGGCAGAGCACAAGCAGTCTGGAGCCAGGGAAGGTTGTGCCTCAGGACACCTTGCAGGAGGCAGGTGGGGCCAAATCAGGGCAGGGTTGAGAAGAGGGCTTTGAGGAACAGTGGGCCACCATGTGCCAGTGCTACGCCAGGGTTCCTGTCCATCACACTTTTTTCCACTAGGAGGAGACAGAGGTCCAGAGAGGGAGTCTGAGGTTTGCAAAGCCACACAGCCGGGTCACTGGAAAAACCAGGGCCTCTATTCCTGCTGGTTTCCAGTGCCACCTTTCAGAGGCAGACAGAGGACTCTGGGGAATCCCTGAAAATGAGGGAGAGCAGAGCTGGGGAGAGAGGTCCCAGTGGGGAGGGCTCTCACCAAAACACGTGGTCCTTGGTCACTCGCTCGTGCAGCAGGGCCCACTTCTTCCCCAGGTCAGTCGACACGTAGAGCTGCAGGGTAGACAAGACAGAGGAAAGAAGGTTTGGTTGTGATGTCAGGAACAGGCCACTTATGAGAGAGGGTGACTCACTATGTGGCTCCCCCAGGGGACATCTCAGGCCCTGCAGACACACAGTAGCTTTGCTTGCACCAGAGTTGCAAACCAACCTCCAAGGACTGAAGGCAGAGGGTACACTCCACGTAGAGTTCTTCTTGTTCAGGCTGCCTGGAAGGACCAGAGGATATGGCTCTCTAGGTGAGATGCCTGGGGGCCTCCCAGAGAAGATGTGCATGAGCCATCAGCAGAGGACATTTAGGTTACCTGTGAGAGGGCACAGCTCAGGGTAGGGCCGAGGAGCAGTGCATGGGATGGAGCAGCTCAGGAATCCAGAGAGTTCTACACAGGCTGGCTGAGGCCTGCCACCCATCACAGGAGGGTGTAACCCAGAAGCACCCCTGGCTTGGGAAGCGATGCTTGGCAGTATAGACTTGAACTTCTCAGCATGTGCTGGCCTCAGAGTCTAAAAGTCTTGCCACTGCCATACCCTGGGCAGGTTCTCAACTACCCTTGCTCCCAGTGCTCACTTTGACCTCTCCTCCGACAGGGGCCTGGGCACAGAAAGGGTCAGGGTTGGGTGCTCTGAGTTCTGAGCCAAGCCTGGGTCTGCATGTGAGCTGCCAGTTGTGTTAGAGCAAGTAAGGGGCATGGCAGGCTGGGAAACTGCAGCCCAGGAAGAGAAGGGACTGGACTAGGCCTGACTCTGAGGCCTTTGGCACAGTGCAGAAGCCTGCCAAGGCTGGGTGAGGCAAGGAGCTCAGGGGTTGTGGTCTGATGTTGTTGCAGGGAGATCTCCCACCAGGGATGAGGCAGGACCCCAAAGCAGCTCAGGCCACTGGGGAAGCAGTGGCATGGGTAGGAGGAAAAGGTCAGGCCTGGCGGCACAGGCCTGTAACCCCAGTGCTTAGGAAGAGGCTGAGGCAGAAGAATGACAAGCTTAAGGCTAGCCTGGTCAACTTAGTGAGATGGCTGAGGACACATCTCGGTGGCAAGCTTATCTAGTTTCACACAAAGAAGAAAGGGCAGAGGGCCCTGTTTGGGGTGGGGGGAGGCAAAATCGGTGAGTTGGTCTCTGAGCCTTGGGTAGGGGTGGGGACATCTGTGCTCTGGGCTTGTACCCAGGGCTCTGGAAAAGGGATCTGGGTAGAGGTGAATAGGTGCTAAGCAGAAGTTTCTAGGACCACACAGAAACCAAAAACTATTCCCTGTAAGATGGGGTGTGTCCTGCTTTGCTGGTGAGACAGTCCTGAGTTGCAGGCAAGTGGAGCAGAAGAGCACCTATGTCCAGCGCCACCTCATAGGTCCTCACAGCTCAGGGGACTCAACTGCCTTAGGAATCACACAGAAATGGCATCAGGGTACAGAAGGCAAAATTTTGGGGACAGAAGAAGCAGAAAGTTCTGTCTCTCGCCTCTGTGTTCCTAGAGGCAAGTCATAAATACAGGAGGGGCACACTCTGGCCCTGTTATGGGGTTCTGACTCATTTCTGGAGGGCAGGAACCCATCAAAAAGAATCTGAAGCTGGGCGTGGTGGTGCATGCCTTTAATCCCAGAACTTAGGAGGCAGAGGTAGGAGGATTGCCGTGAGTTCGAGGCTACCCTGAGACTATATAGTGAATTCCAGGTCAGCCTAGGCTAGAGTGAGACCCTACCTTGAAAAAGTAAAAAAAGAGTCTGAGCCAATAGGCTTGGCCCTGCCTCCAGCACCTGACCCGTAGGTCCACCATGTTCCCATCATAGTCCTTCACCTTCATGGCTGACTGTGGAGCCTGTGACCCCTGCCTCAGTGGGCCTCCAACCCTCAGATCCCTTTCATGACAACCTCCTGCAAAATGTACCTGCCAGTGCCAGGTGTGGTGGCATACACTATAGTCCCAGCACTCAGGTGGTGGAGGCAGAATAAGAAGGCCATCCTCAGCTACATAGCGAGTTGGAAGTCAGCCGGGGCTATAGGAGACCCTGTGTCAAACAAAAGACAAAACAAACCATGCTTTACAGGCTTTCTCTTGCCTATGTGTACTTATGTGTGCTTATGTGGATTCTCATCTGTTAACCTGGGAGGTTGGCCCCCACCTAAGCCACAGCCTGCTGCCTGCAAGACTTGTCCCCACCAGCAGCTGTCAGCCTAGGAGGCCCAGAAAAAGCTAGATTGTATTAGTTAACACAGCAGAACAGTGCCTGGCTCCATAGGAAGAATGGAGGCCTGAGGATCCTAAGCAGTGGATGGGTTGAACCTTAGCCATGTGTGGCCACTTAGCCCCATGGTTCCCTTTCAAGGCCTTTTCAGCCTTGGGGCGGCAGATGTGGTCTCACAGAGTCACAATTTGAACCCACCTTCCTGCACCCTTCCTAGGCCCCACAAACACCTTTGTCAGATTCCCTCTGTAGGCTGCATCTGCACAGGTCCCCATGTCCTCGTGGATGCCAGTCAGACTGCCCTCTGTAGCTAGCAAAGGCACAGGCCATAGCTGTAGGGTGACTGAGCCAGTAAGGGCTGTGACTTTTCTCTCAGGGTGGTCAGGCAGGAGTTTTAAGCAGGGTGACTCTGACTTCACAGTTGGGCAGGTCATCTGTCTGCTGTGACAGAGGAGACTGGAGAGAAGACCCTGCTTAGAGGCAGACTGGCCTCCTTTCTCTCTAGATTAACTGGGACAGACCCTGACAGCGATGTCCAGAAGTTCAGAATCGTGGCTGTGGTAGTTTACTGTATAGCCCCATTGACTCAGACTTGAATTTTGAGTCTCTAGTGGCCAGAGCTCGATTGTGGAAAAGGTGTTACTTGGGTGGATCTTGGAGTCTAAGGTGTGTTGGGGATGGATCTTTGGTCCAGCCTTACTAAGTGTAGCAGTTTGAGCTCTGTGGACCATGCTTATTGATGCTTGTTGGCTGTTTGGTGGTGCCTCTCTGCTTGGATTTATAAAAGGAACCCAACTTCTTCCATCATTGATGGTGTTCCCCTGAAATTTGTAAGCCTGAAATCAACCCTTCCTCCCATGAACTGTGTCTGGCTGGATATTTGTTTCAGCAACATAGAGCTGATTTCAACAATGGCTAAAGCTTCACTTGGAGCCAGACAGCCTTAGGACCCCAGGTTGTAATGGGTGATGGCCAAGGTGCATGTGTGAAACCAATACATAGTGGATCCACTACATATGCCTCCTATCCCCTTCTGCCTCATTCCCTATATTCTCCTGTCATCCAAAGAATGTGCTTCATGCCAAATTACATGTTCACAATGTAGAGCAAACAGGATGTAGGTGAATCTGTCACCAGTATCTCTGGTGCATTTTTCATTTGCACTATTTTCTGAGTTTTGCCAGAATTCCCTCTAACCCTGGTTTACTGAGACAATGAAGACTTCCCTCTGGTCTTGAGGCCATGTGAGCCCAGTGGCTGCTTTGGCCCCACACTGAAGTACTTCCTTATATGTACTAGCCTTGGAGATTTCAGGTGTGCAGTGGGTGTGGCTGACCAGGGAGAGTGGAGAGGAGGGCTGGACATGGAGGGAAAACCCATGTCCCTCTGCTATCTGTACCTGCCCAGCACTCCCTTGCCTCAATTTCCCCTTCTGCAAAACATTATCCTCAGCAGTGACATTTTGAAGGACAGTCTGTGATTCTAGAGATGTTGAGGCCCATCAGACCTGGCTCATTCTAGAGACTTCCACCCACAAGTGCAGAGCTGTGAATACATTCCAAGGCTGTTCTAAGCCTCAGTTGGTTTTCTACTTTTTAAAACGGGACTCTGCATTCCTGCCTTAAAGGGGTGAGATTTTTCCAGGTACCTTGCAAAGTGACTGCATTTGTGCACAATCTATAAATGATGCCAGTATCATTCCCATGACAATATCTATAAGATCAGGTCTGTCCTGTATACAAAGGAGTCCAGGGCATGGGTGCTCTCAGCTCAGGTATGTGGTATCTAATGTCTTGATAGTTGCTTCACTATAGACCTAGTGGCTAGTGGTAATCGAGATGTCCACCCAGAATTGTCCACAGTCCGAGCCTGGGTTGAGATTGTCACCTCCTCCCCCTCCTTTTCCATCCTTCCTCTCTTCTGTCTTCCTTTTCCATCCTCTTCTTCTTCTATCCTCTCCCTCTTTTTTCCATCCTCTTCCTCTTTTCTCCCTCTTTTTCCATCCTCTTCCTCTTCTCTCCTCCTCCTTCTTTTTTATACTCTTCCTCTTTTCTCCCTCTTTTTCCATCCTCTTCCTCTTCTCTCCTCCTCCTTCTTTTTTATCCTCTCCCTCTTTTCTCCTCCTCCTCTCTGACAATCAAGGTACCTAGTGATTGTCCTGGACCAATTTACCACTGAGCCTCCCTCTGGCATAGCAGAAACCACATTCCACCAGAATAAAGCACCTCCATGGTGAGTGCACACCACCTTCCCACATCAGGCCCTGCTCTCTCTGTGTGGGCTGCTGTACCATTGTGCCCGAGTTGCCAGGACAGATGTCATAGATAGAGGACTCAAACAGCTATTCTCTGTCCTCCTGGAGTGGAATGCATGAGATCCAGGTGACAGAGGACTGACTTCTGTCTCCCTGGCTTAGGGGTCTGAATCTCCTCTCCATGTCCTCTCAGGGGTGCCCTTCTGTGAGCAGGGATGTCCAGACCTCCTCTTCCTCTAAGGACACACAGAGAGATGAGACTGGGACAACCCTCATACCTGTTTTGGATAACAGATATCCACTCTCCTCCACAGCCACCTCTGAAGTCCCCTCAGCCCAGGTGTGCCTGCATCTTTGGGGTGTGTTCCCTGGCTGCCTGCTGAGATATGCCATAAGATAGATGTGCCTGCTGGAGCTCCTGGCCACAGGCTCACTTCCTTCCACATGAGGACACATTATTTAATGCTTCTCCTGTTTTCCTGGGGGCACTTATTGGCCTAGCTCACCTCTGCACCATTGCTGAGCCAGATCCTTTCCTGCAGGTGCACATGGTGAGTTTTCTGAATGAATGAGCACACTTGGCCCTAGGGCAAGCACTGGCAAGTGCTTGCTGGGAAGGATAAAAGAGTAAGTATTTTCATGTAGGTGGTCAGGTGGTTTCTGTGGCAGCCCTTACCTTTGGTCTTTGTAGCAGAAGCTGTAGATTGGCCTTGAACTCACAGCAACCCTCCTACTTGGACCCAGTTTTTGTGGTGACAGAAATGGAACCCAGGGCTTCCATCCTCCTTGGCAAACACTCTACAAACCGAGATTCATCCTTAAAAGGACTTTTGAACAAGGTTTTGCTCCCATCTGCTAGGGCAAGGAGCTCATTTGGCCTGTCAAGCATGCGGAAAGGGCCCAGGTATTACCTAGCAAAGGAACAGGCAAGATCACAACACACAGCTTGTACCTTGCCTGGCAGTCACAGTAGATTTTTATGGAGCCAGGAGCTGAGATATGCATGTAAAATACACACCGACTTAATGTGCACACAGGAACACAACTCATGCACGAATTTTTCCTTTCTACAAGTGACAGAACTTATTCTCAGAGAGATAAATCATGTGGTTGAAGTTCCACAGCACACACTTACAGCAACCATCCCCACCTCATAGATCTGAGTTCTTACTACCACATCAGTGGCTGGGAAGTCCCCGAGGAAGGAGGACTGGTCACCTCTAGCTCTTCCTCTGGTTCATTTGAGTGACCAAGGCCAGGCTCTTTCTATCTCAAGTCAAAATTTACTCATCTGCAAATTGAGTGGGCATTACTCATACCCAGACATGTTTTGGGGCCAGGTTAAGCCCCAGATTTGTGGCTGGTATTTTCATGGTCATCACTGCTGATGCATCTGCACTTATGACACCTGCCACCTGTCCTGGACCTATTTTATGGAGTCTTTCTTTCTTTCTTTTGGTTTTTTGAGGTAGGGTCTCACTCTACCCCAAGCTGACCTGGAATTCATTATATAGTGTCAAACTGAGTGGGGGGGGGGGAAGGGAGGGAATTATCATGGGATTTTTTTTTATAATCATGGAAAATGCTAATAAAAATTAAAAAAAAAAACCATTCCCCCCCCCCCAAAAAAAAAACTGGCCTCAAACTCACAGCAATCCTCCTACTTCGACCTCCCATGCTGGGATTAGAAGCGTAGCCACCACACCTGGTGAGCCTTTCGTTTGCAGTCTCACAGGAGGTGATCAATAGCTGTGAGGATAGAACACTTCTGTTTAATAAGACATAAACATGAGCAAATACACAACAACAAACACTGTAGGGACATCCCAGTCACCCACAGCTAAAACCCACACAGTGGTGGCCCACGGCAGGATCATGGAGCCTCTCCTCAGAGGAGATCACGAGCATATCTCAGGGGAGTGGATGGAAGGTGCTTCAGAACATTTTTTTTCTCAAGACAGCAGTGAGAAGCTGGCCAGGGCAGGCACTCAGGCAAAGGAGCAGGGAAGGTCAAAGGGAGGGTGTATCACAGGATACTGAGAGGGTGACCCTCACATGGGGACCTAAGGAGCTACAGCCATGCCCCGGGCTCTCAGTGGCCATGACTGTGGTTGGAGGTACTTAGCATCTGTCCTCCCTTGTACAGGGTACCTCACACTTGCAGGTCACGAAGCTACTACCCAGGCTTTCACAGACTCCCTTGTAGCTAGAGTGCTGGTCAGAGAAATGCACTCACAAGGTTTGGAAGGCCTCCAGTGAGATGAGGTGGGTACTTTCCTGCCCACCTTGGGACATTTTTGACTGCAATTACGCCATAGGGGCATGCTCAGTTCTACAGTGCAGAGAGGAGACACAGCAGACACTGCACCCTAGGCCTGGAAGGATGACTACAGCAGTGGTAGCTTCGTCCTGAGTCTGCCCCAGCCACATGCTTTTGATCTTGGTGAGCACAGAGGGCTTCTGGTCCCCAACCTGTTAGCAAGCAGAGGCTTCCAACTGGGAGGATGCTGCAGACTTATGAGGGCATCTGAGGGTACCCATTCACCTCAAAGCCCCATTCAGCTAAGAATTTACAGAGACCCATCATGCCTGTGAAATCCCCTTCATATTTAAATGTCCAACATGGGCCCTGTCCATGCCTCCGTCCCAGAGACACAAACACCACAGTGAAAACAAGCAGTGCCAAAGTGGGCGGTTCTCACTGCTCACAAGATGGTTCCATCACTCAAGTCTCAGTTCTGTTGGGTTCTGAAGGCTGAGGACAGAGACAGCTATGAAGCTCAGAGTCCTGTTGGCCATTCATGTGCATGTCTGCTGATAGTTGCAGCACCCAGCAGGGATAGGACAACTCACCTCAAGTTACATAAAGTCCTTCCCACTTTGCATGCCAGGGTTGACCACTGCAGCATGTTGGTCTTTACTGTGGATAAATGCAAACTCCATTTCCTGGGGCTGGGGACTCAGAGGCTTACCTTTCATTTCCTTCCCTGTGTGATCACCTTGATTGCTCTAATGTTGTGTTGGAAAGTAACACCCATTCTGAGCATTCTTTTGGTCAAACCTACCTCCTGGCCAAGCAGACTTCCTCCAGGAAGACTACTTTGATTACCACCCAAGAATGTCTTTGCTCCCCTAAGTGCCTGGAAGGTAGCCCTGGGCTCTAATCAATATCTCACAGTACGAGGAGATAGAAGAGGCTCTTTATGGGAGTAAAATAAAAGAAAGTTATAAAAACAAGCCTGTCTATGTGTTAGAAATAAGCTTTGCTGGACATGATGGCACATGCCTTTAATCCCAGCACGCAGGAGGCAGAGGTAGGAGGACTGCCGTGAGTTCAAGGCCACTCTGAGAATACATAGTGAATGCTAGGTTAGCCTGGGCTAGAGGGAGACCCTATACTGAAGAGACAGAAAAAAGAATGAAAGAAAGAGAGAGGGAGAGAGAGAGAGAGAGAGAGAAAGAAGCTTTGCAAAAACCAGGTTTAGGACTTCCGGTTAACATGGCGGCATAGATACCATGCCAAAGCAGCCTAGGGAAGAAAAAGCCAAAAAATAACCTCAGCAAAATACACACTTTTACTAAAAAGTGAGGTATATAGGAAATTGAAATGGCAGTGGAGAAGTAGGAGAGATCCAGAGCATCCAGAGCCCGCACAGGCCGGAAGAAGCAGCTCCGGAAGAAGCAGCTCCGGCAGGTCCGCTGATCGTGGCAGCGGCAGCAGCGCACCAAAAAGCTGCCAGGCTCAGCTTGAGCCGCAGGAAAAGCCAGGTGGGGGGATTTTCCACTCACACTGGAGCTCTCTGCAAACTCAAGAAACGTGAAGGGAGAGTGGCAGTGAACAACAGAAGAGCAGATCACAAGGTAGAAGAACACGTGGACCAGTGAGAGAACTAGAGCAGCATTGGCAGCCTCCCCTCCCCCACTGCCAGTGCCCAGCTGCAGCAAACAGAGCAGCAGTCCAGGGACCTAGCCACACCTACTTGAACCAACAGCAGGACCCAAGCAGGAGCAGAGGTAACTGGGATTACACCAGGGAAGGGTTTCACCTGGTCACAGGCTGACTTGGAACCCTCAACAGATCAGAAATCTTAACCTCCTTGTTGTCAGGATTAAGGGTGTGGGTGGGGCACCACACACCCTAAGGGACAGGTAGAGGATCTGGTTGTCATAATTCGTACTCATGGATAAATACTCTGAGAGTCTTGAGAGTCTTAAGTTCCTACGATGAAGTTATATAACATCAGATTATCTGATAAATCTAATAATACCCAGATAACTAGAAAATCCAACCATAAATAATCCAGGATGCAAAAACATATACATGATAACACAAGAAACACCAAAAATAAAGACAATGTAAATCCACCAAAAAGTATTAATACAGCAGAAATGACCTCCAGTGAGAATGAGTTAGATGAAATGCCTGAGAAAGAGTTCAAAAGAATGATTATAAATATGTTCAAAGAAGTCAAAGAGGAAATCAAAGAGGAAATCAAAGGAATCAAAGAAAACATAGGACACCAATTTAATGAAATAAAGAGGTCAATACTAGACATAAATAAGGAAATAGAAATAATAAAGAAAAATTAGTCAGAATTACTAGCATTGAAGAACACAGTTAATGAAATAAAAAAAAACTCTGTAGAAAATCTCACCAGTAGAATGGATGAAGAGAGAAATATCTAAGCTCAAAGACCAGGTGGCAGATCTAACACAGTCTAACAAAGAGAAAGACAAACTTATACAAAAGTATGAGTGGGAATTTCAAGATATTCGGGACACTATGAAAAGATCAAACATAAGAATTCAGTAGTAGAAGGAGAAGAATTTCACTCCAAAGGCATAGTAGGTGTCTTCAACAAAATCATAGAAGAAAACTTCCCCCAAGTTGGAAAAGAGTTGCCAATGCAGATACAGGAAGCCTTTAGAACACCAGCCAGACAAAACCTGGAAAGAACCTCTTCTCATCATATTATAATCAAACCACCAAACACACAAACTAAAGATAAAATATTGAAAGCAGTCAGAGAGAAAAATCAAGTTACCTACAACAGCAAGCCTATCAGGATTATATCAGATTATTCAACACAAACTTTAAAAGCCAGAAAAGCGTGGAGTGATATATTCCAAGTCCTGAAAGATAACAACTGTCAACCAAGGTTACTTTATCCTGCAAACCACCTTTCTACAAAGCATGGACACTATCTTAGGGTGAAAGGTTGGAAAGCGGTGTTTCAAACAAATGGACGTAGAAAACAAGCAGGGGTTGCTATCTTAATACCTGACAAGGTAGACTTCAGTCCAACATTAGTGAAGAAAGATAAGGAAGGTCACTGTATATTGATTAAAGGCACCCTCCAATAGGAGGACATTACAATTCTAAACATATATACACCTAACATGGGGCCCCCAAATTCATCAAACAAACACTATTAGAACTAAGGTCACAGATAACACCAAACACAGTGGTAGTGGGTGACTTCAACACCCCACTCTCATTAATTGCCAGGTCATCCCAGAAAAAAATAAACAGAGAGGCATCTGAACTAAATAAGGTCATAGAAGGAATGGATCTAACAGATATCTACAGGACATTTCATCCAAATGCTACAGAATATACATTCTTTTCAGCAGCACATGGAACATTCTCTAAAATAGACCATATATTAGGACACAAAGCAAATCTTAACAAATTCAGGAAAATTGAAATAATTCCCTGCATTCTATCTGACCACAATGCAATCAAACTACAAATCAATAGCAAGAAAGGCTATAGAGCATAGACAAAATCATGGAAATTAAACAACATACTACTAAATGATGAATGGGTCAATGAAGAAATCAAAAAGGAAATCAAAAAATTTATAGGGTCAAACTATATTGAGAACACAACATATCAAAATCTCTGGGAAACAATGAAGGCAGTCCTAAGAGGTAAATTTATAGCCTTAAGTGCCTATATTAAGAAATTAGAAAAGTTGCAGGTAAATGACCTAATGCTTCACCTTAAAGCCTTGGAAAAGAACAAGGCAAATCAAAAATCAGTAGATGGGAAGAAATAATAAAGATTAGGGCAGAAATTAATGAAATAGAAACAAAAAAAAATCCAAGAGAGAAGAGACACAAATTAATAAAACTAGAGATGGAAAAGGTAACATCACAACAGATGCCAGAGAAATTCAAAAAATCATAGGGACATACTATAAAAGCATATACTCCACAAAGTATGAAAATCTGAAGGAAATGGATGATTTCCTTGATTTATGTGACCTACCTAAATTAAATCAAGATGAGATTAATCACTTAAATAGACCTATAACAAGCATGGAAATCCAAACAGTTATTAAAAATCTCCCAACTAAAAGAAGCCCAGGCCCAGATGGATTCACTGCTGAATTTTACCAGTCAGGGAAGAACTAACACAATTGCTTCTTAAGCTTTTCCATAAAATAGAAAAAGAAGGAATCCTACCAAATTCCTTCTATGAAGCCAGCATCACTCTGATACCAAAACCAGGCAAAGATAGAACAAAAAAAAAGAAAATTACAGACCAATATCCCTTATGAGCATAGATGCAAAAATTCTCAAAAAATTAGCAAACAGAATACAAGGATATATCAGAAAGATCATTCACTCTGACCAAGTAGGCTTTATCCCAGAGATGCAGGGATGGTTCAACATACACAGATCAATAAATGTAATACATTATATAAATGGACTGAAGGACGAAAATCATATGATCATCTCATTAGACACAGAGAAAGCATTTGATAAGATCCAACATCCCTTCATGATAAAAGTTCTACAGAGACTAGGAAGAGAAGGAACATATCTCAATATAATAAAGGCTATTTATGACAAGCCTACAGCCAACAGATTACTAAATGGGGAAAAACTGGAATCTTTCTCACTAAAATCAGGAACAAGACAAGGGTGTCCATTGTCCCCACTTTCATTTAATATAGTGCTGGAAGTCTTAGCCATAGCAATAAGGCAAGAGACACACATAAAAGGGATACAAAATGGAAAGGAAGAGATCAAATTATTATTATTTGCAGATGACATGATTTTATATATAAAGGACCCTAAAGACTGTTAGAGCTGATAAACACCTACAGCCATGTAGCAGGACACAAAATAAATACACAGAAATCAGTAGCATTGCCATATGCTAAAAACAAACATACAGAGGATGAAATCAGAGAATCACCCCCTTTCACAATTGCATCAAAGAAAATAAAGTACCTTGGAATAAGCCTAACCAAGGAAGTAAAGGATCTCTACATTGAAAACTATAAAACACTCAAAGGAGAAGTTGCAGAAGACACTAGGAAATGGAAAAACATTCCTTGCTCCTGGATGGGAAGAATCAATATTGTGAAAATGGCAATGTTACCAAAAGCAATCTACACATTTAATGCATCCACATCAAAATTCCAAAGGCATTCTTCACAGAAACAGAAAAAACAATCCAAAAATTCATTTGGAATCACAAAAAACCACGATTATCTAAAATAATACTGAGCAACAAAAGTAAGTCGGGAGGTATCACCATATCTGATTTTAACCTGTTCTACAAAGCCTTAGCAACAAAAACAGCATGGTACTGGCATAAAAGCAAATATGTAGTGTTGCATGTTCTCCCTCATACGTGGATGCTAGCTACAGATGACTGGGCTTCTGTGTGAGAAGGAAAAAACTCAGTAGAAGAGGCCAGTAAGTTAAAAAGGAGATATAAAGGGAAGAGAAAGGAAGGGAGGAGGGTACTTAATAGGTTGGCATTGTATATATGTAAGTAGAAGAATAGATTAACAGGGGTGAAAAGGTCCAAAGTGAAGTCAGGGGAAGAGATTGAGTAAAGGAAAGGTGGAGGAAGTGCTAATCAAAATCTAAGAGGATACAAATAAATCATGTGGAATCCTCCGGTTTTGGACAATAGAACACTCAGGAGCCATAGATCATTGTTAGAAAATTTTCAGTGCCAGGGATGGGATACCTCCAGTGAGTTGTTGGCCACGGAGGTCCCTGATGCCCCCAAAACATTACAGGCCATTGCCGAGGCCATTGGTTTCCCACCAGGAATACATGGTAAGACCCTATTGCTGAAGACTCCACATATTTGGGCTGCAAGGCCACTGAGAAATCCTGCTGGAACTGTGCTGATAACCTCCTCCATGTAGACCATCTGACAGAAAGTTGGAAGAAGCCATTCTACATGCAGTTCAATGGAAGAAAGAGATACCACCAGTGAAGATACTCAACAGTGGACACTGCAAGCCTTATAATTGGCCATCCAGGCCAAATGAGCCAATGGGTGCAATACTGGCATATCTGTCATGGTGGAAACCAACTGCCCTCCAATTGGACTGGAGGCCTGTTCCATGGGGGAAAACACATCCCTGATACTGAAAACTTAAAACAGGGGTAGTTATGAGCCCTAGGGGTGTAACATCTGCTGATGTCTGGAAAAATGTATATAGTATGCTTATCAAACTACCCAGTAAGCACTTCTCTTAATATTTATACCCTTATATTAACGCTATTCTCACTTTGGGTAGAGAATCTTCTCTTTTCAGATGGCAGTGACTTTGGGATGACTCAGAAGGTATCATAGTGCTGGAAAGAGGTGGCTGGAGTACTGAGTAACATCTCGATCACACTTTCCAAGGCTCAGGGTCTAATTCAGAAGAGGTGGCGGAAAAGAATGTAAAAGCCAAAGGAAGGATAGGATTCCATACAACGTGCTCCCTCCAGACATAAAATGGCCTGGATATCCATGACTTTATAGTGCCTGACACTACCTATACAAGATCATCATAAGAGGAGAAAAAGACCATGACATTAAAATAAAAGAGAGACTGATTGAGATGGGGAGGGAATGTGATGGAGAATGGAATTTCAAAGGGGAAAGTGAGGGGGAGAGGGTATTACCATGGAATACTTTTTATAATCATAGAAAATGTTAATAAAAATTGAGAAATAAAAAACCAGGTTTATTTCTGTCTGGGGTTCAAGGACTCAGGCTGATGGGTCCTAAGCCAGAGGTCCCACAGAGCCAGATCCCAGGATCCTCATGAGTTTACTAAGTCTTGGAAGGAATACATGTGGGGTGTCATCCAGGAAGCCTGTGTAGGCTGTGGGAAGGTACCTTGAAATGCCCCAAATCATAGGGACGCAGCAAGGGAGGAGCAGAGGGAAGCACAGAGCAGCCCAAAGGTGGTGTTCTGCCAGAGCAGCAAGGGCCTGCACCTGAGAAGAGAGGGAAAGGGGTGCGAAGCAGGGAGGCAGAGAGCTTTGGTCTGTGTGAATCTGCACATCTTGCACATACAAGCATTCCTGGCCATTATGGGCATCCTATGTGATTCTGTCAGATCAATGGTGTGTCAGTGGGGTCAAAGAGAACCTGGAAATGCTGCTGCGTGTTTTCTCTGTCCGTGTTACATGACAAGAACCATTGGAGGCCTAAACCCCAGTAGCCAGGAGCCAGATCTCGGGGATCCTAAGAAAGCCCACAGTGCCCCAGTCACCGAAGGACTCAGGCCAGTTCCCAGTGCCCATTCCTGAACCTCAGGGCCTTGGGGCCACGTGTCACTCAGCTGCTACCCGAGATGCCTATGTAGAGAGCAGATTTGTGAAGCCCAGAGCTGCCGTTGCTCTGCCACACCACCCAGCTCCGTGGGCATCACAGAACGCTGGGAATCCGTCACGTCCCCCTCCCAAAGCCAAACCAAACCCCAATGCCATTCTTACTAATTTCTCCAAATCCCTCATTCAGTTTAGAGCTGCAACTAAGCCTTTTTTTTTGTTCTTTTTCTTTCCTGTGTCACAGAAGAGAAGCAAGGAAAATAACTAAGATTTCAGCTCCATTAATTTTTCAGGGCACCATAAATTAAACAGCAATTGCAATGCAGTCAGTTTCTGCGGGAAAATAACTTGTCGTGATTGTGCTTTGGTCTAATTACATAGAAGGCTAAGTAGTGCTATTAATACCCAGAAATGCACCAGGCTCTGAGGGAAGGGGCTGGGAGCAGCCAGCCAGCCACAGGGCAGACAGTAGCCCGAAGGCCAGGCCCTGGAGACGGCCGGGTTCACCACCACAGATCTCCACCTGAAGCTCTGACCTGGCTGACATCGGCAGAAATCTGTCATCCATCCATTTAATCAGCCACCATCCATTAATTTATTCACCCACCTACTTCTCACCCCCTAGCGCCCCACCCATGCATCTATCTGTCACCCCACCCATCCATGCATCCATCCACCTCACATATATTTTCAGCCGAGTTCCTGAGGTTTAATGGTGAAAGAAATCAAATACAGGCCTTGTGGGGGATGCACAGGATGGTCAGAGAGTAGCACAGACACACAGTTGCGCATCAATGCTAAGGAAGACACACGGGACCCCAGCAGGATGTGAGCTCACACTAGCTGGGCTTTGCGTGGGTAAGATTGCTAACTAGAAAGCAACTATTGCCATTCAGCCCCACACTGGCCCTCTCTCTCCTCCCTCTCTTATAGCTGGCATCGCCCCTCCCAGGCACTGGGGGCTGACTAGAGTACTGGCTTCCCTGGCTCTGACCTCTGGCTGGGCATACCCTAGAGAAGTAGGAGAGGAGACTGGAGGGCAAGAGTGAGCGGGAGTAGATAGTTAGGGTGACTGGGTCCCTGAAAGTAAAAAAGGTCTGTACTTATCTCTTACCTAGACCTGTTTATCTACAAGCAACCTAGGCCCCTCTTGGGAGGGAGGTCTTTGATTAAACATTATAGTTGGTCAAGTACAGCCCCTAGAACTTGGCTAGCCTCTTTCTGAGACAGCTCCTAGCCCTCACCAATCAACTGTCTCTGTGGTTCACCTGAGCTGGAGTATAAGGCTATAAATACTTTTGGGAGGGAGGGCACCATCTTGGAGCTGCCTGACCACTTGGGAAGTTCCAGCTGAGGGTGAGTTTTCCCTCAGCTAGGTCTGGGCTCGACTCAGGCCCAACCAGACTGAGCCAAGGGGAAACCCCCTAGTCTTTACTCTCACATGGGTTCTTTATCTCCTCCAGCTCCCCACATGGCAGGAGCTCTTCAAACTTGTTTTTTTCTTTTCTCTCTTCTTCCCACAGTTTTTCCAGGCCCTCCATGTGGGATCTCTAGCCATGTGGGTGCCTTTCCTTGGCTCTGTGCTTCCCTCAGTAAATATAATAACTTAATAATTATTCTTCTTGGTCTTTTAAAATTCAATTTTTGATTAAAATTAGAAACACACATAGGGTTTGGGGTTCAAGGACTCTCCTGGATCTTGAGCACCCCATTACAGGAGGAGCAGCACTGAGGATCTTCCTCTGCTCTCCTCCCTGACTGTCAGCCACAGTGCAGCAGGGGCTGCATTACTGTTGTCAGGCTGGCCCTCTTCCTGAGACCTTTCCCATGCCCATGATACAGCATGGTTCAAGTGTATGTCCCTACAAGATGGCCATATCTGGATGCTTAGACTGTGACTATTCCCTTATATGGCCAAAGAGGGCTTTCTAGAGGTGCTTGACAGGGTGTGCAGATACTCTTAGATTGTCTCATGTGCATGACGTGCAGTCACTGTGTGTTCATGAAAAAGATGGGCTGTGGGGTGGTTTCACACCCATGTACCCAGGCACACATGCAATGCAGATTGTGAAGATGGGTGTAGAGACATGGCCAGGCTTCACTGGAGTGATTGTAGCCACAAGCCAAAACACACAGCAGCACAGCAGCCACCAGAACCAGAAAGGCAAGGACACTGACTTGTTACTCTGCTTTCTAGGGATGTGAGAGAACATTTTAAGCCTCCAAGTCTGTGGTCATGAGCCACTGTGGCTGCAGAAGACCAACCATGATTCAGTCTTCCAGCTATAGTTCAGTCCCTGCACTCCTAGCATTAGGCAAGGGAGGACGGAGACAGAAGACAAGGAACCCAGAGTTATGTAGGATCTTACCAAGGACCCCATGCCCTTCATTGTCATTCACCCCTGCTAGGCGATGACACTCTCACTGCTGGCTACACATTGACTTCAAGAACAATATTGACTCCCCTTGCACCAGCCTGAAGTTCTGAGTCCCTCTAGTGGGAAAGGCTGCTTCCATCTTAACATAAAATCTGATTGGACAATGTGATCCCCGTTCTTTTACCTTGCTATCCTTGGTATAGGCGAGGACCTTGTCCGCCTCCTTGGGGTGGAAGAGGAGGGTCTCCACGAGGAAGGGGACAGGATGCTTCTGGAATGTGGCACCCTCATCCGTGCTCAGGAAGAGGCTCTGCTCTCGGTCACCAAGCGAAGAACTCACTAGGATGATCTGAAACACAAAGTGGGTGTGAGGTCCAAGCCAGCCATTGCTGGGGTTGGGATGCCCGCTCAACACACTGATGTTCCCTTGTCACTCAGCTCTGACCACAGCCATTCCACTCATTCATGGAAGGTCCCTGGCCAGCTGAAGCTCTATTCTTCACCCTTGAGGAGGATCTTCTGGGCAGGGGGAACTGAGGCAGGTGAATATAGTAGCCCTCAGTTCTGAACTAGGGCTTCAGGGACAACCAATGCCCTTGAGGGGGCAAAGCAGTACAGGGAGTGGCGGGAAGGGTGTGACAACCTGCCTGAAAAAATGGCACTGACCCAAGAGGGCAGTGGCCAGAAGTGCTGAAGGGAGAGGACAAGATCAAGTTCTAGAAAGTGAGGGGGACTGCAGCTGGTGGACTGTGTCCCCTGAAATAATGTGTCCCATGTTAATCCCCATGCCTGAGAATGACTACTGAGATCAGGCTATGCCTTGTCCTAAGTGACTCCATATTGTGGAAGACAGTGGTCTTTCTAACAGTGCCTTGGCCTGAAGAACTCCATTTAATAAGCAGTATTTGACTCCGTTTTGAGGATAGAGGATGACTGTATCTTGGCAGACATTTCTGGCACCATCCACAAGCCACTATCTGATTAACTTATTTTTAGAAGTAGAAAGTGTGTCACACTATACATTGATCAGAGTAGACCTGGAACATTTGAGTACATGGGTGTATTCAAATCATATAAGGAAAATCAAACATAATAGATGGAGGCAAGGGTGCAACTCCCCCATCTGGGCCCTTAAAGAGGAGGGTACCCCATTGACTTGTCACTAGACCTGGTGTGTGCATCAAGGGACCAAGAGGCAGAGAACTCCTGAGTGTCTCAGGGATTTCAGCTGGGCTTAGTCCAAGCTGCTGACATGGTTTACTTAAATCACTATCTCATGCACACCTGTTTGTGCATCTGAAGCTGTCACCCATTCATGCATCTGGACCCAGTCCAGCCCTTGGCCTCTACATCCTCCATGATCTGCTCAGCTCAACTCTGACCCTGCCCTGATTCTGCAGTAGGTCTTTTATTACCACAGAAGACAATCTTTGCCTCCTTGTCCATTTCTCTTCTGCCTGTCTGGCCTCTCTGAAACTCCTTGAATGCTCTGTGCCCTCTTTAACCAATTGTGGTCATTCTGTAACACCCCCCCCCCAACACACACACACATATAAATGTTTGCTCTGTGATGTGTAACATGTTATCTGCAAGTTAATAGTAGTAGTCAAGACTGGAATAAAAGAGCCTGTGTTTGCCTCAGCCAGCTATCAAGGGACTCAAGACTACTTACTTGGCAAATTGCTACTAACAAAACCAATGTACCTTGTGATTTTATTGCTATTCAAAACATTCTGACATTGTAGAAAATGCAAACACATCTGTCTATGTTTCTAACAGGACACTCAGGACAGTGACCGTACTTAGAAACAGATTCCTTGATCTTGAGGTGGAGGACCTCCAGATGAGGACATTCTGGACTCAAGGTAGCCTTAAGTCTAATGATAATGTGCTTACTAGAAATGGGGGGGGCGGGGATGCAGAGAAATGGTGAATCTGAGAAGAATGAATGAGGGATTCACCTATATGTCACTTGTCCCCGTGGGCATGGTCATGCAGCACTGGAAGATGACTGTCCCCTGAGCTTCTAAAAAGAGTAGACCCTGCCACACCCTGGCATGGATGTCCAGCCTCCACCTTGAGAGAAGCTCATGCTATCCCAGCCCCCATGCAAAACTTGGTTAAGTGGCCACAGGACACATGCTTTGCTCTGGGGGAGCTCTGCCAGGGTATGAGGAGAAGACCACCTGGTTTATACTTCCACAGCATCCATTTGGCTCCACTGGAGATGGATCTCCAAGAGGCTCACAGGAGAGGGTCATTTGGGAGGCTCCGGCAGCTTGGTCATGTGGGGATGGCCACATCTCTCCTTGACATGTGCATACCATACATCACAGTGGAGCATCTGAGGTAACAGGAGGCCCACAGGCTGAAAGAGTGCCCTGGGGAACTATGACTGTGACACCAGCGAGCAAGACTCTGAATAGGGTAGTGGATAGCTCACCACTGCACCCCACCTTATCAAAGACCCCCTGAGTGGAAATCACAACAGCTTCTGGCTTTGTGGTGCCAGGGATCCATCAGGGCACCCTCATCCCTTCCAGGTTCCTCCTTGCCTCTCAGCTGCATGTGGTCTCCAGTCAGTGTGGTCCTCACTTATTTGTAGCCACTCTCCCATCCAGCCCTCTGGCTCCTTCTCAGTTCTCATTTGGACATTTCAAAGCCTCCGATCCTCAAGCAGGCCTCCCTCACCCAGGCCAGGCTGGGTGACCTGCTGCAGGGGACCCAGCCACTCCATCCTCTTTGTAACTACCATCCTGTTAGGACAAGGCCACGTGTAGAGTTTAACCCCTTCTGGTCTCCTGTCCCCATCCTTGCAGGGCCCAGTGCCTGATGCAGGCTGGGAATCCACGTGTTTACTGAACGAGAAAATGAATAAACAAACAAACAAATAAAAAATAAAGGAAGGAGGGAGAGAAGGAAGGAGTGATTAAATAAACACTGTGTACTTGGAGATACACATCCAGCCTCAATATCCCTGTCCAATTCTATATGTGCCTTACTAAATAAGTTACCTTATTTGTCAAGTGGGGTAAACAATGTTCCTAGCCTCTTCTCATGGTACCAGACACCTATGAACATTTAATGAATGGCTATCTTGGGTGTGGTCGTCATAGAACTCTGAAAGGGAATTCTCCTGATACTATTACTATCTCTGCTTCATTGATGCACAAACTGAGACATGGAGGGGGGAAGAAGACTGCGAAGTCACAAGAGCCCTTCAGAAAAGGCTAAGATCAGGGCCTGAGCAGGTGACTGCAGTCAGCTCTTGGTATGTTCTGTAGGGCACCAAGGCAGGAGGGTCACTCGGGTGCATCTGGAGTTGGACAGACACTGGTGCAACTGGCTCAGCTGAGGTGCACATGGCCTTCGGAAGGGTGTGCACTGAGAAAGCTATGCATGGATGGGGGCGGGGTAGGGTGTTTATCTCTAGAAGACCATTAAGCATCTGCACCGGGGATCACTGTACTGCACAGAGTGAGCAGATGGTAATCTGATCTGCTTTCTTTCCAGGGAAATTTAATGAGCTTCTGGGAGCATTAATTAGCCTCCTCTAGCATGAAGTCCTCGGTCCCTGTTCCACAGAGGCCTGCAGAAGGTCCCCTGCAATGGGGACAGAGATATATCCTCTGAGATGTGCCTCCCAGTGCAGAGCCAGGGAAACATGGGGAAGGGCTGAAAAAGGAAGGCCAGGGCACAGAGTGTACGCGAGTCTGCCAAAATCAGGGTATGAAATCCCAGGGAGGGACACTTCCTCCACATGGTACAGTGACCAAGTTAAATGGAAGCACATGACACTCTGCCAGTGATGTGCGAGTGTACAATGATCACATAGTGAAGAATGATGCCTGGTTTTAAGCACTCTTTATTTGGGATGGTGTCTGACTCATAGACAGATGTGAAAATGGTACAGAGGGGGCATCTATACATGGTAGCAGTCTTTGCTCCTGTCCTGCTGTTATGGTGCACCTACCATAATCAGGGCACCAACGCAGGCCTATTAATGTGGTCTGAATGCCTCACTGTGTTCAGTTGTGATCAGCTTCACCATCTCTGTCTCAGGACCCCATCCTGGACACCATGTGACTAACCATTACATCTCTTTGGCTCCTCTTGTCAGGGACAGTTCTCGAGCACCCTTCACTTTGATGGTAATAGTACAGTGTGCTCACTTGTCAGGAATCCTGCAAGGGGGTACCTCTATGGGGATTTGTCCTTGGGATGTGACACTGGAGTCAGTACCCTGGCTGGCAGGTGGCACTTGCCTGGACCCTTCATTGTGACTTGCTCCTTTCTTCTGTCCCCACTGTCGTCTTTATGCTTTGCCTCCCTGATGGTGCAACAGCAACAATTTCCTGGAATTCTGCACCAGAAGTTTGCTTCTCCTCCCCAGCCATCACTTAATCATTCATTTATATCACTCGGGTTCATGAATATTTATTTCATACTTGGAGTCATAATTCACTGTTTTGCTCAAAGCATTTGGCTGGAGTGCTTGGGAACTTTCAGCTTGCTCCTCCCATGTCCCTATGACACATCCCATTGTCTTGGTCTAAACAGTCCACACTACACATGGGTCCCCTGGACAATGAAAAAATCAACACAAACCACCCAGCAATCCCTCCATCTCTGGCTCATCCAACACTTGGCTCTGCAGGGCCTGCACCTACGGGGTCCAAACAGGCCTCCTTAAAGAACTGTGCCCATGACTTGGGTTCATGATGTCCTCATGCAGACTCTGCTGCTGCTTGCTTCATACCTCCTGGCTGACCTGGGTAACTCCTTTCTTTCTTTTTCTTTTTTTCCAAGGTATGGTCTCACTCTAGCTCAGGCTAACCTGGAATTCACTATGTAGTCTTAGGGTAGCCTTAAATTCATAGCACTCCTCCTACCTCTGCCTCCTGAGTGCTGGGCTTAAAGGCACCTGGCTTGGTACAGGCCTGCGTGCAAGTGATTCGGAGCTGGATGGATAAGGGAAATAGGATATGGATAAGAGATTGGACAGCTCCACCTCCCAGCTGACTCCCTCTGGGGTCCTGTGTTTGCTTTTTCTCTTTGGGAGGAATACATCTTCACGAATATGCAAGTAGCCTAGAGGGCAACAGCCAGAGAGTCTCATTCACTTATTCCTCTTCACTGCTCCAAGTTTCACAGATCAGTGAAGTCTCAATCATTCGTTCATTCTTCCATGGCTGAACCTTATGCTCTTTGCAAGTCCTGAGCTCTGCTGGGGCTTTGCAAGAGCCGAAGAGAACAACTTCTTCCAGGGGCAGGACAGAGAGGAATAAGAAGGCAGCTTCCTGGAGGAAGGCCACCCAGTTGGGCCTTGAGCGAATGGACGGAGATTTGACTGCCGTCGTAAGGGAAGGTGCTTCAGGTTGGTGGCAAAGGGCACTCAAGGGCAGGCAGGGTTAGGAGCCTGCCCTGCCTCACCTCCTCATCCCAGGCTGCCGTGTCAGCCACACTGGACTCTTGTGTTTCTGCTCAGTGCTGAGTGTTCACACTCTGCAGGGTCGGGACTGTGCTCTTCCCTGTGGGCACACACAGCTCGGCTAAGATCATCCCCCACTCTGTTCCGCCACCAGCTCTCCTGCTGAAGGTTCAGAATCCCACCTTGAATTTCCACTATGACATGGGTCCAGATGTGATTAAACTAAAATAGCTGCCTCCAAAAATGTCCTTAGCACAAACGTACAGGCTACACCAACAAACCTGGAAGACTGTCCTTGCATATCCCACCCCACGAAAGCCTTGCCTGTAGAGAGCACAGCACCAGTCAGCCTGGGCCGAAGGGCAGTGCCTTCGCTTGCATCTGCTTGCTGAGCAGGTTCCTGTACACAGAGACTCCCTTCAGAGGCCACCTCCTCCAGGAGGCCCTCCACAACAGAGTCATAACTGCTTCCCGGTGCATCACCTAACATGTCACATGCCTCAGCATCCTTCCTGTTCTTTCCAGGGCTGCCTTGTTCTCAGCCTGGCAGTGCTGGGTCCCCTCTATGGCCATATCCATGTCAGGGCCACTCACGTACTAAGTAAGGGCTCTGTATGTGGGCCACCACATTCTCAGATAAACCAAGAGTTCTGCCGGGCGACCCCAAGGTGAAAGGAGGGGACACCTGGCCAAGGGCCCAGCAATCTCAGAGGGCTCTCTTCAGGCTCAAGGTTGGAAGAGTAAACCAGGAAAGATAGGAAGAGAAAGTGCTGACAAGAGGAAGATTATTGGAGAAAAAAACAAATCAATTAGCATAACTCTAGGCGGAGGTAGGCAGATTGCTCTTCCAAAATGGGAGGCAGAGTCTATTTCCAATGGTGTATTTTTACTGCTTACTATTCTGGGGGAGACATATGGTACCTCTACTAGGTTCTGGGGGCCCATAAGGCTGGGCTTTCTGAGATCAGCAGCAATGCACTCAAACATGCTAAGAAAGACATGACACATACATTTTGGCCAATGGCCAGTCTAGAAAAGGCTGAATATGCTGCAGAAGCCCGCATGGGTCAGGCGCAGGTACGGGGACAGGGAAGTCCCGTGTATCACAGACTCACAGCATATCTGCTAGGAAGCTGCAGTTATCCCCCATTTCTCAAATGGGAAGCCAAGGCCAGGGAAGCTCAGTGACATCTGGCTGCCACCCAGGCCTTTTCCTTCCTGTTCCCCTGTACTATCTGACAAATGCCAAAGCCAAGGGACCTGTCGAGAAGGCAGATTGCAAGAAATCTGGGGTCCTGATGCTATAGAGTTGGAAAATTCTAGAAAGGTCCCTCCCACCCTCAAAGACCAGGAATAGCTTCCGGAAGTCTACAAGTCGAGAGTAACTTCTGGGATGAATTTCTGAACTTATGAAGTGGTGGGGTGGTAGGAGAGGGAGGCTTCATGATTCTCTTTTCCTTTTGGCCAGTGGGTTCCTTTATGAACATTCATTGGTAGCCAACACACACTTCCTGACCACTACTACATCCAGCCCTCCCCATGGGACCCTGCCCTTGGGCTCCCAGATACAGGGAAAAGGCCTCAGTGGTGTGGGGCCCAGGCTGCTCTGTGGCGAAGCAAAGGTGGACTAGGGGTTCTAGGAAAGGCCAGGCCAACCACACAAAGGGGGGTCCCTGCAGAGGTAGGACCTGACCTGCTAGGTGAGACCTGAGCTCAACCCCTGTCTCCTTTTTCTGGGACCTACATGCCTGCCTCTGGCCCTCCAGCTTGAGCTATCTCACTTACCTGCCTGTTGTGTCCCATGGGACTCCTGCTTACAACTACTTATCTGGCACATTTCCATGATTACCTCTTGTAGGGCCACTTGTGGGTGCCCCTGTGTACAGATACTGACAAAGTCACTCCTCTGGCCCATACTCCCTTCCGCCATGAGGCTTCCAGCCTACTTCCTACAAAAGGTGGTGCCAATATCCCAGCCTGCCACAGTGGTGCTCATCAAATAGGAATCACAACACTTGGAGTTTAGAAAAAAATACAAAAGAAAACAAACAGCACCCAGAAAGGTTTCTTGCCTGCCCGGACATTCATAGATCTTTCTTTCCTCTCCAATGGGTGTACATGGGGAGAGGGGACTTGTCTGCCCTTTATCAACTTTAGATCCAAAAGATCCTCCAGCCAAGGCCCCAGGAGGGGTGTCTCCTGGAATCACCTGTCTATTGCCTTCCTCCCTTTGGTCTATTTTTAGCCAGCCAGTTGGGCCCAGCTGGGGACTCAGAAAACTTGGATTTGATACCAGGAGCGGCAGACAGTGGAAGCAAACACATAGTGGCATCCACCCCCAGAGCTGAAATTAGAACCTGCCAGAGTCCCCTGTGGTCCTGAGTCACAGGCAAGATGCTCCTGCCTAGTACTTCCTCTTGTCCCCCAAGCCATGCTGCTCAGGGCTGGAACCCTTGAGCAGGATCTCTGTAGTGGCAGGGGTGGTCCTGTTTGGGTCACTTTCAGGACACAGTCTACCTGAGATGTGGTCTTGGGTACCCTAGATACTAGGGCTGGTAGGGATGGAGGCTGGGGTTTAATTCCATGAGCCAAGGGTGACCTGCCTTGGACAGAGGTGGTAAGAAAGGGCAAGTTCTGAGGAGGCCTCAGAGTTGGGGTTCAAAGCTCAGGTGGAGTATATATACCAGGAGCTGCTGGTGTGGGCAGACTGGGATGGTGGTGTCCTTCACAGAGATGGGAATGTAGGTTGGGGCATCTGGTTTAGGAAGGGGAGCAGAGGTCAGTCTGAGGCCTGACCAGACTCTGATGGGCGGGAGGGCTGGGGATTAGCCTCAAGGCAAGGCTGGTAGGAATCTGGGCTGGGGCAGGCTTTTGGGTGCTCCACTCCTGCATATGTGGCTGTGGGCCTGACTGTGGCCCAAGGAGGTCATTTGCAATTGGTCTGGAGGCTGCATCTCCCAACCCTCTGACATACTAGACTAACTGTCCTTCACATGAGAGCCAACAAGTTCAAGAACAAAGTCCCCTATCCTCGGATAGATTCTCGGGACAGAGTGGGACCCTGCCAGAGGTGTGGAGGTAGCTGAGAGAGCAGGCAGCAATTTCTAAGGTTTAAGTCTATAGCCTTTATCCTAGCCTGTGACCATCTACCACTAGGAAAACCCTCTGGTCCCTGCATTAAACCCCTTCTTGGTGCCAAGTACGGTTTCTGAGAAAGGTGTGACAATGGGTAGATCTAGAACTATGCTGCTGTTGCAGTCCGGTTCGCATTGCTGTTAGAAATCACCCAACCAAGAGCAGCTTCTGGGAAAAAGAGATTTATTTTGGCTTACAGGCTTGAGGGGAAGCCCCACGATGGCAGGGGAAAACGATGGCATGAGCAGAGGGTGGACATCACCCCCTGGCCAACATAAGGTGGACTACAGCAACAGGAGGGTGTGCCAAACACTGGCATGGGGAAACTGGCTATAAAGCCCATAAGCCCACCCCCAACAATACACTCCCTCCAGGAGGAATTAATTCCCAAATATCCATCAGCTGGGAGCCTAGCATTCAGAACTCTTAAGTTTATGGGGGACACCTGAATCAAACCACCACATTCCGCCCTGGCCCCCATAAACTGATATCCATACATGATGTAAAATACAATGCATTCAGTCTGACTTTAAAAGTCCCCATAGTTTTTATCAATCTCAATGATGTTCATACATCCCCATAGTCCAAGATCTTTTAACTGAGCCATAGTACCAAAAAATAACCTCAAAAAACCCAGAATGGCACAGAATAAATACTCACACTGCAGTAGATGGCATTGGGCATAGCAAAGAAACATTCAACCAATATAATATTTAAAACAACCAGGGCAAACATTTGTAGCTTCAAGTCCAACAACTCTAGCCAGTGACAAATCTTCAAGTCCGATAATTCTAACCAGCAACAAGTCTCTGGCATTCCAATTCCACCCCTCCAGCTAGGCTACTCACAGTCCTGGAAAACTTCATCGGGGCCGGCAGCTCCTCAGCAGCCATCTCATGGTCCCGGCATCTCCACTGGGTCTCCACAGCAAGCCACAGTTCATCCTCATGGCCCCATGGGGTCTCTATGCAGGCAACCAGCAAACCTGCTTCACACTGCCCATGGCCATTTCCAAAACACAAGACCGTGTTGCAAACTCAATGACCCTCTTTCCAGCATTTTATACTCCACGATACCAGGTATGTGCCAATTTGTTAATCCAGGGGGGAATAAAGCAGACTTTGAAGAACAGGGAACTCCTTGAGCACCCAGACCCCCTTCAAAAGAGCTGACATTCTTCCTGTTGCCCCAGCGCAGGTCAGCTAGCCCAGTCTCAAAGGTTGTTATCTCTCAGTTGCAGCTGAACGGGCAGCAGTTCACCCAAAGATTTTCCTTTCTGTGCCATATCCCTCTGCACACACCAGTTCATTTCTACGCTAAGCAACCCTGCACAACTTCTCAGGACATGGGCACAAGAGCAAGCTTCTCACACAAACTGCTAGCCCAGTCTAGGCACAGCTCTTTCTCACCCTCATAAGCCAAACCTCACAGTCCATAGTTCTTCCTGCATTCAGGTCTTAGAGCTCATACCAGAATAGTCCATTAAGCTGTACTTACAGCACTGCAAGGCACCTCTTAGGCCAAGGTTTCAACTCCTTCCACTTTCCTCTTGAAAATCAGCTACAAAAGGCTGAAGCCACATAGTCAGGTGTCTAGCAGCAATCCCACTCCTCAGTACCACTTTACTGTTGCAGTCTGGTTCACATTGCTGTTAGAAATCACCCAACCAAGAGCAGCTTCTGGGAAAAAGAGATTTATTTTGGCTTACAGGCTTGAGGGGAAGCTTCACGATGGCAGGGGAAAACGATGGCATGAGCAGAGGGTGGACATCACCCCCTGGCCAACATAAGGTGGACTACAGCAACAGGAGGGTGTGCCAAACACTGGCATGGGGAAACTGGCTATAAAGCCCATAAGCCCGCCCCCAACAATACACCCCTTCCAGGAGGCATTAATTCCCAAATATCCATCAGCTGGGAGCCTAGCATTCAGAACTCTTAAGTTTATGGGGGACACCTGAATCAAACCACCACAGCTGCCAACAAAATGCAAGGAGATGATCTGCTCCTTCGCCCTTGCTGAACAACACAACACTCAATGGAAACCACTTCCTGTGTAAAGCCCTGCCTCTGGCTCCACCGGCCCATGTTTGCAATTCCTCCTTTCTGACCTACAGGATCCACTTCCTGGCCTGTGGGGCCACCAGCAGTATGGGCGCACTGTATGTCAGACACTCAGTTCCCCACATCAAAGCAAGGAAATAGAAATCTCTGTGGGGCAGGGTCCAGATGATATTGCTCACTACATGATTCTCCAATCACTCCAAATAGACTAAAACAGGAGATACCCATCTTCCTTACTACTAAATCTTAGGAATTCATGAGGAGGGTGGGTGATGCTATCCATCCATGTCAGAGCAGAGACACTTCCAGTGTTCAGCAGTGACTCTCACTGTTCTCCCCAGTGAGGGACTACTTTGGAGCTAACAAGGAGGAAAGGTGGAGAGAACCGGGCTGTGATCATAGGCAGCGCTCACTAGAATGTGGGATGGTGGGGATGGGACATCACACATACAGGATGGCTGCTCTTTAGCTATTGGCTCAGCACAAAGCCATGGGGTATCATGGCTGTGCGGAGTGTTGGGGATATCGTGGTGAATAGCATAGGGCACATAACCCCACCATGGGTTCACATCTGAGCCATGATAGGTGGGGAAATCAATGTGGTAGTAAGACAAGGTCAAATGGAGAAGCTGTGTATATAGGAAGGCCAGGCAGATGGCCCACGTGTGTGTGTGTGTTGTGTACGTTGTTATACAGCTACAAACACATATTATATGCATATGAATGTATAGCAAGAATGCATGCACAAGCCAGAAGGTTCTCAACACTGTCCATTTCTGCTCTAGGCTTGGGTTCCAGGTTTTTCTTCCTTTAGCAATATCCTTGAGCTGTTTGTCTGTGATGGGCTGCCTGGTCTGAGACATGTACCTATCCATGAGTATGGAATGAATAAACTTTTAAAAAATTATTTTATTTTATTTTTTGAGAGAGAGAAAGGGGGAGAGAGAAAGAGAGGAGAGAATGGGCATGCCAGGCTCTCTAGCCGCTGCAAAGGAGTTCCAAACATGCATAGACATCACCTTGTACATCTGGCTTTATGCAGGTGTCAGGGATCTGAACCTGGGTCCTTTGGCTTTGCAGGCAAGCACCTTAACCACTAAACCACCTCTCCATTCCATGAATAAACATATTTTAATAGTGGATATTTTTTAAATGATGTGCTAAATTTTTAATCAGATAAAAACTATAAATAATGATACTTTCTGAAAGAGTAAACCAAGGTCCAAGAATGTTTGTGAGCAAGAGCAACACTTAAAAAGTCAAGGTTACCTGGGCTTGCTGGTGACTGCCTTTAATCTCGGCACTCGGGAGGCAGAGGTAGGAGGATTGCCAGGAGTCTAAGGCCTCCCTGACTACATAGTGAATTCCAGGTCAGCCTCAGCTAGAGTGAGACCCTAACCTCGAAAAACAAAACAAAACTTAAGGTTAACTCCCAGACAATCTTTGGACACCAGTTATTAATACTTCATTGTCCTTCATGTCTTCCCTTTTTCCTCTCTCATTTCTTCTTTTTTCTTCCCTTCCATGAAATTGCTCCAGGAGAAAATTAGAGTCCAAGGACTTTTGTCCTCATGCACAGCTTAAGTGCCTTCCCTGTAACCTAATGTCTCCCAAGATTAGCTCTGTAGAAACCCAATTCTCTGGAATGGGGCGTGTGAGGTGTGGTGTGTTTTAAACAGAAGCCTTAGCCTTACTTTCACAATAACTGGGGTGGGAGATGTCCTTGTTGCTCTTCCACACCAAGAGGCAGGAGCCCGGAGGGAGACTGGCCCGTCCTGACCACCCAGCTGTCTTGTTCATTGGTGGCATCAGCACGAGGTGGCTCTGTCTGCTCCCTAGCTATCCTGCCTCTGAGTGGAGATGTGAACGGACAAGTATCCACTGTGATTCAATGAAACAGCCACTCAAATGCAATTACTGAATTGATTGTCAGCAAAGGGCTGGTTCGGTTTTAATTACTGGCCTGACAATTGCTGAAATGCCAAGAAACATCTCTAAGCACACCTGTAAATTAAATAGAGAAGCAAGCCTTTTCCCTTGGCAGAGACTGACTCAAAACCTAGCACTGGATCGATACTCATGGAAGAAAACAGACGTATTTTGGGAGATATAAACATAGCTCTTCACCCATATTTTATGCCCTTGATTTGTAGGCAATCTTGTCAATAGAATTTGAAGCACAAGGCCCAGCCATCATGTTGATGACCTTGGTTCTTGGAGAGGGCTACACATGGAGGCTCTGGAGAGAATATGGTTTAATTGTGTTTTGTTTGGCTGTCTGAAGACATTTTGCAGACAATGCTAAAAAGCTTGTTTGCCTGGGCGGAGCGTGGGGGGCAGCAAATTCTCTGGAGTGTCTGTGTTTTGGATGATTGTCTTTTATCAGGACAGTTGTATTAACTGTGTGCGATTAGATCAATGAACAATTTGTTCATTTATCTGCCCCTAATTGGACAGCGGAAGGTGAGGGAACACTTTGCCACTCCTTTGTGGTAGGCATTAGCAGCAACACGTGGGCCCCTGGGTAATGATGACAGCTTTGGGAATGACAGGGGACCCCTAAGGCTTTCCCTTCAAATATTCGTGACCAGAGACTAAGACATTATTGTCACTGCCCATCTGGGTGACTAAAATGCTTCTGAGCATAAGCTGGAAGCTGTTCTCAGCACTGTCTCTAGAGGCAGATGACCTGCCTCTGAGTAAGTCAAGGTGCCCTCAGAGGTCACAACCACGAAGAGCCACATAGGGAGTGTCAGTCTGGCCAGAGAAACCAGCGGGGATGGAGCGGAGTGGCTACTGTTACAGTTCCCTGTTTGGTAGATCAAACTGAACCTCGTGTAGAAAAAGCCGGAGCTGGCAGCAGCGTGAGTGGTGGTAGCCAGCTGACATACTGATTATTGAGTGCAGATAACACTGGTGACCATGCGGTCCTTCCTGGCACGTACTGAGCACGTACTATGAGCCAGGACTGGGCGGAACACTTTCTATGTCTTCTAAAGGACATTCTGCTGAAGGAAGTCAAACCTTGCTAACATTAGGATGAGTACCCCCCCACACACACACCGAAAGGTTCATGAGATGGCATTACTGGGAGGTGATGGAGCTAAGG
The DNA here is from genome assembly GCF_020740685.1 of Jaculus jaculus. NCBI lineage: Eukaryota > Metazoa > Chordata > Mammalia > Rodentia > Dipodidae > Jaculus > Jaculus jaculus. Next base: position 60,748,169 of record NC_059112.1, read on the forward strand.
AGTGGGAACTGGTCCAGTGGGAAGAAGGTCACTGTGGGTGTGCCCTTGAAGGAGACATGATCAAGACCCCTTCTTCTGTTTTCTCTCTTTTTTTGCTTCCTGGCAACTGTGAGGTCAACAGGCCTCCTTCGTTATGTGCCCTCGCCATGGCAACTGTTCATTCACAGATGTAGGGCATTAGAGACAAGACCATGTCCCGAAACCTCTGGGACAGTAAGACTCGGCAAGTCTTTCCTACTTACAAGTTGAACATCTCAGGTCACAGCAGTTTCAAAGCCAGTGGGTCCCAAGAAGGGCTGCTCCCACCCCAGCCACATGCAGCTGGGTAAAGATGAGCCAGGATGCAAGCAGAACAACCAGTTCTGGCAGGGAGCAAGAAGGGGAGGGGGTCCTACTGAGCCAAACTAACCTGGGCTGGACACAGATAAGAACAGGCCCGGTACTTAGCTGCTCAGGACACAGAATAGCAGAGACACAGGCAGTCGTTACGCAGTCACCTAAATGGATGACTGCGGACTTGAATAAGGACTCAGTCCTTTAACAGGGAGACGGTGAAAAGCATCCTTGTTGGGGAAGAGACAAGGAGACCTTTTCTTGTCAGAGAGGGTCTTGGCAAGATTCATAGAATGTGGATAAGCTAGATGGCCCACCTAGTAGGAAGGAAACAAGGCCATGGGATGGGAGAAGGAGAGGACCACAGAAGCTGTGAGGACAGTAGAAGAGGAAGGACCCAAGTCCACAGGGATGGGAGGCCCTGGGTGGCTCCTGTGGGACAGTGCAGCTCTCTCTTCTCCAGCAGAGGCAGAGAAAGAGTAGACAGAGGTAGGATAAGAACCAAATAAGACAGAGCCACAGGACAGAGCCAGACATGGCAGCACCACAGAGCTTAAACACGGTGGAGGGAAGTTCCACTGATGTTCAACACAAGTGCTTATGAAACTCACTGACTGAGATGCTGGGATGCTGGAGTCTCTGACATCATTGAATGTCAATGCTAGGTGACTCTTGATATCTCAAAATACTAGTGACCAAAAATAGTGCTACATTGGTGACTGGGCACCATTAATTGCCAGTGGTGGATTTTTTGTGTTTCTGGACATCAGTTACTGTCAATCATGGGAAGGCTGTGCTGACAGGTGTTGCCGTCTTTTTGCCCTTCATTCTACCCTCTAATCATGTGCCAGCAGCCAGCTCTGTGGCTTCTGCTCCTTGGTGGCAGGAAGGGGAATGTGTTCAGCCCCAAGAAGAATCCCAGACAGATGCTCCAGAAGGGATGGGTGAGTTGAATGAGTGCATGGAGACAGTGGGAATGATGAAAGGTCTGTTTTGTCAGTTTTTTCTCATCTTCCTATTGCTCATGAAGGGTGATTTCATTCAAGTCCCTGGGACAAAGGTTCTGGAGATTTCCCCTGTGCCCTCAGCTACTACATGGAAACCAGTGTGGGAGATATTCTGATTTTCAGGAGAGCTGGCAGTGAGCCTACATCTGAATAAGAAGGGTGGATGTTACCCTGTACCTAGAGCCCTCCCGGTGGAGGCCTGGCTATGCCCTTCTACAGGTGCAAACTGAAGGTTAAGGCAGGGGCTAGGTGACCTTTCTCCTGTCTAACCTAGGGCATAGCCTAAGCTGCAGAGGTTTCAGCCAAGCATCAGCCAGACCCAGACACTTTCTGATGATGAAATTGTTGCAATTATCCTAGAGCTTTGCTTGGGTACTCCCAGTGATGGGAGGCTCCCCACCTCTAACTGCTTTTCTTCATAACAATTTCACCACAGCAAGGTTTTTGTAAGTCTTTGCAGCCAGCAGATCTGTGGTGAATTCTAGCTTTGTATGTACAGCTTTGAGTCAGTTTCATAACCCACAGGAGTCAGTCCCCACTCTCCTTTGAGATTAAGAGGGACATCCTTGACCATGCTTGCTCCCCTCTCTTTTGTCTCTTTATCTCCCTGGGATTTAGGTATAGTTGGGAGGGGAGGGAATAAGGGGGTTACCGCCTGGTAAGACAGTGGTCCCTGCTGGACTTGAAGCTGTTCAGGGGCACCTCTTCCTCCAGAGTAGGGGTTAGAGTGCAGGACAAGGAGCAGAGATTCCTGGGCCATTCTAGACCTGGATGCTATTTCAACCACACCCCATCCTTGATCACACTGGTTATAACTCACAGCATTGTGTGGAACTATAGCTACAGTGTCAAGGTGACACTGAATGATAAGGTGATACAGTAACACTGTTGCCTGATGCTCTATGCTTTGCCATGTTCACTCTTGGCCCCTCCTGAGACGTGGCCCCTCATCATGAGCCTCCTTTTCCAGAGATATTAGTGCACTCCCCTGAGGGTCCTCAGCTGTGACTTTAATCTGATTTATTGGTTGGGTGCGGGTATAAGATCTTATTCAGCAAAAGGGGTTTGAGGTTTAGGAAAACATTTTCACCCAACTTTGATTTCATCATCACTGCCCCTTGCCCAACACATACCATAAATATGAAAGTCCTGCCAGCATGACAGGTAGGTGTCTAGAGGACCCTGTTCCACACAGTGCTCTCCTAGCCAGGCTCTGGCCAAGCTCTGTCTGGGAAGCTGTCCACCCCACGAGGGCCTGGACACACTGCAGGGCGGCACAGCCCCCACCAGCGGGTCAAACGTCCCCTCCCCATAGTCAGTAGCAGATGGTCTCAGAACTGTCTACACACCTGTCACACTGTCCAACAGATTCTGGGGTAGCAGGCAGGAGAGGTGGGCTTAGGGAACACTCAGGAAAACTAGAGTCTCGAAGGCCAGGAAGACTGACCTGACCACTTGCCCAGGCTAGAGGCAGGAGTCCACATGCTGAGAAGAGATCTTGCGTGAGCCTGGCCCTTCACCTGGAGCACCAAGTTCCAGAGTCAGCATTAGCTCCAAAGAAAGCAGAGAACCCATGGCACCCGCATCCTGGGTCCACTGGGAGTCACTGTGCCAGTGTGTAACAACCCACAGGCCCTGGTGACAACAGGCACTTGTCACCTGTTGGAGACAGCAGGATAGAGCCTGACCACTGATGTGGGATACAGGGACAGAGGGTAGCCCTGCCTTCACTTGAGAGCACATGCAGTTATTTCCTGAGCTGCCTGTGGAGGTGTCAAGAGGCAGCTGCCTCAGCTGGAGTCTGAGAGGGTGCAAGAGACTGGGGGTCCCTGGGGTGCTATTTGAAGCCATAGAATCACAAAGGAGAGAGAAAAACAGAAAGTGGGGAGTTGAAGAGAAACTGCCCCTCCCTGGGCATTCCCAAGGGAAGCAGGAGCCAGAAGTGAGGCACAGCTGGTGTGTGCTGGGGGAGGAGGGCAGAACTGAGGAAGCTTAACCTCTTTGCATCCATATATGAAGAAACTGAGTGCCTGAGATACTGAAATTTGTCCCTAAAAATATCCACTGAGGGGCCTGCTAGAACCCAAGCTCAAAGGTTTTGAACTTTAGAACAGGAAGTGCTGCCCAGAATATTCTCCACATATTCACAGTTAGCTCCAAACGCCGTTCAGGCCAACTCAAACATCCCTCCCTCTACAGAACTCTCCTTGCTCCTACTTGTGTTCAACCCCTTACCATGGACACATAGCAGTTCACACACTTTTCCACTTTAAAAGTTATTCTTCGGGCTGGAGAGATGGCTTAGCGGTTAAGCGCTTGCCTGTGAAGCCTGAGGACCCCGGTTCGAGGCTCGATTCTCCAGGACCCACGTTAGCCAGATGCACAAGGGGGCGCATGCATCTGGAGTTTGGTTTGCAGAGGCTGGAGGCTCTGGCATGCCCATTCTCTCTCTCTCTATCTGCCTCTTTCTCTCTCTCTCTCTCTCTGTCGCTCTCAAATAAGTAAAAATAAACAAAAAAATTTAAAAGTTATTCTTCCTCAGGACAGTGGTTTGTGAGCCTCCATGGGCCGCGTTCCAGAGGTTAGAGTGGGGACTGACTATTCACCCAGAAACTAGACATATGAAAAGTGATTCTAGATGGAGGGATAGAGGCGTAGGTAGCCATGTGTGGAAGCATGTATGGGTGGGCTGGGAGTTGGGCGATGGGCGAGTGAATGGGTGTGTATAAATGTATGTATGAGTGCCGATGTGGAAGCATGAGTAGGTAAAGACATATGACAGTGGGTTCATGAATATGCAGATCAGTGGAAGATGGGGGATGGATAGATGAATGGATGGATGAGTGGGTAGATAAGAAGATAGATAAATAAACGGATGAGGGGATAAGTAGGTGAGTAGATGTGTGGATGAATAGCTAGGTGGATGTGAGTGTGGATGGATGAATGGATGAGTGGATACACAGATGACTGGCTACTTGCATAGGTTGGTGAATGGGTGGATGAGTGAAAGGCTGGCTGGCTGGGGTGATGGATGAGTGAATGGATGGATGGGTGGATGGGTAGATGAGCAGAAATATAGATGGGTGAGTGGGTGAGTAGATGTAAGAATACAAGGTCTACCAGGCTTACAGAATTTTGCCATGCTTCCCTGCTCACTAGCAGCCAGTCAGGCATCACCAGTTCCTGGGCCTGGCTCCTCACCTTTGCTGTGGAGACAGGGGGGACAAGTGACATGCTTGTGGGTATCAGAGACCATGAGAGTATCTTAGGAATAGCACGGGGAGTCCGCCTTGGGGAGCCTGGAAAGCTCTGAACCTCTGTGGAGTTCTCTTGCCAGAAATCGCCTCCAGAATGCACAGAGGGAACATAATTTCCACATGGTTGGTTTTAAAACTCAGTAATTAAATGGTTTTATAGTCAGTTTTTACAACAAGCTCTCTGAGTTATGAGTATAAGACACATCTCCGTCATGGCCAAGTTGCTCGGTTGGTGATTTCTAGAGCAGAGGGTTTTATAATTAGGCTGTGCATACTACTACTGGGGCCAAGGCCACTTGGCTGAACTTTTGGCCTGGTGTGATCCAGTTATCTCCAACGGTTCCTGGGGGAGGAGCTCACCTGGAGGGTGTCTGATGGGGTCACAAAATAGATCAGAGAGGCTGGACGGGAGCTGAGTGTTGGGACTGTGAAGGTAGGCACCAGGGAAGAGAGGTCTCAGCCTGTAGTGGGGAGGAGTGGGCTCAGGAATCTTCCAGGTGAAGGCAATTCTTTACTGGGTGTGTAATCATGGTGATGGGTCATGACTTTAGCCAAGTAGCTTGGGGGCTGTCAGCAGGCTTGACCCCATCCCATAAGACTGTTCTTAGAGGTTGGAGCTGAGGGGAAGCAGGTGGCCAGCAAACAGAACATCCAGTTAAACTTGAGTTTCCAATACATGAATAAATTTTGAGTATAAATAAATCTCAAGTACCATGTAATTTGGTATATGCACACAATATCTGAGACACAGTAAAAGTAGTTCATTGGCTAAATGAAATTCAAATCTAACTCTGTTATTTCTAAACAGGTTTTTTTTGTTACATCTGACCCAGATTTTCCATACATGAATCTGTCATTAAAGTAGGTTTGGTCTTTCTAGTCAACATGAGGCTGGGCAGTCATGGCTCCTGTTGGCCAAGGTAAGTAGCAGGTCCCATGAGAGAGGAGAATTTAGGCCTGTTGGGTGCTGAGGATCCAGCTAGTTCCCTGGAAAGGGGAGGGAGCTCTATGCAGGTCCCACTGAAGAATAGAGTTAGGGCTGGAGAGATGGCTTAGCTGTTAAGGCACTTGCCCACAATGTCTAAGAACCCAGGTTCAATTCCTGAGTACCCATGTAAGCCAGATGCACAAGGTGATGCATGTATCTGCAGTTAATTTGCACTGGGCCCTGCTGTGCCCATTCTCTATTTGCCTCTTTCTCTCTCATACTCTGATTTAAAAAAAGAACACTGAGTTACAGGAGAGTTGCTTGGGGAGAAAGTGACTCTGGTCGGCAGAAGAGAGGTGTGGGCACAGAGACAGTGGACATGGGAGGAACAGAAGCAGCGTGGCTGCATGCCACTTGTCAGCCCTCCTTCTAAAGCCCCATGATACAGCAAGGCTGCTTACCCCACCAGAAGCCATGCCCATATGGAAAGGGGCTGTCTAGAGACATAGTCTTCTGGATGCATGCCTGGAGGTGGTTGACCCTTCATGCTGGGACGAAGCTTTCCCCCACTCAAGGACAAGGTAGCCCGCTCCAGAGCATACAGCACCCTGGAAGGGGCAAAGGCCTGTGTGTACACCACTGAGTACGCTTGTACAGTGTGCTACCTGCCCATCCATGGTGTCCTGGTCCTGCATGTGAGTTGCACTAGTGACAGACAGATTGCTGCTACACCGGTGTGGTGTGGAGGAGAGTGGGTGGATGCATGGATGGATGAGGGTGGGTAGAAGGATGGCAGACAGGAAGATGAATAATGGATCAGTGGTAGATAGATGGCTAGGTGAGTGGGTAGAAGGATGGGTAGATAGTACGTGGTAGATGCATGGTGGCTGATGAGTAGCTGGATAATTGAATGTGTGGGTGAGTGGATGGATGTGTGAGGGGTTGTATGGAAGATCCATGGTAGGTAGGATGGTGACTGGTGTGTAGGTAGATGCACTGCTTGTCTCAGGACAGTGGGGTTAGGCTAACAGCCAAGGCCTCCCCAGCTAGGGACTCTCTGTCTACAGCTGGGTCACCCTGATGCTTGTGCACTCCGCCAAATGTCCCAGAGTCTACATCCCTGGCCGTGCATTCCTGCAGGCTGAGTGGCCTCCTTGGGGGAGCCGCCTGCCCTCAGGTGAGTGGTGCTGGCCTGGCATGGGTCAGGCGGCAGGCCGGGTCCTCACCCAGCTTAAAGAACGGCCTCTCCCTACAGCCCTCTGCCCCTCCTGCTCCTCCCAAGTCACAGCTGATGATCATAGGGGGCTGTGGGGCAGGCTGTGCCAGGCTTTGACTTACACTGTCCCCTCATCCCAGGGCCCCATGGCTGGAGCTGACTGGGATGACACACACATGGCAGAACCTGGCAGTGTGAAACATGTTGTGTCCACAAGCAGATTGCACTGCTGTGCACACCTCCACCCCACATGCCAGGTTGGCCTCTGTGGGGGTTCGATTCAGATGTCCCCCACAAACTCAGGTGTTCTGAATGCTAGGTTCCCAGCTGATGGAAACTTGGGAATTAATGCCTCATGGAGAGAGTGTATTGTTGGGGGCGGGCTTATGGGTATTATAGCCAGGTTCCCCTTGCCAGTTTTTTGGTACACTCTCCTATTCCTGTTGTCCACCTGATGTTGGTGAGGAGGTGATGTCCACCCTCTGCTCATGCCATCATTTCCCCCTGCTATCACGGAGCTTCCTCTGGAGCCTATAAGCCAAAAGAAACTTTTTTTTCCCCCCACATGCTGCTCTTGGTCAGGTGATTTCTGCCAGCAATGCAAACCTGACTGCAACAGCCTTCTAGAAGCCCTGAATGGGCTGGGGACAAGAACACTTTAGCTCTGGCCTGTCAATACTATATGCACTGGGGACACAGGTGTCTCAAGCAAAGGCTTGTCCTTGAGAAGGCAGTGGGGTGCTGCAGGGCATCTAGCAGTGGAGACGTCCTCCTCTGCAATCTGTATGCCTCTCTGCCCTCCCAGATCCAAGCTTCCTTCTTTCCACTCCTACAGTGCCATAAAACTACCTCAGATTCCTGTCACGTTCTATTGGGCTGATGTCATTGTCTTATGACACAGTTCCAGTGTCCCAGCCCAGGGTGCTCAGCTTGATCTCTAACCTTGCCTCCTCCTGTTCTCTGGCCAGGTCACTCAGAGCTACTTGGCCCTCTATCCTAGGTCCCAAGAATCACGTTCCTCATGTCCCCTTCTGTTCTACTCCATGTTCCTTAGTATGTCAAATAACAGACCCAAAATCAGAGACCAGAACCAAGCACAGAGCAAGCCCCTCCCTCTGGCTGCAGAGCCTCCCTGTGCTCAGGTCTACTGCATGCACAGTGGGTCCAGCAAGTACCTTCTGGAAGGAGCAGTGAGTGTGAGGGCCAAGGCTGAGATCTGCAGGTGGACTGGCTGTCCCTCTATACTTAGTCCCCAGTCCTCTCAGCCCAAACAGAGACTGGCCCCTCTGGCTACCCTCTACCTGGGTCCTCGGATTTTGCTGCCAGCTTCACCAGCACTCTGTGGGCTCTGAAAGCACTAACTCCCACCATGTAGGCTCTAGACTGCAAAGGCAGCAATCCTCTGGAGGGATGTTCCCTCCTTGGCTGGCTTTCCATAGCCTCAGTAGCTGCCAGCGATCCACTATGTCCTGCATGTGGACACCAGTGTGTCTCTATCTTACTCAGTTCTATGGTGTCCTCCTCTCTCCTCCTGCGTTAGTGTCAGGTCGATGGTTAGACATCCTTGCAGACCAGTGACTGCTCTCAATGAAGGAAGCCACAGCACCAGTCCTGCACTTCATGGGGTCACTGCTTGCTCACTTTGCTTTTCCTACCCTCACTCTCCCACGTGGTCAAGGGTTTGTTCTCCTGCTGCCCAGTGCCCAGAGCTTCACCCATTGCAGTACCAAGTGCAGGCTGTCACCCAGTTTGCCTATAACGCCTTTGTTAGCTGGTCATTCCATGCTTTGGGGTTCTAAACCCTTTGAGCTGAAGGAAGAAATGGATTCTTCTGCAGCGGACATAGTCTTTAAAATACCCAAGGAACCCACTACAGATAAAAAGACCTGAGACAAAGCAGGTATGCTCAAGCCAGCACCAGAGCAGGGTCAGTTTCTGTCCTCCACATGACAGTGAACCATGTGACCCTCACTCCCAATCTCAGCTCTGTCAGGGCATGTGCAGACTCAGAAATGGACTGAGGGCCAGGACAGAGGACTATGTCCCCAGAAGATGAGAAACCCTGACCTCTGTGGGATGCGGCCCCTGCTTCCTGTTGACTTCTTTATTTCATTGGTGACATGGTGTCAATGTACTTTGGGAGGGCATATGCCAGGCTGGTGGGTGTAACTCCTAAGACCCTTTCTTCCACAATTACCAGTCCAATCTTAGTTTGTTGCATCTCCTTCAAGAACCTGACAGTCAGTTAATTCCCCACACTGTAGGATTTCCAGGAAGGCCTCTAGGTTGTGAGGTCTACCTAGCATGTCTTTGTAATTCCTCTGGACCCTGAGGGGAACCTGGACCTGGCATTGGTGAGCTAAATACCAGCTAGCCATTACCGAGTGGCTTTTAGATGATGGTAACCCAGGGCCTCACTGGCCTGCCCACCACAGCACAACTGCCAAGGAAGAAAAGGAGTTAGATGCCAGCTGTAGTAGGTGACAGTCAAACACATATATAGCACTTGCCCACAGGACCAGGCACCAATGAGAGATCCCTAAGAAAAATGGCTGCCAGGAGAGAGGTGAGCAGCTCCCTCTTCTACTCTCAGGGTCCGTCATTCATCTCTGTGCTGCTATTCTGGCCTGACATAACTGCAGCCCATGTGTGAGTCAAGAATACAAAGTAAGACATGGACCCTGTCCTGCGCAAAGCTCAGTCTGGAGAGAGAGAAGACTTTTTATGAGTTATGGAGAGGACTGAGAAGGTAGAAGGCCCAGGGGCTGGGCAGGGGAGAATTGGGGGAGAATTTCTAAACTGTTAGATTATCTGGAGGGCTACCTGGAGGAGGTGGTGCAGAGCTCCAATTCTATTAAGTCTAAGACTGTCACATGGATTAGAGAGGATGCTGCAGGTCAGGACCAAAAACTGAGGCCTAACAATATGATGATCAGATCTCTGTGGCTTCAGACAGATCTAGTTTTCCCTGTCTCTTTTGTTATTCTTAGTAAGAGCCACAAAATGTGATGGAATATATAATCTTAAGGAAAGAGGAGCCAGACACAGCATCCTGCTTTACTCCAGCCCACTAGAATTGGTGATCTTCAAGGCTTCAGCCCAGTGGGTCCTATGGCCCCAGAGCATGAAACTCGGGCTTCCTAGGGCACTTGGGTACAATAATAGTCACTAGCTGAGACCCTGTTCTAGGTAGCTTTTCCAGCCTCAGCTGTGATGGGTCCCAGCTTCTATTGTTCCAAGCTTCCTATCTGTTAGTCATAAACCTACTCATGCATGGAGCATGGCACCAGTATGCTCTGTCTCACTGGGTTCACATGGGCCGGAACCTGTTCCATGCCGGAGTGGAGACTGATCCAGACTCAGAGCCTGCACAGACCAAGAATCATAATGTGCAAGAATGTAACTGTGGGGTCCACATTAGTGCTCTGCCTTTCACTTTTCTTTTTTTTACATCTTACTTACCTATTCGTAAAGAGAAAGAGAGAGAGAGAAAGAGAACAAGCCAGGGCCTCCAGCCATTGCATATGAACTCCAGATGCATGCACCTCTTTGTCTATTTGACTTTACATGGATACCAGGGAATTGGACTCAAGTCCTTAGGCCTTACAGGCAAGTGCCCTAACCACTGGGAAATCTCTCAAGCCTGTCTTTCACTTTTCCAAGGAAGGAAGGAAGGACCCAGTGTCTTCAGACAGTGATTCCTAAGAGAAAGAACACATCAATGCTCCCCAAGCAGGAGGCTCCACCTCAGAATAAGGCCTCGCTGTTCCTCAACCTAGCCACGTCCTACCCAGAGACCTCACTTGGAACACACAAGCCTAGGGAGGACATGAAAGGGGCAGAGCTGGGGTTCTGCCCAGGCAGGGCAGGGTCACTCTTAGATTTGGCCTTGGAGCAGGGCTGGCACATGGTGACTATGGTGTATGCTAGATTTCAGCCTAAGGGCCTACGAGCTCCAATCTCTGAGTCCAGATCCTCTCCTGTCTTTGTTCAGGTTACAACCCTTCTGTGGATTAACAGTCTTACCCCAAAGCTCTGCCAAGCCCAGGCCTGAGATTCCTGTTGTTCCCAGGCCTGGGCCATAGCCTTCTAGGCCTGGAGTCACCTACATTTCTCCCCTGGAGTCACCCACTTTTCTCCTCCTGTCCCTGCTCAGAAGGAAGCATATAGTTGGGATCTCCTCAGAACCCATTTCACCTCCTCATGCCCCAGTTTCCCCAGTGAAATGGATACTGAAGCTTCCTTGCATAGAATTGTGGACTACCGCACAGCATGGTGAATGGCAGAGGCCTAGAGACTGCTTAGGGCCATCAGATCTCCACAACTTCATGCCCAGAATTCCCACACGCTCTGTCCCTCACTCCTGTTGACCACTCAAACAGGGTCTTGATTTGAGAAAACAATATGCCACCACCCACTTAATCCCTTGTTGGTTTTGGCTCTGGCAGCTGAACATTTGGCTCTGATAAGGGACTCAGGGCACTTGTGTCAGAGAAACTTACTGGGGTGAGAGTGGCCTGGGGCAGAAGGCTGAGAGCAGAGTCATGGGGCAAGAAAGTGGGCAGAAAGGCCCAGTTGGCAGGCAGTGGCAGAGGGGCAAGGACAGGTGGGCAGGATCTGGAGGGTGGAGCAGGAGGAGTAGGACAGTAGCGAGGATTCCTAGGGTTTCACAGGGGGTTAAGCACTTGACCTCAGGCCCTATGGTGATCTCCTTCCCTTCTTGATCACTTCCCTCTCCTACCATCCCTCGAGTCACCTACACAGCTACTCATCCTCAGATCTTGTCACAGGGTCTGCTTCTGTGGAAACAGTGCAGAACACAGGGAGCCAATAAGGGCCAAGCTCATATAGTGTGACTGGGGGAGTCTCTAAGAACCTCTGGGGGGTAGGCCAGCATGTGAGCACAGCTCTGGGCTGGGGATTGAGGACCCAGTTCTGATTGGCCATTTCTTAGCTATGGGAACCCTTCCTCGAATCAACAAGTGATCAAGGGTCTATGCTGGTAAGATCCCAGCTGCCCCAAGCCCAGGGGCCCAGAGAGAACCAGTCATAGATATACCTCAGACCCTCCCACGACGGGGTGTGGCTGCCAGAGGGGAAGGTCTGTCCTTCTTGAGCCCCGATTTGTCCTTGAGTTGGAGACACTGATTCTGGGCACACAGCTGCTGTGAGGACAGGATGACTTTGCTTGTATAACCTTAGTCATCAGGACATACAGGCAAAGTTGCACAGAAGAATATCTGAATAAATAGAAGGTACAGAGAGAAAAGCCCCTGAACATGTGAGCTATCTAGACCAAAGTTTAACTGTGGGTCATGACCCAATTCTGAACTGCTGTGTTTTTACAGTACATGCAGTTTTCTGGTCTTATAGAAACTGAAAGGGTTAATTACAGAAGATAAAGATTTTAAATATTTTCTTCCCATTATTCCCCAGCATGTAGGTATCAAATTAGTATATCTCTATTTCATAACAAGAATCCTAGACAAAGCAGTATAAGAATCCAGAGAGACTGTAGAATTCACACATGCTAGTCCCTGCATGTCAGGGAAGATGAAGATCTGAGTGACTCCAGACTGTTAAACAGGGTGTTCAAACTTCTAGGGTACAGTGAACAGGAGGTAAGGATGCAAATTATAAGGGTGTGTGTGTGTGTGTGTGTGTGTGTGTGTGTGTACATGTATGTGAAAGCTGGGGAACAGCCTTGGGTGCTGGTCTTCAGGCATGCTGTCCACCTCCTGGGAACCAGGGTCTCTCACTGTCCTGGAGCTAACCAATTAGGCTATACTGATTGACCACAGAGCCACGGGATCTACCTGTCTCTGCCTCCTCAGTGCTGGGATTATAAGAATGTGCCACCACACCTGGCTTTTTGACTTGGGTTCTGGGGTCGGTGCTTGCAAGGCAAGCACTTTACCCACTGAGCTATCTCCCCAGCCCCACATTCTACAGCAATTATAAGGAAAAGGAGAATTAAAAAATAACACTAAAGATGGTATTATATTTGAACACTCTGGACTGTCCCTTAAAGGCCATGGCTAAAGGTGGGATTTAGCTTGGTGCTATGGGAATGTGGTGGAATTAGGAGGTAGAGCCTAGTGGGAGAAAGTGAGGTCACTAGGAGCATGCCCTTGAAGGGGACGCTGGGACCCTGACCCCTTCCTCCATCTTTGCTTCTCAGCCAGGAGGTGAGTGGCTTCACTCTACCACCCATGACCCTGTGAAAATGTATTGTTTCACAACAGGCCCCAAGCAACAGAACCATACATAAGATCCTCCAGACTGTGAGCCTAAATCAACCTTTCCTCCTTAGTAGTTGTTTCTGGAAGGTATTTTGTTATAGTAATAGAAAATTGACCAATAGCAAGCAAGAAAAATATAGACAGAAAAACTTGTGAAAACAGAAATCAAAATTAAGATGGTAAAAATAATCCCACATTATCAATAATTACAATAATTCTAGATGGTTCAAACATCCTGTGGGTTTACTAAGTCTGCTAGACTACATTAAAAAAAACCCAACTACATATGGTTACTAAGGAAGGAAACCTACACAACAAGGACAAAGGAATGTTGTTTAGAAATGCAGAAAGTTCAAACAGACAGAAACTAAAGAAAATAAGCTTATGTAAGTAACATGAGAGACGTTTTTAAGGCTAAAAAATCATTCCTAGGCAGGAAACAGAGGAACAACATAGTGACAATTTTCAACTTACAAGAAAGTATAACATATATAATACTGTGCTCATGTCTCTACATCTAAAATCCAAACAAATTTTAAAGTTGATAGGACTGCCAGGGAAAATTTGACAAAATCTGCTATTTATTGAAAGTTAGGGTCAAGTAGGGCAAAAGTCACCAAGAAGGTAGATGATTTATATAAGTTTTCACAAGCTCCACTCAACAATGGGTGTGAGTTGTGTAGCACACCAAGGAAAATGGACTCTGTTAGACATACACAGAATACTCAGTACAATACTCCATACCTGATGTCACAAGTGACTTTCTACTGACACCAAAGCATGGCTCCAAGCTTCCTGCCTGTCCACCCATGTGAAATTAGGGCCACTAAAGATGCTCCCACCCAGGATCACCCAAGGCCCAAAGGGTCTCGGCAGATGAGAATGAGTCAGGAATGTCATGAGATGAGGCCACTTTGGATCACCCACAGGAGTAAGTATAATGTCACCAAGGATCTTTTGGAGAGGGAGGCTGGAAGCTGTCAGAGGAGGGAAGGTGGGAAGGCCAAAGCTGGCTGAGGAGTCTACACTGCAGCTTTAGAGATGGGGAAGAAACACAAGCTGGGAATCCAAAATCGGAAGCTGGAAGAGACCAGAAATGTATTCTTCCCTCAGTCCTGAAGTAAGAAGCTGGCCGTATAGACACTTTTGATTTTGGCCAGTAAAACCATTTTGGGCAGACAATTTCCCAGACTGTGTTGTCCCAAAACTCTAAGGCTACTGTCATTTGTTAATACAGACATAAGAAATCAGTACATCCTTTGAACAGAGACTGTGCTAGAAGAACCCCTAAGAACATGGGCATTTAGAAAAATATCCCATCTGGCCTCAGGATGGCCCCATGCACCTGTCACTTTTTTTCACACAACTCAGGCCACAACCACCTGGCCTAGGTATACCAGTCACAAAGCAAGAAGTCAACAAGGACTTGCACATGCAGGAGAAGCATGTACCTAAAAAGGCGGCTTAGGCAGAGGCCAGGGGTGGTCCGTGAGCTGGAACCACTGGAAGAGATGGTTCAAGAGTCCTGTATCCCAATAGCCTCTCCCCATCACAACAGTCCCTTCCCATCTTAACAACCCATTTCCATCCCAGCAGCCTCTCCTGCTCACAACAGCCCCTCCCCCTCCTATGGGTGCCCTCCTATCACTGAGACAGCCCCTCCTCATACTTCACTAATCTTCAAATGATCAAGTCTGGATTTTGTTGGCTGCCAAAGGAAGCCTCTAGCCCAGAAGCAGGAACAAGCCTGTATAGTCACTTCACTGAGGAGTGTGTCATGGCTGTACTTGGCTCCTTCCAGGTTTAAAGAGCTGAGCCTTAACTCTCCAAAGCACCCAGGACTCCCAGGAGACCCTTTATCTGATATGGTGGCTTCCTGGCTCTCTGACTAAGGTCCTCCTCAGTGGGGCTTAGCTCAAGTCAAGGACCTGTCCCCACACCTCCCTCCTGTCATGCTGGATGGTATGAGCGGAATCAGGGGACACGTTTGTGCAGCTTGGCATGTAGTAGGTACTCTGCAAATTTTAGAGGAGCCCTGGATGTCCCATCATGGAAAGACATTTGTCCTTGCCCAGTTGTGAGACGCTGAAGCAGGTATATCTCACCCACTCTCCCAAAGAATGCAGATCCTTCCTGAAATGCCCTGTTGAAAGGACATTGAAAGAAATTAATAAGCTTGTGCTAGGGGGGTGGAAATAGGTTTTAGCACAAAGGAGAGGAAATTTGAAAGAACAGTTTCTTCCAGCCCAGTTTAACTTGTAATTGGGTATCTTTTGGAGCCTGCTAATTAAACAGCACTTTCTCCGAGTCAGAGAACTGCGTTGGCACCCAAAGGGCACTTTGCAGACAGAATCTGACACGCAGGTCTAGCAAGTCCCTATAAAAAGCAGCATGAGTCAGAAGAAGCTGTCTGAGCTCTAACTAGACATGAACTGTCTTTTCAGAGAGGAGAAGCTGGCTCCCTCTATAGACCACCAGCCTCCCACACCAGTCAGCGGCCAGGGATGTCTCCAGAATACATGACCCTATTTCCAAGCATTCTCTAGTACAGATATCCATACAAGCCCTACAATGTCCTCTTTCAGAGTCTTACTTCTGCCCAACTCAATGTGGAGCTGTGCTGTGTCCTTTGATAGCAGCAGACATAGGATCAAAAGATGTCATATGCTGGGAAGACAGATTTGACAGGAGGAATGTTTCCTTGTGCCAATTAAAACCCTCATTTGCAGAGATGCAGCCTCAGCAAGCCACCACTTTCTTGCCATAGGGATGCAGAAAGAAAGGAGGTGGAAGTAGCTATGGACACTATTCTTTTCTAGGGGAAGGCATGAAGTTCACCACGATCACAGGGGAACAGGCAATCACCCAGTGTCTGGCTCTTAGTGCTCAATGAAGGTTGTGGGGTGCACCGATGGTGGGTCAAATGCAATCTATGCCCCACCAATGTTGGATGATAAGATATACTAGAATGGCAATGCAGCTGTGTTAGGTGCATGGTAGCTGCCATATGTAATGCATTGCTGTACTGTAGTTTCCAGAGATATATGCTTGATCTTGGCCCTGTCCCCAGCCCAGAGGTTCTAGACTCCTTGGGGTCTTCAAAGTAAAATGGAGCCTTGGTGAGCCAATGAGATGACTGATGGCTGGGCCCCCAGATGGTCTCAGGTTGGAAGCTGGTCCAGAAAGACAAGGGAGGGAGAAGTATGAGGAATTTCAGCCTCATGCAACCTCAGAGCAGGAAAGACAGGCTGTCTTCATCAGAACAGCCAGCTACCACAAAACCCTCAGGCTCTACCATGGAGCTCTAGGGCAACCGGGAGTGAGCCAGGAGGTTCCACTCCACCCATACCTGCCTTCTGCATTGAATGCTGCTGAGCGCAATGCTGGCTATGAGTGGAGCGTTCCCTGAGCTCTATGTGCTGTCCCACAAAATTCTCCAGCCTAAGTGGAAGCATGGGGACCTCTGAACTTACACACCACTAGCCAAAGCACAGAAGACATCTGGGCCTGCTCTGGCCTCCCAGGATTGGGTATGTGGCTATGGGATTGGACACTAACTCCTGGCAGACTATTAAAACAGAACTGAGTTGCAAGACACTCCCTGGGAGTCACAACCAGATAGGTGCTATTGGGAGATAGTTTGCTGTCAGTGTTGTGGGTAAACCAGCGAGTGTGCCATAAATCCTGCTTTAATCCTCAAAACTCTCAATAACGTTGCCACAACTGTTGTGTCGAGTGTGTGAATGAGGAAACTGAGGCACACAGATACTATGGCTCCAATGCACTGGTATGAACCTATCCGCTTTCCGATGCTGAGCACTCTGCCTATGGGGCTCACTGAAAAGGAAAGCCTCCTTGATGCCCCAAACTAGGGCTTCATGCATGTTTGAGGAAATAGCCCCTGGCTTCTCCACCCCTAGCTACAGTGTCCACCTAGGTGTCATTTAGAGGTGGCTCATTATGAGGGACAGTCCAGGTATACATCATCCACGTTGCAGGATGCTGGGTCTCTGGAGTCCTTGACTGCACACAGTCACTAGGTAAGAATGCAAAGGGCTAACTCAATTAGGTGTGCCTAAGACCACAGTCAGTATAGCCCCATGGCTCCACCTTTGCCTCCTAGGACCAGAGGTTCTCTCCATTCTCTTTGGAATCTTAGCTATGTTGGGCAACAGAAATTGTTTTATAAATGGATGTTAAAGAAAGGGAGTGTTGTAGTCAGATTCGCATTGCTGGTAGAAATCACCAAACTAAGAGCAGCTTGTGGGAAAAAGAGGTTTATGTTGGCTTACAGGCTTGAGAGGAAGCTCCATGATGGCAGGGGAAAACGATGGCATGAGCAGAGGGTGGACATCACCCCCTGATCAATATAAGGTGGACAATAGCAACAGGAGAGTGTGCCAAACACTAGCAAGGGGGGAGCTGGTTATAACACCCATAAGCCTACCCCAAACAATACACTTCCTCCAGGTGTTAATTCCCAAATCTCCATCAGCTGGGAACCTAGCATTCAGAACACTTAAGTTTATGGGGGACACCTGAATCAAACCCCCACAGGGAGGGAAGGGTCTGGAAGGTGGCTCAGTTGGTAAAGTGCTTACTGTAGATGCATGTGGATCTGAGTTCAATCCCTAGAACCACATAAAATGCTGGGATGTGGTGGAAAACATCTGTAAGTCCAGAGCTAGGGAGATGGCAACAGGAGGATCCTTGGGGCTCGCTGGTCAGCCAGCCAAACTACATTGGTAAACTGTAGTGATGGTTTAGGGCTGGAGAGATGGCTTAGCGGTTAAGCACTTGCCTGTGAAGCCTAAGGACCCCAGTTCGAGGCTCGGTTCCCCAGGTCCCACGTTAGCCAGATGCACAAGGGGGCGCATGCATCTGGAGTTCGCTTGCAGAGGCTGGAAGCCCTGGCGCGCCCATTCTCTCTCTCTCCCTCTATCTGTCTTTCTCTCTGTGTATGTCGCTCTCAAAAAAAAACAAAAAACAAAAAAACAAAACTGTAGTGATGGTTTAGAGAGTAACGTGGAGCTACTGAGGAAGACACATGACATTAGCCTCTGGCTCCATATACCAGCACACACATACATATGCCTACATGCATAGAAACTTGCATATCACTTGCATGCACACCACACACACATATAAAAGAGAGGGAAGGAGGGAAGGAGGGAAGGACAGAGTGAGAATGAAGGAGAGTCTGTGTCCAAAGTTATAGACTATTACAGGTAGTTCTGCTTCTTGTGGATCTCAGCTTTTTAAATTAATTAATTAGTTAGTTAGTTAATGTAGTTACTTGCAAGTAGAGAGACAGAAGAGAGACAGAAAGAATGGGAATAGCAGGGCCTCTATCCACTGCAAATGAACTCCAGATGCATGCACCACTTTGTGCATCTGCCTTAATGTGGGTACTGAACCCAGGTCGTTAGGCTTTATAGGTCCCATCTTAATGGCCTTTAATTATAGTTCTACCCACAAAGCTTAGCAACTGGGTCAAATGAAGGAGGAAATCTACCTAGCTTTTCACAATCCGTGGTCTCTTCACTCTTGCTTCACTGTGCTGGAGAATGGGGATGTTCGAGTGCAGGACTTAAATGTTTTTAGTTTGGAATCTGTGACCCCAGACAGGTCCTGGCAGACAGGTGACAGAGGGACACTCAATGAAGGAGCTGGCCCAAATGGTCCAAAGTGGAGAGCCCGGATGGCTTCCTGAGTGCACACTTGGCCTCTGTTCAGTGTAGCAGGAGCATTTTGATTTATGAGCAGTGATTCTCCAACAGGCGCCTTCTAGACAGAAGCTCCCAGGAAGGGCACAGGGTTCTCTAGAGTTGATGAGTTGAACCATAATGACAATATTATTCATTTAAAATCAGGCAATTCCTGTAAAATACATTACAGCTGCTCAGCAGCAGTGCTCCTGAAATAATTGGCAAACGGCACCTCTGCCTATAACTGCCAACATCTGCTGCGGCTCCCCAGTGCCTGCCTGGGGCTGGCCTGCCACACATAGGCAGGCAGTAGCCATGTCACATGGGGATGAGCTGCCATGAGGGGCATCAGAGAAAGGCTCAGCCAGGTGTGAAGATGGCAGAGTCCCCGCATGAAGTGAGGAAGGCTGGACAGACAGGACCCAAGCACCTGAGTCCCTTTATGGCTCTACCTAGACAGTGCACTTGCTGTGACTTCACAGGTATGCTGTGCCTTGCTTCCAGGCTCTGCAGCGTATATATTTTCCAATGATAGCACAATGCCTGCCATGCCACCTGCTCTTGTGCAGTGTGACTCCAACCCCTGGCTTCCAGGCAGGTCTTAGCCACTTCTTAGCAGCAAAGGAGAAGTCTGGAGGCTCAGTTATTGGAGGCTTGTCTTCTCACTTGAGCCCATGAGGATTGAGGGACCTTCCTCTATTAACCCAGCCACCATGTTGGGAGGTGCCCAAGTCTCATGTAGGGACCCTGGTAGAGTTCCAGCTGAGCCTTAGCCAGTGGACAGCATCACTTTCAGCCATATGAGCCTTCAGACAACAGTAGCTCAAGCTAACATCTAACAATGACCATGTGTGACACAGCAAGGTATAGCTCCCAGCCCACGCTAGCTAAAGAGATGACCCACCCACCGGTGCACAGGCAACGATCTTGGGGCACTGTTACACAGGGCATAAGCAGCCCCTTGTTGGCCTCTACCTTCTGGTGGGGCAGTTGTTAGAATTATACCCTCCATGAAGCAGGTTCTGCTCTGTGTTTTGTGCCATTCTTTCACACTGTTGACAAAGCCTTGCCACACCACAATACAGCTTCCAGATGCAAGGAATGGAGTGCTTTTGCTGAAGATCCACCCTGGGCCCTGCTCCATCCCTTCTAGAACTTCACTGGGTAGACAAAGGCTGTTCCCTACAGCCACCTGGCAAGGACTCTATTCTCTGATTTCTGGGCCACTCTGTCATCCATGGTTCTGATCACTATCTCTTCCTTCCTCATCAGGGGCCAGAGCTGGCCATGTGGCTTCACCTTGCCGCAAAGGAGCTGAGGATCTGTCACCCAGATGGCCAAAGGGAAGTAAGGCCGTATCCCTTCACAGCATAGGACACCAGTGTGGGATGTCTAAGGTCCAGGCCGTTACCAGTGTAGCACACACTTCGCTGGCCAGGGGCTTCATTCAGGCCAGGGCTCGTGGTTCCGGTGCTACTTTGTTTTAAAATGAAAATTAGAGTAGCAGTTGTGGGTGGCTTTGGCCACTTAGTGAAATCCCGAGAAAAAAGGATCCAGAAAGGGAGGTGCAAACACCAGGCTGAAGCAAAGGGAAGGGGGGGCACATAGAATTCTGAGAAACTGTCCTTCTCAGCATGAAGGGGCAGGTCAAGGCTGCACACAGTGCTTCAAACTCAGCTCGGAAGCTGCTTTGCTTCCTGGCTTCTTTGCCAATTGAAAGGGGATTTTTTTTTCCTCATCTGCCACCTGGTGAGATGTTCAGTTAGTCTCTGAAATGGCTCCATATAGTATAATGCTTTGAGGAGGCCCTGAATATCCCTGGAGCCTGCTGCAACCGCCCAGGGATGCTAATCCCAGATAAACACAGACAGGGCATGGCCAGGCAGCGGGTATCTGTGGGAAACCCAGCCAGCAGAGCTCAGGCACCCAACGAAGGGCGAGGGCTCTGGGTCAGAGGTGTCAGCACTATTCACTGGTGTCTTAGGCAGCTTTAGAAAGCTCTACAGGCCCCATGGGGGTGGAAGGGGGATGGGGAAGGCCTGGGATTTCCTTCAAAGCCACCCTTAGTCATCTTTAATCCTCCTGAGCCTGAATTCCAAAAAGCAGCTGGCAAATCTGTGAAGGGCTGGGGAGGCCTCCGGGCTGGGGCGGTGGCAGCACGCTGGCAGGCTCCTAGGCTAGGCGCCCGCCCACTCAGGCCTGGGAGCTCAAGCCTCCCAGCAGAGAGAATGTCAAGCTAGGCTGGGGACCCGCCCGTCCACTGGAGCCCCTTCCTCAGAAAGTCTTCAAAGCTTCCTGTCTGTGTATACCCAGAAGGGTCAACAGAGATCTGGAGGATGGCAGCCCATCCCAACTACAGATTCTCTGTGTTCCACAGGCTGAAAATGGGGGGCATGGTGAGAGGAGAGAGTTGGGGAACCATCCCAGTGAGAAGAAATTGGAGGAGGAGGTAGGGGTGGAAGCTGAGGTGACTTTGCTTTAAACAAACAGAAGAGGAAGATGGAGGACAGGTGAAGGAGCAGGAGTAGGACATGGATCCAGACCCAGTTGCCCACTGTGATCCACCCCTCAGCTAGGCTTGTATATGAGGGCCCCACTATATGATGAGCCTGCTGTGAGGGTGAGTGGACCATGCAGAACCATAGCCATGTTTTGCTTTGAACCTGCTACATTCTGTCAGGAAAAGTTTGCCCTCATAGAAGCATGGGAGGTGTTGGTTTTCTATGACTTGCAGACCAGACATAGCAAACTTGGAACTCTGGAGGTCAGAAGCCTGACCTTGGTCTTACTAAAAATCACGGTGATAGTGACTGCATTTTCTCTGGGAACCCTAGGGGAACCCTGAACCTGACCCCTCTTCTTCCAGGGACATTTGCATTTTGCATGTGCATGCCTTGGCTCCAGCTCCCTCCCCATCGGCAAAGTGAGCAGTGGCCCACAGCTGTGATCCCAGCGCTCAGGAGGCCAAGCCAGGAGGACCACAGGGAGGCTGACCTGTGCTTGGTCAAAACAGTAATGCACACAAACACAAACGCTCACCAGAATCACCTCCTGTTCACAGGCCGAGGGGTGTGGAGCCTATTCCCTATCTCTGTTAACAGAGCACCTGTGCAGCTTTGCACATGGCTGGATTTCCATCTCCTCCCTTGTACAGTGTCTCATGATCAGTGTGACACTCACCATACACCAGCGTCCAACCCTGCTCTGGGATGTCCACACTTGGAACCCCAAATCACAGAGTGCTCTAGTCCTACAGCTTTAAGAGGGGACCCCAACTCTCCTTAGAGGCTGCTCCTTTAGAGGTCAAGCAGGGGATGAAAATCATCCATGAATATGCATGACCCAGTCAGCAATCAAACACTCAGTTCTGCCTGAGAAGGGAGCCTGGTGCAATTTTCTACCACATATTTAAATTCAAAGTAGTGATTATTTAATGTTGGGACAAACAGGGAAAAGGTCATGTCTTCAGTTTAATGTTTCTTCTTACTAACGGAGGATGGCACCCAGGCAAGGAAGATGTGTGACAGTAACATGCTTGCACACATTCTCTCTCCACCCTTGTTTCCACAGGTAGACATGGAAATGGCCACAAGTAGCTGGTCAGTGCTCCACTTTCTCTAGTGACGCCTGCTCCTGACTCCTCTTCTCCGCCTCCTTATCTTTCCATGCTGTGCTACTTTGAACGCATGTCCCCTGGAGACTCAGGTGTGCTTTATTAAAGCTTGTCATTTGGCTCTCTAGCTGCCTGGCTGGAGAAGGTCACTGGGGGTGCCCTAAGGTGCATTGGGGGAAGACCCAATTTCTAGTCCAAAGGCATGCAAAGAGGCTCCTGCTGTGTGTTTGGGCTACTGCCTCGGGTGCTGGTGCTGGTGTTGCTTCTTCTCTGCTTGGACGTATGGAAGCGATGGAACCACCATGGATGGACCCCCCCACCCCGCCGAATCTGTGAGCTTGAAATAAATCCCTCCCTCCCATAATCTGTGTCTGATCTGGATGTTTATCCCAGCAACAGGAAGCGGTCTACAACACCTGCCAAGCCCTTCCATATGTGGTGGTCAAATGTAAAGTCTTTGCCTTATAAACCTCCAGCATCCCCTGGGGCTCCAGTGGTGGTATGGATAGCAGCTAGATCCAGACACCCGAGTTCCTAGGTCCACCTGCCACTTCCCAGCTGTGTGACCTTCTATATGGCATTTAACTTCTCAGAAACCCCAGTTTTCTCCTTGTAAAGTCAAAATAATGATGGCTCCTACTGCTTCTGGCATCATGAGTACTACTGCGTGCAATGTGCTTAGAGTGGAACCTAGCTCCAGATACAGTCCTGAATGTCAGTGATGTGACCACCACAGTCCTGTCACCAGCACTGTCACAGCTGGCCCTCCATATGCTCTCTCTCTCCTGAGCCAACCTCTGAACCCTACCTTCATCCCTTCAGCACCATGTTTCTCCCCTGGGCTATGGAAATGGCCTCCTAGCTAGCCTCATGGCAGAGGTGTGATGACTCCTGCCAGGAAAACCAGGATGCTGGGCAGAGCTAACCGTGCTGCACCTTCACACTCCTTTTTCCTGGGCCCACACTGTTCATGGTCCTCTAATTACCAATGACCCTTCAGGAGCAACTAGAGGTCTGTGCGCTCTGTGAGGGTCCAGCACAGCTCTGAGCAGCACCTGCTCTGTGTCAGGGAAAGAGGGATTTAGCACAGCCAAAACAGACAGACCTAAGGCAAGCCCCAGGTGGAAAGCTAAAGGTGGTCACTGCACCACTCTGAGTGAGCAAGTGAGTGGTGCAAGACTGTCTTCTCGTGTCTCTTCTAGCAACTTCCTCTTGCTGGACCACTTACCCCTCCCCCACCAAGGAAGCCAGCCCCAACTTTCCAAGGAGGGTGTGACATGACCCCAGTGAGCCTCTCTGCCCCCTGTGTGCATGTCCTAACTGCAGAGCTGTGCTGGGGCAGGGCCATACCTTACCACAGGCCTTACACTGCAGTTCCTAGGGGCCAGCACCCAACACTAGTCTAGGGGACACACCTGGCATCCCAGTACCCAGGAAGCAATGCCCCACACCCCTGAGCAGCCTCAGACCCTCTGCCATCATTCTGTAAGTTCCATGTGGGGTTTCCAGCACAGCTCCCTCAGCCGGGGCTCCACCCCGAATGCGGTAGGAGCCAGTCCTTCTCAGGTGAATGAGCAGCACAGAGAGGCACCTTGGCCCATGCCAGGGTGCAGGTAAATGTACAAGGGGACGCTTGCACAGAGTCCACACTGAGAACTGGCCTCGCCGACAGTAACAAACAGCAGCTGCTCAGCACCCTCCACCCTGAGAAGCTCAGGCCAGCCCCACAGGGACACATGGGTGCAGCACTGGGGATGTGGGACTTCCTGTGGTTTGACCTCCCAGGCAGCGTGTTCTCAGCAGCAGAGCCGCAGCTGGGGCATTCTCACTGTAATCCTGCTAACCCTTCCCCAGGGAAGCAGGGACAGGGGACAAAAGAAGGTGACTGTCAGAGAGGCAGGAAGACTGTCCCCAGGGGCTCTGATAAATCCCACCTTTTACAGTTAAAGAAATGGGTTTTAAGGCTCAATAAAGTGCACTCGGCTGTTCCAGAAAGCAATCCTTCTTTTACTGTTGTTGCTACTAAGATGATAAATGGACTCTAAAAAATGTCCCCATGGAGGTGGCTCATAGGAGCGGGGTATAGATACCACGTCAGAGGCCTCCTCCCAGGTGCAGTGGCCCTCAGGCCATCCACCCTCAGCCATCTGCTGTAGCAGAGCTGGAGCTGGCAAAGCCACTGTGACCTGACAGACTTACATGAAGACAGAAAAGATGGCAGCTGGATAGAGCTCACACTTTCAAAGTGACACTCATGGAAGCTGTGGGAGCCAAGCCCACAACAGAGCCCACCCACCCAGAAGGGAGGCCAACTTGTCATTGGCCACAGGGGCTGGGAGCTGGTCAGGTGACTCCAGGCAGTATAGATCCCTATGGAAAACATGGGTCATGCTGCCACTGTACCTGGAACCACCTGGACCATTCAATGCCTGACCAGGACTAAGTGCTTTCCTGTTTCCAGTCTGTCCTGTCCCAAGCCCAACAGTCATGCCCTTGAACCACAGGAGCGGGGCTCTGGCCTCAATTGTCTCACTGTGTTCCTAGAAGGGAGCCAGCAGGTGGATGCAGGGCGGGTCAATGAATGGCCATACATGTAGGTGCCATGGTCTTCAATTGTCAAAGAGAACATTGAGGCTCAGCAGAAGTGCCTGCACTATTGAGCATGTCAGCAGTGAGGCTGTGGCCTAGCACAGTGTCTGTAACACTAAATATTTCTTAAAAACAGGTGCTGGATCTTGAAAGTCAGCACCCAGGGGCTGCAGGATTCCAAAGGCAGGCTACACTACCACCACTCTCTTCCTTGTGGCTGTCCAGCCTGGCTCTGCTTACATACTTCCCTCAATGGGAGCTCGCCACTTTCCAGAGCAGCCCTCCCATTTGAATATCTGTAGCTGGTAACAGTTTGCTCTTATTTCCTGCTGGTGTCTGCCTTGGTTCTATATCAGAACCAGCACATCCTGCTGGGAACCCTGAGCCACTATTGCCAGTTTTCAAGTCCCACCTCTGCTATGTATTGGTCAAATCTGAACCTTAGTTCCTCCTCTTGGAGTAGGGACAATGGTGGCCCTTGCTTTTGATCTGAGTCCAGGCAAATATCACATTGTCTTAGAGGCTGGTCGTCTCAGGGTGCCCCTTCCTCTCCTCCAGGAAGGCCTTTGGGTCCTGTGGACATAATAAATGTACACCAAGATACCCTATCTGTTGGCTCAAGGTATGTCACATGGTACCACACACTAGTGGCTTCATGACAGTGCTGGGGAACAATGGGCTTGAAGGAGCCAGCACGGAGGGCACCCTGCCTGACTGTAGGTGGCTAAATCTCATCATGCCCTCCTGGGGGAGAGAGAGAAGGAGAGGGAGAGAGGGGGAGAGAGAGGGAGAAGGAGAGAGAGAGAAAGAGAGAAGAAAGAAAGAAAGAAAGAAAGAAAGAAAGAAAGAAAGAAAGAAAGAAAGGAAGGAAGGAAGAAAGGAAGAAAGAGGGAAGGAAAGAAAGGGAGGATGAGAACACACGCATGCTCCTGTGTCTTCTCTTGCTGGGACACTAAGTGTACCCAAGAAGCACCACACTCACAGCCTCATTCATAGTCGTTGGCTTCTTAAAGTCTTTATCTGCAAATGCATCATACGGAGACCTCATAATGAGATCTCACAGGAGACATATTTTAGCCCACAGGAACACTCCAAGGGATTCACAACAAGGAATTTTAACAACAAAACACAAATAATATGTGACATGTATTTGTCTAATAACTGGTTACTGATAAAAGAACTATTAAACTAACATCCATTAATGATATGCCAACATCTTCATGTCAAAGTTGCTAAAGGTTTAAGATACAGAGAACTGAAGTGATTATACTTAGGAAAAAAAGTACAACTGAAGAAATGATGGTGCTATTTGTATAAAACTAAAAATCTAATTTTAAAAAAGGTGGATTTTCAACTATAAAATAAAACCTTGTTGGACACTTGCCAAATTTCCAGATTAATTTTATTTAAGATGACTTCTTATGGATAGAAATAGTTCTATATTGATACCTTGTAAACTTCTATATGTAGTAATTATTAAACTATTACAACAAAAGTGTCTTGGCTCAAAAAAGAGAGAAAAAAAATAAAGAAAGGAAAGAAGAAAGGAAGGAAGGAGGAAGAGGAGGGAGGGAGGAAGGAAGAGTAGGGAGTGAAGGAAGGCAAACAGGAAGAAAAGCAGAGGTCACTTAGCATCAAGAATGCCTCAGATAGCCAGGTGTGGTGGCGCACACCTTTAATCTCAGCACTCGGGAGGCAGAGGTAGGAGGAATCGCCACCCTGAGACTCCATAGTGAATTCCAGGTCAGCCTGGGCTAGAGTGAGACCCTACCTCAAAAAAACCAAAAAAAAAAAAAAAAAAAAAAAAAAAAAAAAAAGAATGCCTCAGATGTCATGGAACTGCATTTTACAGTGGTTGATACCATTGCCTACATGTTTTCCTTGTGGGAGATTAGGAGACTGTGGTGTATGATTTGGTAACTAGTCATGGCTCAAGAACAGATTTTTTGTTTGTTTTGCCTTTTGCATGTGTGTGATGTTCATATGCATGTGTATGTGGTACATGTGCATGTGCATATGCGAGTGATCTCTCATTGAACCTAGAGCCACAAATTCAGCTAGTCTAGTCAGCCAACAAGCCCCCAGAGATTGCCGTCTCCACCTCCCCAGTGCCAGGTTACATTACAGGCATGTGTCACTATAACCGGTGCTTTACATGGGTCTCGGGGACCTGAGCTTGGGTCCTCATGCTTGTACACTGTACCATCCCTTCAGGTTGACACCATGTGTGAATTGACTCAGCAAGTACTGAATGTGGTGTGTGAAGTATCAGTGTTTGCCAGTCCTTTCTTTCCAGTCAGAAAAAATATAGGAAAAAAGTACCAGGACGAAATTCAGTGAGAAGGAAAATACTTAGTAGCAGAGGCCAGTAAGTTAAAAAGGAGATATAAAGGGAAGAGAAAGGAAGGGAGGAGGGTACTTAATAGGTTGGTATTATATATATGTAAGTACAATTATTGAGACGGGGAGGTAATATGATGAAGAATGGAATTTCAAAGGGGAAAGTGCAGTGGGGGGAGGTATTACCATGGGATATTTTTTATAATTATGGAGAATGTTAATAAAAATTGTGAAAATAAAAAAATACAAAAAAAAAAAAAAAGAAATTCAGTGAGATTTGGCCCCATCCTGAGGCAATTTCTGTGTTTCTGTTTTTTTTTTTTTTTCCTTTACATGCATGTTTTCCTTGTGGGAGATTAGAAGACTGTGGTGTATGATTTGGTAACTAGTTGTGGCTCAAGAACAGATCTGCCATCTGTACTAAAATGGTCTTCAGCTGGGCGTGGTGGTGCACACCTTTAATCCCAGCACTTGAGAGGCAGAGGTAGGAGGATCACCATGAGTTCAAGGCCACCCTGAGACTACATAGTTAATTTCAGGTTAGCCTGGACCAGAGTGAGACCATACCTGGAAAAACCAAAATTAATCAATCAATAAATAAAATGGTCTTCAAACCTTTCTCAGCATTTGCCTGAACTCCATGGGGCTGGCTGGGCAAACACACTCTAAGTGACTTAATTCCACTCCTGCTTAGCCCTCATCCACGTTTGAGCTTCCATGGGCAGGGATGACATCTCTCCCCCAGACACCTCTCCTGGCCACCCTCACTTGCTGACCTGCTAGGAGGGAGGGAGTGGCATGCTGAGAAGGGACAGTAGGAACAACAGGTTGGAGGCTGGGAACATGGCTCTCAATGGGGGACATAGTGGGGATGAAGCAAGGCAGAGTGGAGATGAATGCAGGGTTAGGAGGCTGCACAGAGTCTGGAGGAGAGTCATCAGCCCTGGGAGCCAGTCACCCTGAGGGAAACAGCTCAGGCCCTAGGGTGCTAAGCAAGTAGCTGAGTTCTCAAGATCAAGGAGCTTTGCAAAAGGTGCCCCAGCCTTTGGCATCTGTGAGGCTGCAGGCAAGCCAAGCTCCCACACTGGAGACAAGACCAGCCTGGCATGACTCCGCCATGCTCACCCTTCAAAATGACCATGGCCTGTGGCTCTCTGGCTGGCCCTGGGGGCTTTGTAGCATTAGCAAAGAAGCCAGGAGGCAGTAGGACAGGATGAGCCTTCCCATGGGGAATGTGGGGAGGAGGTCCTAGAATGAGTCCAGCCTGTCTGCACCTCCCTGCCTAACTGAGTGCTGCATGGGGGTTTCTGTCTTCCTCCTAACAGTGCCACCCTGGCTGATACATGTGGCACTGAACTGCAGGGACTTCTTTCTCAGATGTCAACCCTGGAAGCAGAGGCCACCAGCATCCTCATTTTATAGAAAGGGAACAGAGGCCCAGAGGGGTGACTCACACAACAGGTAAATGGCATGCCACAGTTACCCCAATCATCTGCTGTAATGTGTATTTGAGACTCCGCCCTCCACTCATAATAGTATAACCCCATGGGACCAGGACCTTCTTAGCACCCACCTTCCCCAGCCCAGGACTGGCAGTGCAGTAAATAATGATGGAAATCGAGACAAAACAAGCACATGGCTATGTCTCACAACACTTGGGCCCCAACAAGACATACAGATTTCTCCTGTTGATGAACAGAGCTTCCCCATCCCTTAACACACATCTTCCTAGGGTTATTTTTAAATTTTTATTTATGAGAGAGTAGGGAGAAAGAGAGAGAAAGGGTATACCAAGGCTTTTAGCCACTGTAAATGAACTCCAGACACATGTGCTAGCTTGTGCACCTGGCATCAAACCTGGATCCTTGGGCTTTGTAGGCAAGCGTCTTAACCACTATCCAGCCCCTTCCTATGGTTATTTTGGCACTGAAGCAAATACTACATGCAGAGGGAAGGCTTGGCACACTGAGTGCCTGCGCTTCTCTACACAGCATCACACCTCAGCTGGAGTCGGGCCACAGGAGTGAGACTGGTCTTACTGTACTCCTGCATGTCTTTGCCAGCAAATGAGTAATGGACTAAGACTGAGACCTACTTGGACTTCAGCCCCTGGTTGGGTGTTTACTGAAGCACCAGTATCTCTGAGTCTTAAGCTGTTTATGAAAGGATGGAAGCAAGAAGCCTCACCTACTCACTGCATCCTAGGGCTTTGACACTGGGTTCGTTGGGCTGTTTGTACAGTCCATGGGTAGACAGGGTTGCAGGCTCTCAGATGCTAAGATATTGTCAAAGGCTCAGGATTCTGTCATCTTTGGGGACAAGAAACTCTAACTGGTTTATCAGCTTTGAGATGGGGAGGGAGGTGTTGACTTTTCTGCATCCTTCCTTCCCAGCATGGGGACAGACTTAGTCTAGGGCCAGTGTGGGTTAGCTCTATTCAGAGTGCACTTCATTAATTCTCCAA
The DNA here is from genome assembly GCF_020740685.1 of Jaculus jaculus. NCBI lineage: Eukaryota > Metazoa > Chordata > Mammalia > Rodentia > Dipodidae > Jaculus > Jaculus jaculus. Next base: position 60,777,866 of record NC_059112.1, read on the forward strand.
GAAGCCAACGAGTTCCCCCCTCCTCAGCCTCTGCTAGAATTCTGCTTTGACAAAGCCCCTCCTCTACCAACCCATGAGAACTGTATGCCCTTTTATGCCTCTCAGTATGGAGGCTGCTGTGCTCCAAAGATATGGTCTGGTGGTAGGAAATGTACCCTAAATCACAGCCTAACTCTTTCCTTTTAAAACCAAACTTGGCCTGTGAGTTCTGAAGTACTTTCCAGACATTTCTGCCATGCTCCCACAAGCCCAGGACATCATGACCTCCACCAGGACGATAAAAGCAGGGGAAAAAAAAAGACAGAAACTGGCTCATTACTGAAGTGTGGGTGTGTCTGTGGCAGGCGGTACTGCAGACCTAGGGGAGAGCCCATATTGGCTGACCATGTGTGCCTGGAGGGCTACACTACTGTAGTACTGCCTCTCTGTCAGGGGAAGTCAACTCCTGTCATCTGCCACCAGACCTAGCAGTCAGGCCATCAATAGCTGGCTGCCATTGGTATACCATGGAGACCTGGCTAAGCTCTGCTCCAAGCCCAGCAGACTCTCTTCCAACACAAGTCAGGAATTAGGGGTCCCAAAGAATGGCTGTCATGTTTTGAGAGGGGGGGATTATGGCACGTTGGGACTTTTCGGAGTCTTTAAAAGAAGAGCCTCTGAGATGGTCCTGCCTTAGAGGTGAGGGGATAGGTTTATTGGAGTCTAAGAGGATAGGGTGGCAGCTGAGAAAACTTCCCTTACCAGTAACTCCTCTCCTTCCAAGACGGGTATGCCATAAAATCAAATCAAATCAAATCAAATCAAATCAAATCAAATCAAATAAAATAAAATAAATAAATAAAAATAAAATAAAAAGGTCTAACACCTGTGGAAGGGGTAGAGGTAGAAAACCAAAGAAAGGAGTGTTGCCCCAGAGACTGTGGGAAAGATGCCATCTCTGAAAAGGACTGATGGCCAAAACCAGAGAATGAGAGGAAAGTGCTGGCCAGAAGGTACCAAGAGATATCAGGATGGGGATCCCAGGGGAGAGGAGGGCTGAAACTGAAGGAAGGCAGAATGACACCACAGGAAAAGTATGACAGTGGACAGGCCTGCTGTGAAACTCTCAAGGAGAGAGCAAAAAAGGCAGAGCACAGAAGTGACCTGGGCAAAAAACAACTTTGGGGACCAGAACACAGTTCCAGCCTCAAAATCACACTGAGTAGATGGAAGGGAAGGTGGGACACAGTGACCTTCCAGAGAGTGAGGCTTCCAGGCCAGGAATAAGCATCTCAGTGCTCCTGGGGAGGAGCCAGATGACAGAGTGACCCTGAGAACGAAAGGCTCAGGCAGGACATGCAGCTGGCCACCTGTGCCCCATGCTGTTTCAGTACCCTGTGAAGCTGGACAGGGAAGGAAAGCAGATCCAAAGTTCTGGCTCCTCCATAAGATCTAGTCAAGCTGCCCTTCGGCTGTGATGAAGTCAAGAGATGGAACAGGAAGGGAGGAGAGGGAAGGACTTAGGAGATGGTACTGTATATATGTAAGCAGAAGAACATACTACAGGGGGTGGAATGGCCTAAGTGAGGTCAGGGGAAGAGACTGAGTAAAGGAAGGGTGGGGGCAAGTTAATCAAAATCTAACAGGGTATGAATAAGTCATACGGAAACCTACTTTTTTGGACAATGGCACACCCAGAAGCCGTAGATTGTTACTAGAAAATTTTCAGTGCCAGGGATGTGATACTTTCCAGTGGGTTGTTGGCCTGGGATGTCCCTGATGCCCCCAAAACATTACAGGCCATTGCAAGGCTCTTGGTTTCCCACCAAAAGTAGATAGTAATACCCTATTGCTGAAGACTCCACATGCTGAAAGGTCATTGAGAAATCTTGCTGGAGGTGAGCTAAAAACCTCCTCCCTGTAGACCAGCTGACAGAAAGCTGGAAAAAGCTGTGCTGCATGCAGCTCCATGGGCAAGAGAGAAGTCATCAGTAGAGATAAACAACAGTGGATATTACAAGCCTTGAGTTTGGCCAGCCAAGTCAAGTGAGCCAATGGGGGCGATAGTGGCATGTTTGTTATGGAGAAAACAACCACTCTAAAATTGGCTGGAGGCCTGCTCTATGGGAGGGAATACATGCCTGATACTGAAAAACCTATGATGGGGAAAATCATGAGCCTTATGGGTTGTAATGTCTGCTGGTGTCTGGCTAAATGTATATACTATGCTCACCAAACTGCCCAGTAAGCACTTCTCTTAATGTTCATGCCCATATATTAATGCTACTCTCACTTTTGGTCAGAGAACTTCTCTTTTCAAATAGCAGTGACCTCTGGGATGAATGCTGAGAAGTGACAGAGGAGTTCTCAGCACTGAAACATCTCTACTACACCCTCCAAGGCTCAGGATCTATTGCAGAAGAGAGGTGATGGAAAGAATGTAAGAGCAAATGGAAGGGTAGGGCTCCTTACAATGTGCTCCTCCAGACACAAAATGGCCTGGATATCCATGACCACAGACTACCTACCTGCACATGACCACTACCTACAGAAGACCATCATAATAGGAAGAAAAGATAATGACATAAAAGTAAAAGAGAGAATGATTAGGGGGACGATATGACGGAGAATGGAGATGTGAAGGGGAAAGTGGGGGGAGGGAATTATCATGGTTTATTGTCTATAATCATGGAAGTTGTCAATAATAATCAAAGAAAGAAAATGGACCAGACTGGGGAAAAAAGAGATGGAACATTCTAGATTGAGGGACACTGCCCCAGCACAGTGCCTGCATATTTGCCTAAGCCGTAGGAGAGGAATCAAAGGAATAACTCGAGAGTGGAACTGGCAGGCACAAATCAATCATTGTCTTCACAACTGTAGTAAATACAATGATTAAACAATGACTATGGCACAATTAACTCAGGAACACAATAGATATGTGGCAAAGAAGTGAACACTGAACAACTGTGGTCTAAAGAGTCCTTGTGATGCCAGGGGCAGATGGGAAGAAATCCCTGTCCTGCTATTCCTGGCATGTGTCTGCATGTTCCAGCAGTGCAGGTACACCTGGGAACAGTGACCAGTCTCACTCGGGGAGGCTGGGAGGCAGCTGCTGACTGCAGTTTCCTGAACTGGAAGTTCAATTGCTGTTGCCCTTCATGTGGTAACCCCATTTTCTGTTGAAGCTGGACAGTTTTGAGGGGCAAGAACATGGGCCACCCTACTGACTTCAAAGCTCAGTGCCATTGTTTCTGAAGGCACCCTAGCCAGGCATTTCCGCAGCCCAGTGTGGGAAATGCCCTTCCTAACTGTCATGACCCTTGTCTCGGGTCTTTCCTCCCTGATGGTGCAGCAGTGAAATCTCCTAGGCTCTCTCACCCACCTGTCCAGCACCAAGTCACACACCTCCCTCCAAGTAAGAGCAGGCCAGGAACACACCCCAGCGGAGTCACAGACTGTGTTCCAGGCCAGCAGCATCTCCCTATGCTCTGCAGTGTGCTAGCTTTGTTTCTGGCCCCAATATCACAACACAGTCCATAACCCCACAGGGGTTTCCAAATGAGGTGGTGGGGGACACAGAAAGACAATTAATGATGCTCTTGGAGCTCTGTCTGCAAATGACTTGGTCTGGGACAAGACCTATTCTAGTTGAGCTCTGGGGTGGAAAGGAGCAGATGCAGCTCCCACTGGTGTCTTCTCATGCCCCATGAAGCAGCCTGGCCTTATGGCACAAGGGTGGTAGAAGGACAGCTTGACGCTCAGGAACACCTGGCCTAGCTGCTTTTGTCATTGTGGAGGGCTGTCTCTCTACTCTACAGACATTGGCCTTCACTCAGTAAGAAGGTCCTCTCTGGAGATTGTCAAGATCATGCAGACTTAAATGGCCACAGAGAGGCTCTGCTTCCAGCCACCACAGAACTGAAGCATTCACTTCCTCAGTTTACAAGTTTAGTTCCCAAAGTGTGCCTGAGCCCTGGGCTAGGATGTGCCGTGATTCCCATCTTCTGATTGATCCAGTTCCTCTTTGCGCCATGAACACTGGATTCCTATGCTTCTATCCTCTTCTTCCTGCCCGTAACAACCATTTGTGACTTTTTGTTTGTTTGTCTTTCGAGGTAGGGTCTCACTCTAGCCCAGGCGGACCTAGAACTCACTCTCTAGGCCCAGGTGGGCCTCTGGGATTAAAGGCGTGTGCTACCATGCACAGACATTTATTACTTTTACAGTAATAGTTTATTCTCCCAGCACTTAGAAAACACCTGCAAAATGATGGGCACTGTGGTAGGAGCCAGCTCAGGGATCGTTTAATAGCACAGGAAAAATGTCCCACAAGCATCCTTATCCCCTATTGTGCTGGCCCTGGAGACAGAATGTGGCCATCCACTTCTCCAGTGAAGCACACAGACAAGTCTGTGAGTTGAGTCACATGAGCTACAGAACATGGTTCTTCCTACCCCAGACTCATGCTGTGCCCAAGTTTGGAAGGAAAGCATACAGGAGCTTTGTGAATGATGGGGCTGGGTTTGAAGGTATAGGGGCTGCAAGGCTGCTGCACTGTCTACAAATGGGTGGCTGGGACAGAAGAGGTGCTACAGTACATCCTGAATGGGTGTCCACAGCAAACTCTCTGCAAGGTGGGCATGCTTCCCATGGCGCTTCTTGGACTCTAAGAAAAGAGGACCAGGTGCTTGTGAGGTACCTCAAGCACCTGGAGGCTGGTAATGTTGGGCCAGAAGGATGAGAGAGATATGACAGAACATTTCTGAATGCCCACTTCGCCCACAGAGAGAGTGGCTGTCCTATGCTAACCTGGGAAGTCTTTTCTAGTGCTTCCTGGGTTGTTTCAGGCACTTTGCCATGGTTTTCAGGAGCATGGAGACACCTGGCTTTATTTCTGCCAGTGCACCAAGCAGCTTCAGTGTGCAGGTTGGGAAACCATAGCTACTAGTGAAGGATGGGCCCAGGGCAGGCAGGGCCTGACCCAGGGGAGCCAACAGGTGAGGATGATATGGTGCTTGAAGTCCATTTTGTCAATCCAATAGCTTCTAGACTAGAGATGCCAGATGTTGCTAAGGGAGTCAGTGATCCAGCTGGCCTAGGTGGGAATGCAGAGTTCTACAGCCTTACTGGATAGGGCATGCCCTAGGCTGTTCTCCAACCAGCTTTTCATCAGGAGACTCCTGATGAGCCCCAGACGCACAGGTCTCCAGCTCTCTGCTCAAGGCTGCAGGATTACTGTTTTTGCCATGTGCAGTGCCCAGACCACATGTTGGCCCAGCCCTTTCCTCTCTCCAGGGACATCCTCTGTGCATGGGGTATCTACTGCAGCCCACAATTGCTCCCAACAGGCAGGCAACAAAGCATGCCAACACCTGGGCACTTTCTCAGGAAAGAATCAGGAAAAACTCAGGCGATGAGTTTTAAGAAGTGGCTCACTATACAAAGCCATTTCTTCTGGTTGTGCTTTTGAAATTCTGAATCTCAAGATAGTCTAGAATACACTATTATAGCCCAAGCTGGCCTTGAACATGCTGCAATCCCCTGCCTCCAACTCCCAAGTGCTGAGATTATGGCTGTGATCCACCACACTTCTTCAATTTCTTTCTTTTTTAAAAATTTATTTATTTATTTATTTATTTATTGGGGGGGGTGCAGATAGAGAATGCGTGTACCAGGGCTTCTAGCCACTACAAATAAACTCCAGACACATGTGCCACTTTGTGCATCTGGCTTACGTGGATACTAGGTGTAGCAGATAGCTTCAGGTTCACTGAGATGAACTTCCAGACCAGGCACAGTTATGGAAGGAAGGGATATTTATTGAAGCCTACAGATCCAAGGGAAGTTCCATAATGGCAGAAGAAGCAGGTTTGCCTTCACAGGCCCAAGCAGACCAAGAGAAGCACAAGCCTAAAGGTCAAAAGCCACAACACACTTCAGGAACTCCCGCTAGGCACACTTTGCATATCTTTAGATTGAAATCGGAAACCCACCACCACACTTTAAGATCACCCAGGGACATTGCCTCCAGCCAGGTAGCCAGCAGATGCAAACTACAAACAACTGAATATACTGGGGGCCATGCATTCTATTCAAACCACCACACTAGGGAATGAAACCTGGGTCCTTAGGCTTTGTGGGAAGCACCTTAACTGTTAAGCCATCTCTCCAGCCCAACTTCTGCAATTTCTATCAGCTAATACAAGCATCATTTTGTCTATGTGTAGATGACATACCTAACAGTGTGGATGGAAGGGTTCTGCATGCATCCTGTAAGCTCAGATCAATCAGTCCTTCCAAATACACACTGTGACTACTAACTCTGGGCCCTGGCTCTGCCCATACCTCCCTTCTGCGGGCAGCCCTCCTGAACCCCACAGAAAGATCTACTATCTCCTTCTCACTGTGTCCCAAAGTCTTTGGAGGCCCAGGTATGTATTGGGTTGTCTCCCCTATGATAAGCAAGCTCCCCAGCACAGCTGTCTCACATCTGCCATTCAGTGCTTCCTTCTGGGTCAGGACAGATGGAAACTCAGGGCAGAGCCAACATGCTTTGGGTGGAGAGGCAGAGAACACACACCACACATCCCACCAGCCCTGAAGCAGCCCCAGGGGCTGTGGGGGTGAGGAGGATCAGGAGGACAGCTGGAGGCCAGAAGACCCAGAACCTCAGTAGAGTCCAAGTGGAGGGCCTGACAGTGTATGACTGAAGGGTGGTTCTCCAGAGGATGATGTCAGCTCTGTGTGATGAGAATGTGAAGTTATATGCAAGCACACACCATGCACACACATATATGTACATATACACACATTTAATATTCAAACATGAGTGAGAGATAGCTAAGTATATGTAATTCTGTAGGCACTCAGTACATGTCATTATCATAAAATGGAATAATACAAGAAAAGATATCAATTCCATTATTCACAGAGAAAACCAGTGTCCTCCCCAAGGGAACACGGAGGGTGGAGATGTTGTCTTGGATCAGGGAGCCCATGTGACAAGTGGTGTGCGGATTTGAGTTGGTGGCAGGAAGGGGATACTTGGACACTGGCTATTAGCTGTGCATATGTCTGTCCTTTGTCACAGCTGGGGCCATGCACACATATGTGGAAGGCATCACAGAAACTAGTCCTGAAGCTCCCTGACACTCCTAGAAACAAGCCTTGAGTTGAGGGGCTCATGGCCAGTACCTAGAGATGTAAGAGTCAAGTGGCAACATATTACAAAGTTCACGAAATTAAGACCGTCAAGAAATCCTGGGTTTGTATCCTCCACAATTTCTATCTTATAAATGGGGAAGCTGAGTCTAGAGAGGTTTCATGTCTGGCCAAGGGCAGAAGGCCAAGTGGGCTAAGCCCCTCCCAAACCTGGAGAGAGCCCAGGAGCCCACCTTGGCTCCCAGAACCCTTAGTTTTTAAAAATATTTTATATTTATTTATTTATGAAAGAGAGAGAGAGAGAATGGACATGCCAGGGCCTCTATCTACTGCAAACAAACTCCAGAGACATGTGCCACCTTGTCCATCTGGGTTACATGGGACCTGGAAAACTGAACCAAGGTCCTCTGGCTTTGCAGATAAGCATCTCAACCACTCTCCAGCCCTCTTCATTTTCATCCCCCTTAGACACTCTGCGTGCATGGAGGAGCTGGATGTGGCCAAGCACTGCAGTCATAATGGTGGAAGTAGAGCAAATGAATGTGTGACAGTGGTGGGGGACTTGATAGCACTTGGCACAGGAAGAAGCTCCTGGCAGCTCACCAGGAGGCTTTCCAAAATGCTCTAAGTCATGAATTCTTTGCTTCCCTGCCCACCTGGCCTCCCTTTATCCCTACCCACTTGCTCTCTCTTTGCCCATTTGCCCACTCAAGTGTTGATGCTGGGAACAGTATGATCTGAGGCATTCAGTCCTTAATTCTGCCTATAGCCCCTCCCTTCCCTTGCTGCTCTGGTCAGTTCCACGGCCTCCCACATATCCTCCCCCACCCTGTGTTCTCCACTGTGTCCTCTATTACCCTTCTTGGAGACCTCTGAGAACAGGACCCCAACCCCAACAGCAGTGTTGTGAGCATACTCCTGCCTGCCTTCATAGGGCTAAACTGCTATGAAATTACATAGTCTTATACTGGTAGTGCTATTTGAGAAGGTTGTGGGACCTTGAGGAGGTGGAGCCTGGCTGGAGGAAGTGTGCCCCTGAGGGTGGGCTTTGGGGTCTGTTCCACATGTTACTGCCTCTCTTCTTCCTCCCTGTTGCTGTGATGATGGGACACTGGCTTCCTTCTCCTTCCATGCTCTCTGTGCCATACCCTCTGGAACAGTAAGTGGAAGTAAACCCTTCCTTCCCTAAGCTGCTTCTGGTGCAGTATTTGTTCATAACAAGAAGAAAGTAGCTGATTGAGCCTATCAGCCATTCTCACTTCCCTTGAACACCAGAGCACTGTGATGCCAGGCTCATTCCCATGGTGGGGAAATCAACTAGAGCTGACAGCAGGGGACTTTTGCATGTGGCACACATGTGCTCATGTTCTGCAACCATGTATCTATCATGTATTTTACCAACCATGTCCTTTAGGCACTTGTTTGGGTAGCCTTGCTTCCTCATCTACTGCAAATGGTAGGTCAGCCAAGCCAGGCCAGAGTACCCTCTGGCCTTTCAAAAATATTTTATTTAAAGCTGGGTGTGGTGACATATGCCTTTATTTCCAGCACTCGGGAGCAGAGGTAGGAGGATCACTGTGAGTTCGAGGCCACTATATAGTGAATTCCAGGTCAGCTTGGGCTAGAGTGAGACACTACCTCAATTTTTTTTTAATTCATATGTTTATTTATTTATTTGAGAGAGAGAGAGAGAGAGAGAGAGAGAGAGAGAGAGACAGGTGTGGAGGAACAGAGAGAACAGGCATACCAGGGCCTCTAGTCAGTGCAAACGAACTCCAGACACATGTGCCACCTTGTGCATCTGGCTTACAGAGGTACTGGGGAATTGAACCTGGGTCCTTAGGATTCACAGGCTAGCACTTTAACTGCCAGGACATCTCTCTAGCCCCTCTAGCCTTTTTGATCCCAGTGTGCCTTCTGAAGCCAGAGCACAAGATGGAGAAGTGACTGCCCTGTCATAGGAGTGTGGCTGAGGAGCTAAAATGCTAATTTAACCCAATTTAAGTTTAATTTAGAAAAACTGAAATTTGGCTGTGGTATTGAAAAGATATTTAAAATAACTTAGGCTCATGAATCTATGTTTTCAAATTTAACTGGTTAAATCTAAACATAGGTCAATCAATTTACAGTGAAAACAGCATATGTGTAAGAAACACATTAGACTTCAAAGATGAGGACATGGGGGAAAGAATGAGGATGAACGTTAGGTGCCAGGATCAGACAGACTGGAGACCCACTGAGGGAGAAGAGTGGATTGGAGCCAGGGCCCAGGGGAGTTCACAAGCCCTCTCAGTACCACCTCCAGCCCCAGGACTTCACCATGTAATGTTGTAGCAGAAAGTACTTCTTTACTGTCCCTTTACGGGAGGTCAGACCTTGGGGCTCCTCAGCACCTGGAGCTGTCATGCAGGATGTTTGGAGCCAAGAAAAGGGCTCCTCAGGAATTGGGAGGTCAGTATCTCTACTAGAGAAGGGTGGACGTTCTCAATCTTCCTAGCCTGGCTTGGAAGGGCAAAGAATTTTTTTCTTGGGTGCTTTCCTGCTTTGCTTTCTCAACTTTCTCCAAAATTCATTATCCACCTTCCTGAGTCTGCATTCTCAATTTGTTAACATAGATGAGAACTCTAGACTCAACAGCTGCTGGTCTGGGTGTTCTAATCCCACAGAGCTCTCTCCATCATCACTGTGACCCATCAACGTGTGGATGGATGGGAAGGGATGTCCCTGGAGTGGCTGACTTGCTAAGGACAGACACTTCCTGGGGTAGACTCCCGCAGCAAAAGGGAACAGTATGGAGGGTTCCTGTACTTGTGAGGGTTGATGGTGGTTCAGAAACCAGGACTCGCAAGAGCTGTTGAACTCCAAGGTGAAATGTTTTTCTTTCACTAAAACGGGAGCTCCAAATGGGGACTGAAAACAGCTGTTGGCATCCACACATGACTTGTGTACTTTCAGAAAGAATCAACATGCAGCTTGAGCCACTTTGGTAATAAGTGAGAAAAACCTTTCCAAGAGATCCAGGCTGTGGAGGGAGGGCTTTGTAAACCACTGTTTGGGTTCCCTGGTGCTCTGAAGAGATGAGCACTGCTTATAAAATCTCTCTAATGTGCAGACATAGAATCCAAACATCTTTAGCCTTTAAAAAACCTTCCAACAAAGGGACTCTGTGTATTTATAGTCTATTTGTTGAAAACACTTAAACATGCAACCACTTGCAATGAGTTGAAGAAAACAGATTGGTGATGGATGAGGGTTTCCAGTTGAACATCAACATGGCTCTGCATAGCTGCTAGAGGGGACTGATAAAGGAGACCCAGGATTCAGTGGATGATGTTAATAGCACCCCTCCCATGTGAATCACACTGTGTGCACAACACATCTCATCTTCAAGGCCATTACATCAAACATTGTAAAAACTACCATAGACCCAGTCTTGTTGCATCCCAAGGGTGAAAAGATAAAACAGTGAGGTATTTCTATCTTTGCTGAAACCCAAATGCTATTTATGTTAACATTTGCCAGCTATGAGGATGAGACAAGGCAGAGTGGGTGAGCATGAGAAGGAGACAGGCCCTGCCAGGAGCCACTTCCTGAGTCTGGCTGCCGCTCTTTGCGGCTGCTTACCCAAGCCAACTGCCAAGATCACTTTGTCTTCTCTCAGGAACGACATGGAATGAGATGGGCTGTACAGGGGCACCTAAAGTGCAGGATGGCATGCTTGCACAGGAGGGTGCTGGCTGGGACCTTGGTGGCCACCCCATGATAATATAGCCCATGGCAATAAAAATTGGTGGCCCTCCTGAAGTCCCAGAAGTGTGGGGACGAGTTCAGTTGACAGTCTGTCCCCAAACTCCTCCAGTCAGCGTTTTATAAGCCCAAAAATGGAGACTCCACAGATAACAGACCATACTGACAGCACTCAGTGCCACCCTCCCTGAAAATCGAATGAATGGAGTTCTCCTGCTCTATAACAGACCTAATAGTAATTAGCCCAAGAGGTGGTATTGCTCTGAGGGAGGCATCCCCGGTCTCATCCCCACAGCAGCTGGTTGAACTTCCTCCATTTGGAAGTGGGCTGGGCTCTAGGCAGAGCTGGAGAATGAAAAGTCTTCCTGCAGGCTGGTGGCTAACAGATGGCCAGGGCTCTCTCTAAAAGCCACATCCATCAAGGTGGGAGAAGGACACTGCTGAAAGGTGCATCCATCCAGGGGCTGAGAGGACTATCCATTTAGGCCAAGGACAGTTGACAGTGCCTCCCAGAGACACACTCTTTCTTATGGGTCACCTGACTCCCCATCTCCAGCCCTAGACTAATAGCTTGATAATAGAGTGGGATCTTTCTTCCTCACAGGGTCTGGGAAGGGTCTCAAGAGGCAAAATGACCCTTGAAAAGTCTTGAAAGCTCTCCACAGAGGAGTGTAGTGTTCTGTGTACAGTACATATACAGTTCATTATTAGTGTTATGCACATGGAGAACACATGCATATTTGAATGTATAGTACATGATGGACCTATAAGTACGTACATACACACACACTCACACACACACACTGCACGAGTGTGGTGTGTAGTGTATAGTGCAGAAGCCCCTGCAAAGCTGAGCACTGAGGCCCTTGTTCCAATGTGAGGCTCCCTCATGATGTCCTGGTGGAGGTCCTGTGTCATCCACCATACAGCCTGCCCTCTGCTGCAGTGGTAACGGCATCCTTGCTCCTAGAGCCCACCTTACCCACTAGCATCCTGCCTCTTCTCATGGGCACCCCTGAGTTCCTGAGATTTAGATACATTAAGGCCACTTCCCTGGATAGCACATTCCTATCTACTTTACAATGAGTTACAATAAAGCAGGACAGTGTTCTCACTGTCCTGGATGACACTGGCAGAAAGTACCTTGCGCTCCTCCCTCAGCTTGCAGCTCCTTTGCACGCCCCCATTCCCCGGGGCCCAGCCAGAAGCACTGAAGGAAAGAAGCAGGGCCCCACATTATAGCTATCTACACAGTGACAGCACTCAACCTATCAGACACAGAAACACCCAAGGATGCTGAGGAGAAACCTAACACTTGAGGCCCAGCACATGGCGCAGGCTGGCATTCTGCCTCAGTGGCCCACCTCTCAGCTTCTTTCTGGAGTAAAGAGACCCTGCATGCTCAGGGACATAGGAACAAGTTCTTCATGGCTGTAGTTGGGAGAGTAGGGGTGATTGTTGGTCATGAGCTGGGGCTTGGTTGAGGGCTTGTTATAAGAGCCCATGAAGGAGGAAAGGACATGCCTAGGCCACAACTATGTTTGGGACAACCACCCCCGACACCAAACAAACAAACAAACAAACAAAAAAACCCACTACCAAATTTACATGGTCATCTGACCAGAGCAGGGAAATGGAAGGTGAGAGGGCACCTCTGCAGCTTAGGAAGACCCTGGCTCCAACCCCATTCCTCAGTACTCTTTTCTGGGAAAGATCTCAGAGGCATATCCCCCAAAGTCAAACTGTTGCAGGCCACTCTCCTGAGGAACAGGACCCCAAGGCTTTCAGCAGGAAGTAATATTTTATTAGTACATGTCAACCCAGGCTCAGCAGATTCACATCTAAAAGCTAGGCCCTGAACACAGTGGGGCATTGTTCTGGGCAGGCCCTTACCACAATGCTGGCAGGAGAAGTCTCTGGTCCCTGCAGTGAGCAGAAGAGCTCTAAGGAGGAAATGTCTGCTATAAGGAGAGGAAGCCTCAGTCCCCTCTGATGTGATGAGGATGTGACATAGGTAACAGGGTCACTTCTTTTCTGTGATGCTTTGGTCCACTGCTATCTTTTCTAGATAACATTTTGGGAACACTAAGAACATCTGTTGCAGGTGGCTGGAGCCCTGGCTCTCTATCCCACCAGTACAATAGACAAGAACCCCAACCCCACTCGCCCCACCCCACACATTAGCCTGGGTCCTGACCAGCTAGGAGCTTTGTGAAAAAGCAGCCAGGGTCACCCCTCCCCGACCTTCCTCTGGCATCACATATAAGACCTTGACTTCTGACCTATGACTCACTCCATAACCATTTCCCTCAAAGCATGGACAACAAGGACAATATACCTTTGAACAGGCCCTAGAAACCTGAGCAGCATCCTGAGTCCCTCTGGCTTATCACAGCCATGGATGCCATGGGTGAGAACTCTGACAAGAAACACAAGATCCCTCAGGAATGTGGAATCTGCACAGATACATTACACATGGGCAAGTTCTGGGCCACAGCAGCCTCCAGCCTCAGTGAGCAGTCCCCCACAGCCCTTGAGATCATTCTGAACATGATGGGAATATCACCATCTAGGGCAGGCTTGACCCAGGACCTTTAGGCAATGTGCTGGGTTTGTCAGGTGAATTAAATCCAGACAGTGTCACAGGACCCTGTAAGAGTAGTGGGCCTGCACCTTCTACCAGGGTTCCCACGCTGCACTACAGGTCCTGGCACCCTGCAAGCCATCAGCCAATCACAGGACTGCATGGGAAATGTTATTTTCCATGAAGACAGTGATGTTTGACCCCTCTTGGCTCTCATACCAACCATCAGCTTGGGATTGTTCCTAGGTGCAACTCAAATGGCATCACATGCCTCTGCATGACACCAGAGTCACAAGGTCAGGGTGATGGTACTTAGATGTGACACAAGGGGATCAAGTGGGGCAGGGGAGGGCGGTGGTCCTGGGTGGAGATGGTGAGCCAGGCACAGCAAGCTCGTATCTTGTCCCTAAACAATGGTGAAGAAGAAAACACACAGAACCTTCCCTTTCAGTTTGCATGTGTCTTTTAAAATGACTACCATGTTTTTAGGATATCTACGTTTATTACATTGTTTGGACTAAGAAGGGCAAATTTTGAGACCTTAGTAGCTTACAGGTGCTGAGGGCACTGTGAGTGGGCGAGGTGGGAATCCCTGGCAGGGAGGGAGTTGGGGAGTGTGCACGGTCTTGGTTTGTAACTCCATTCTCCAGTAATAGGAGCCAGAGCTGCTGAGAGAAGTGTGGACTGCTGGGCTTGGCCCAAGGCAGAGGCAGGTGCAGCAGGCCTAGAGCAGCCTGCAGAGCCAGGGAGCAGGAAAGAGCTCTAAGCCCAAGTTCGCTTCACCGCGACAGGCAGCTGTCAAAGGGACACAGGAGAAAGAGCTCCCCACTATAAGAGCTGAAACGATTTGAACAATAAAATAAATACAGCATTATTGGATTATGGCTGAGGATGCAATGAATATGCATGAGCCCACCCTCATGTAAGCAGATGATTGAGTGAGTAAATAATGGAGAGGAGAGATGCGCTCCCACACAGACTCAGCCCTGGTGGAGGGTTGTGCTCCGTACCTATGGCTACGCATGGTGACTTTCTTCCAAAGGGTGTAGGCCCTACAGGGGTCACACATGGAGAAACCTGCAAATACCAGACATCAGACAAGTCCTAAGTGAGGGGCAGTGTTAAAACATCCCAGACCAGCACTCCACATCAAAATAAGGGAAATCAAAGAGACTGTCACCACCTAGAGAAGCCTACGAGGACAAGGTGACTAAAAGCAATGCAGTGTCTTGGAATAAAAAGGGAGTTTTGGCAAACCAAAGCTTCTGAATAAATAGGGTCTCTACTTAGCCATATACACCAGCACTGTTTCTTCAGTTGTGGCCAGCATCACATACTGTAAGACACAGTGCACAAAGGATCGGGTGAATCTCTGTACTATCATCATCATTCCTGTGAATCATTTCTAAAACTGATGAAAGATTTAAAACTCTAACAAACATACATTAGAGCAGCTGGGGAGATATCTCAGGCCATAAAGTGCTTGCCTTGCAAGCACAAAGACCTGTATTTGATTCTCTAGAGCCCACATAAAAATCCAAGTGTGATAGTGCACACTTGTAATCCCAGCACCAGGAAGGTGGAGACAGAAGGATCCCTGGAGCTCACCAGGCTACCCTAGCTTAGTTGGTGATCTCCAGGTCAGTGAGAGACCCTATCTCAGAGAGGGGGATGGTGAGGAAGTCCATGCTCATCAAATATCCATGCATTCCTAGCCAGCCTATCTTGAGGTGAGGCAAGGCACGTGACCATTGCTGGCCAATGGCCAGTGAGCAAGAGAATACTGGCCAAGTGGGGTCTTGCTTTCCTCAGGAGGTGGTCCTGTGCTGTGCTGACGGACTAAGTCACAGCTGGTGTGAGTCACTCCATCTCTGACCTGCTGGGGTACATACCACTACCATCTAGTTCCCTCATCAGCAAGGCAGTGAAATGAAAATTGTACATGGCTCATCATAAAGGCCAGTAAAAAACTGTGAAAAGGACTATCACTGTCCTTATCCTCACATCATCTCTACTTTCAGCAGCAAGACCACCACCATCATCATTACCACTTCACCATCTCCTTCATCTCTTTATACTCTTCATCATCCACGATGCCATTCCAAGCCCTGTTACAACAGCGTAATTTCTTCTTCATCATTGTCATCATCCTCACTTTTTCATTATAATCATATTCTTTTCTTTTCTATACTGGATGTAAGATGTGTGCATATGTCTACATGGGCAACAGTGTGCATATAGAGGTCAGAGGACAACCTTGGGGGCTGGTCCTCTTTTTCTGATATCTTTTGCTCTTGTTGAGGCAAACCCAACAGAATGCGCCCCTTTTTATGAGAGGGAGCAAGAGGGGGGATTGGCATGCCAGGATCTCTAGCCACTGTAGTCAAACTCCAGATGTGTGTGCACCTGATGCCAGTGTGCGACCTTGTGTGCTTGTAGCACTTTGTGCCTCTGGCTTATGTGGGATCTGGAGAGTCAAACATGGGTCCTCAGGCTTTGCAGGCAAGCACCTTAACCACTCAGCCATCTCTTTAGCACTTTCTGCTGTTTATTTAAGTTTTTTGATGTAGGGTCTCACTCCAGCCCAGGCTGACCTGGAATTCACTATGTAGTCTCAGTGGACTTGAACTCATGGCAATCCTCTTACCTCTGCCTCCTGAGTGCTGGGATTAAAGGCTTATGCCACCATGCCTGGCTTTTCTGCTATTTTTTAAAGACAGTGTCTCCTTTGTTGTTTTTGCTACTGTGTGTGTGCCAGTCTAGCTGGCTGGCAAGCTTTGGATAGTCCTGGCTCTGCCTTCCATCACCATAGGTGTGTTGGAATCACAGACACCTGGGCCACTTTGTGTGTGGTTTTACATGGGTGCTTTGGAATTCAACTCCAGTCAGCAGGTTTGCAAGTGAGTGCCTTTATCCATTGGGCCCTCTTTTTATGAGTCAGGGTTCACAACGTAGCCCAGGCTGGTCTTGAACTTGTGACCCTCTTGCCTCTGCCTTCTGAGGGTTATCTCCTCTCCCTCTGACAAGGATAACAGTGACAATATTGATAAGGAGCCCAGGGCTTTTATTCCTTCTTGGTGTGCCCAGGAGGAGTCAGGCATTTCTGTCATAAGAGTGATCTGAAAGCTGTTTTAAAATTGAATTTCTTCAGGGACTAGTTGTTTATTTTTAAAATCCTGTTGTATTGATCCTCAGTCAGGAGAAACAAATGCATACTGAGCCAGTTCAATCTCCACAGTATCCAGAAATCCAAAATACCAGGCAGCTGCTTGCCCTCTTCTGAGCATGTAGGCTCCAACAGCTGACAAGTGAGGCCTGAAATGAACACGATGAAGAAAACTGGAGGAGGAGAGGTCATTCTGAAAGCTTGCTACCTTATCTGGATGGATCCAAAGAGAAGGGAGCTTGCTGATACAGGTAATCCAGCATACTTGAACCCAAGGCAGGCCAAAAGATAGGGTCGTTCTCTTAGTGACGGGGACCATGTTTCCTTTCTGGAAGAGAATGTTTGTAAGACTGACTAGATTGGACCCCATGGGGCACAGCTTCCTTCTACATACAGGACTTGTGAAAGCTCTTGTTGCCATGGAGGTGCAAACAGGACTCCAGTGAGTGAGTTGCATTTGAATCTAGCCAACAGCCCTTTCCCAGGCTGTGAGCCCAGACAAGTCGTGCCTTCTCCGAGCCTGGCTTCCTGACGGGTGAGCAGCATACTGTTGCCCAGGCCCTGCGCTGTCAGCAGTGTGCCCTGTCCTCGGCCCTCACCTCTCCACTGAGGAAAGGGACTGACCATATGTGAAATGGACCTCTGTACAGGTGATCATGTAAAAATGAGGCCATGAGGGTGGGTCTCAATCCTGCACACACACACACACACACACACACACACACACACACACACACACGAGAGAGAGAGAGAGAGAGATACAAAGAGAGTCCTGTTTCCATGAAGGAAGAGAACCACCGTGAATGCCAAGGACATCCACACCTGACAGGAGCAGGAGGCAAGGAGGGCTCTTCTTGTACCCCCAGAGGGAGTGTGGCCCGAGAGGGAGCAGGCAGGATCATCCCAGTTCATGGCTGAATAGATTTTAGTGTATAACAGTGGATGGCAGAGTCAAAGACAGGTCTGTAGCCACACGGCCCTGCTCATGGTGGAGTCACCAAGTTCTCACCAAACTGCAGGGGAATGTGGTCCTTGGTTGAGTTCTCAAGCAGGCTTCATGGTTGGCTGCATGCTGACCCAACTCAAGAAGCAGAGGAGAGGCCTGTCATCAAATAAATTAATCTGACATTTTGTGATACAAAGTAATTACTAACAAGTACCATTTCCCTAGAATTAGGTTGTTTACATTTTAGCCAAATTGTTCCCACTTAGGTTGCTTAGTGATAGTCCAAAGAAGTAGGGCCCTTCGCATCCATAACGGTTAAACAAATGACTAGACCCATTTGGATTGTAGTAAGTGCACATTAGATAAACAAGCAGAGTTCTCAGTTTGTGTGGGGGAGAGGGAATAATCTCACTCTGTACAGAGAGAGCGTGTAGTGAGCTCCCAGATGCTCTGCGGGGTGAGGCAGTGACTGCCCTATGTAGGTAGAGTATGCAAGCAGAAGTGGATGGTGTCTGGTCGAGGCAAGTCAACTTCCCTCCCCAACCCTGTCCTGGGATCCTCTCATTCAGATAGGAGGGCCACCTAAGGAAAGGAGGAACCCATTCTCTAGAGGATCCTCAGATGATTCTTATCTAGAAGAGATGATAGTAAACTGGCAGATGAGGAAAGGGCAGCTGTCCCAAGGCTGCCAAGGACAGCCAGGGCTCCTCTGAGCCTCAGTCTTATTTTGGTCTCAATAGAAATAAATGGTGCCCATGACAGGGACTGTTGTCCATGGTGGAGCTGAGTTCCCAGGACCATGGGGACAGTCAGTGATAACTTTGTAGCATCCACTAATGGGGGAAGAGAGGAGGTCTATCCCTCCACACAAGCCCTGTGTGGGCCCCTCACCTGACATCAGCATTTTTAAAGCACTGTAGATGGGACTCAGTATTGTCCCCTACTGTCTGTCTCAGAACATGACCTTATTTGGGGACAGGGTCTTTGCAGATGTGGTCAAGGAAGATGACCTCATGTTAACATAGACTGGAACATAGCCCCAGGGACTACATCATCCTAAGGACAAGAGATGTATACACACACATGTGCACACATATGTGTGCACACACGCTTATGTGTGTGATAACAGAGGCAGAGCTATGAGAAGCTGGTGAGGCAGGAATACCCCCCAGGACCAGAGGGAGAAGTCTACCATCTACCCAGTTCTCAGCCTTCAGGCCTCTAGAAGGGGACAGTCAATGACTGGCATTTAAAGTCCCCATTTCTCTGGTTTTATTCTAGCAGCCATGGTTAATAATGCAAATCACATCTACAATAAGACAAAATGAAATGAAATAATGCAAAACAAAGTAGACTACACAACAGACACAGCATGTAACATACCAGCCTAGAACATTAACTCTCAGACCCTCACAGTCCTTGCTACTAGGCAAACTCCTGACTTTCTGTCAGTGTCACAAGCTTGAAATCCACTGCCCAGGCTCATTCAAGGCCATCCCTTTCTTTGCCAGCCCAACTGACATCATGACCATATCATACCACATGCTGACATGTCATCTCTTCCCACCTCAGGGCCTTTGCACAACTCATGCCTTGCTCTTGGAGCAGCTCCGTCTCCAGCTTCCAGCCTCCCTATGTCCTGGTCAAGAGCTTTATCAGTCTGTTTCAAAGGAACCCTGACCTTTTGTTAAATGACACCGTGCAAAGAATAATTATATACAATTAATAGGTAGTGATGATTAATTCAATGCAATAGTTAAGTGTAACCAATTGAGCAGTTCTTAATTCCAGTTCACATGAAGTATCAATTCCATAATAGGCTCTGCCAACACCCATCATGATGCCTTGGTTAGATCACCAAGCCCTATAGAAATACTGCTTGACCAATGGAACGATGGATGGATGGACGGATGGATGAATAGACAGATAAGGTCCCAAGCTGGCCTGCATTTCACTGTCTCTGCTCTGTCTGCACTTGTTCCTATGATATTCCCCTGGACTTCATTTCAAACAGCTGCATGATACCCTGCAGGCCTTAGTGGACCTGTGTGATGGTGGATTGAACAAGAGTCGTTAGGTCTGCTATGGCTCAGAAACCACTGGGCTGGACATGGGAGATCCAAGATGGATGAGACCCAGATGCTAGCTTCAATGTCCTAAAGCTCTGGTCAGGAGGTGACATCCTTGTATGTAGCATTGCAGGGCCTGGATTCAAGACATCAGTTCCTCCTCCTCCTCTTTCTCCTTCTCCTCTTTTTCTTCCTTCTCTTCATCTTCCTCCTCCTCCAAAAGAGCAACCAGAAGGTCCCACTTCTGCCCAACTTGGTATGTCTTAGCTGCCCAACACCAGGGTTTCTCCCTATGGGGAGATGTGCTAAACTCCCATGAACTATTCCCCTGCTAACGAGCTACAGCATGCCACCTTACCAAACAGGGGCAGAACATGATGCCGTTTTCTCTCTGGGGGCTGAGGGGACGTCTCAACAGGTAAGAGCATTTGCTATATGAGCATGAGGCCTAAGAGAACCTGATATGCTCAGAATTTGATTCCCCAGCACCCACCTAAACAGTTGGACATGGCCACACACATCTGTAACCCCAGTCCTAAGGGGAGTGTAGTGCAAAGAATTGCTGGGTCAACCAGCCTGACCAAAGAATGGCAGCTCAAGGTTCAACAAGAGACTATGTTAAGGAAATAATGTGGAAAAGCCACAGTGAAAGATACTGGACACTCTCCTCTGGCCTCCACACACATGCGTATGAGATGTGCACATCTGCATACACATATACATACATCCCTCACATGACACTGCACACATACCACACACAAATATCATACAAGTAACAGGAAAAAATCAAAATAAAGATTGCTCCCCTTCCATGCAGCCAGCAGAAAGTGCAGGATGACAACGTGAGGGTCTTGGCTCTGAGGCTCCAGCACCATGAACCAGAGCCTGCATGGTTTCTTTACCATACTTTGCCTTAGCAGAGCCAAGGTGGGACTGGGAAGCTGTAATTCTCTGATGAACGCTGGCATGGCCTCGGGTGCAGAGGGCACCCTCCCGCACTCTTCTCATGGTTACCTGGAGGTGCACTGCCACCTCCCCAGTAGAGGTGGTGACAAGCTGCAGCCCCACTCCCACCTGTCATCCTTTCACCCAGTCCAGCCTCCTCAGAAATTCCTTTTCATGTGGAAATATATCTCACATTCTCCTCTACCCCCATGCAGGGGATACTCTGTCACTCTTCAGAGGAGCTGAGTAAAGACTGCTGAGCCCTAGTCAGCCTGGTCATAGCCTCTCAGCGCGCCACCTTGATGAGGATGAGCGAAACAGAGCAAACAGATCAATGGAGGTCGTTACCAGTTGCTTCTGTGGACTCAGCCACTGCACTTTCCCCGTGCTCCTAAGCCCCAGGATGCAAGTGTCTGGCCCATTTCCTGTTCCTGGAAGTCAGGCTGCCTCTATGCCTTTGATTCAGCTATCACACCATACAAGGACAGCTCAAGTGATCCCCTCGGTGTTCCCCAGCCAGCACTATACCACACAGTGTGTCCAGTTGGCCCTGGACAGCATGGCTCACAGTGTGACCTCACCTCCTCCCCAACACACAGGTGACTAAGTTGGCAGGAATGATACCTGGAAGTTGTCGTTGCAGTGGGGCTATGCCTCATGGGGAACAGCCTCCTCATGTTCTTCAACTGGCCATCCTGGGGGAATGCTGATACCCAGTCTAGAGGCTAGGAGACTGAGACACAGAGGGAGATAGGGACTCACAGGCCTCACAGTGGCATGGTGGCAACACAGAGCTCAAACCCAGGCCCCTTCATACATGGATCACCTCTGCAGCTGGTGCTTCAAGCCCAGCCAGGCTGTTGTCCAGCGAGATGCAGGATCTGCTGTCGGCTGTGATCATTCAACCTGGATCCTTGCTGGCCCTCTTCTCTTGCCTGGGCATGTTTTCTGCTGGACTGCCTTCTGAGCATACTCTGTTGAGTACATCTGTTGAGGGGTTCCCTGCTCAGGGAAAACCCTGGGAAGTCATTGGAA
The DNA here is from genome assembly GCF_020740685.1 of Jaculus jaculus. Classification (NCBI taxonomy): domain Eukaryota; kingdom Metazoa; phylum Chordata; class Mammalia; order Rodentia; family Dipodidae; genus Jaculus; species Jaculus jaculus. Next base: position 60,799,501 of record NC_059112.1, read on the forward strand.
TCTCAGCAGAGAGAGCTCTGGGCTGCCTTGTGGCATGCCCTGCCCTCTACTGACTCCTTGACAGGCCCATCAGTCCTCCATGGTGGCTCAGGATGGTGTTCATGGGCCATCCAAAGCCTTGCTCCTCTTCAATCCAGCTTCACAGAGCTGGGCCAGAGATTAGTCAGGTCTGGCCAGGTCTGTGCAGAATTCATGGGGTCTGCAGAGCCCTGAACATGAAATGGGAATTTTGGGGTTCCTTGCCAATGTACTAACAAATTTAGGGTACCCTAGATTCTTATGAATTTAAAGAATTAAAATCCATAGACCAGAGGGTAAGGTTTAGAGAGTCCTTATTAGAGTAAGAGAAGGAATGGCGAGAGAGCTCAAAGAGCTCCTGCCATGTGGAGGGCAAAAGGGGGTAGAGAGCCCATGTGGGAGTAAATAGGGGGTCTTCCTCATCTCAGGAGAACCTGGAATTTCTGGAGAGATGATCAGGCAGCCAAGCAAGCTTGACACACTCTGGTCAGTGTCCATTTATAACCTCACTGTGGTGGTTCACCTTCAGGCTCAGAGTAAGGGCTGATGGTCTGGACTAGAGGCTGGCTCAGGAAGAGGCCAGCCAGGAGGCCAAGTTCAAGGGGCTGAACTTGACCAACCACAATGTCAGGATTAGATTTAAATTGTAGGAAAGGGGAACTCACCTCCCAGGAGGGGCTCAGGATGTTTGTGGAAAAACAGATCTAGGGAACTCCTTTAGGCAAAAGATAAGGAGAAGCCAGCTTCTCTGATTTCTGGTAAAGCAGGATGGCAAGGGCAGACTTAAGGACATTTCTGTCTTTATCTTTGGGGGCTGAGTCACCCTAACTGCCTCAAACAGAGAGCCACAGGAACTTGGGATGTGGCTTGGGCACAGGGGTCCCACAAAGCTTGTTCGGGAGGGCACAGTGATGGGGATATTGTAGGCAGAGGGAACAGTGAGGCTAAGATTGTAATGGAGTACCTCCAGGGCTCACAACCCTCCATTGTTATCCTCAAAGTCCCACATGGTAAAAGCAGTGGTTCAGTATGTGAAGAGAGGACCAGAAGCCCTGGGGCAGAGCTCTTTGCAGGTAGGAGGCCCAGAGCAGGGTAGGACAGATGGTAGGAAAGGCCTGGGATTGGTCCCCTTGGAGGGAATCTGAAGACCTCAGAGATAAGCTCCAGGAGTGGCACCACAGCGCCCCTTACCCCATGACAGTCCCAGGATGTAGAATGGGGCCAGGAGGGGAGAGCAGGGTGTGAGAGTGGGTTCATGTAGTCAAATACTGTACTGTTGATCCATATACTTCCAAGAGCAGCTTCCTGGGCCAGACTAAAGTTTCCTGGGGGAGATTCTGTGTGTTGGCAGGGCCACAACACCCACACAATAAGGGTACAGGGTCTGGGTGCCCATGTGCTGGGCTGAGGGCAGTGCTTCCCAGAGTGCTTTCTCATCAAGTGCTTCATCACCATGGCTCGCTGGGTAGTCACAACCCTGAGGACCTGGAGCAGAAGCTCCTGGCCAAACAGCACTTTCAGCCCCTGTGGTGTGGCAGGGAGCCTTAAGGCCTGGCTGTGGCTCCAATCCACTTCATTTCCTACCCTGTTTGTATCTGTAGCAAGTCATCCCACTGAGCTGAACCTCATCTGCAAACGTGTCATAGGAGGCAAAGCACTTGTGGACGTGGAGCATTCATGGGGACAAGCACTCATGAGCATGGATCACCACTCACAGGGGTGGAGCACTCATGAGCATGGAACATTCACAGGTTCCTACATAGGAAGAAGCTTGGTGAAGGGCGCTTGACTCAGGAAAGCACTTGAATGAACAAATGATTATCATTATGGAAATGGAATCTAGCCTGCAGCAGTTAACTCAATTCTCATTCTCCATGGTTGGTTATTAATCTCTAGCTATTTAATAAGTGTGATAAAGAGAATGAGCCCTTGCATTGCTAGGCCACTTCCCAGTCTGTAAGCACACGACAGTCATCATGGTCCTTTCTTATCTCTATGTTACTTGGGTCTGACAATAGTCAGGGTCACCACACTAACCCCAATTTGCCGATTCCTATCCAGGCTCAGATATGAGAAGTCATTCACCACTCCACCACCCAATGATGAATCCAAGTTCATAACAGAAAGGAAGAGGCAAAGAGCCAGGCCACTCTCTAGAACTGACTGATTAAACACAGATTCAACTGCCCTATCCGGTGTACCCATGGAAATTTCCTGTACCATTACCACTATAATTGCCCTTCTTTATGATTTCAACATACTTGTCTGTCTACTGAGCCGATAACAAGTCAATCATAGCCTGGGGCAGAGGTGAATGAGTAGGTGGCTAGATGGATGGATAAGAAGGCTGGATGGATGAATGGGCAGGCAAATAGGGGGAATGAAAAGAAAGGTGGATAGAGTGATGGATGGATACATTCTGCATATATAGATAAGTGAACATATGGATGAGGGGATGGGTGAATAGATGTACAGGTGAACAAATGGATGGATAGGTGAGTGGACAGGCAAATGGATGGGTAGATGAACAGAAGTGGGACAGAGTGATGGACTGATGGATAAATAGATGTATAGATGACTGAAAAGATGGATGGATGGTTAGATCAAAAGATAACAAGTAGATGGAGAGAAGGAAGGCGGATGAATGGGCAGACGGATGGGCAGCTGGACAAACAAGTAGGTGGATAGATAGGTTCACTGAAGAACAGGTGGGCAGAATAGACAGCTGGGGGCCTGATGGTTTGAGAGTGTGTAATCATGTCTATGCCGTTCTTCTGAATACTGGACTTGAAGAAGATTCCTAGCACACCACGACTAGGTCTCAGTTTTCTCTCTCTTTCTGTAACACCTAGCTTTTACGTTGTCCACAGAATGAGGGTACTGGCTGGGTCCACATCCCACTCCCTGTCCTTTTCTCTGTCCCTAAACCTGCACACATCTATGAGGAGGGGTTGCTTCTACTAAAGTCGGCTGATGTATTGCTGAGCACCTGTCTGTTATCTCCTTGCCCACGCAGGCAGGTGTGGAGTGCCCAGGCAACCTACTCTGTGCCCTACAGGTTCCCATCAAGCTGTGGCTTGGCTGCCTTTGGAAAAGGCCCTGTTAGAAAGTTCCATCCGAATTTTGACTGCCCTAAGTCATCTTAGGCAATTTCGGAGGCATTGCTTCTAAATGCTCCTTGGGAAAGTGACCATTAAAATGAGACAGTTTAATAGGATCTCATGCCCAGAGCAGGAGGCTCTGGAATGGCGCTGTCTCATGCAATCACCTTCACTTTCACATGGGGAGTGTTCAGTAGGAGGGGCTTGGGAGGATGTTCACAGATTTTTAGATCTGAGCTCCAGTTTCCAGGGGCTGGCTGGAACAGTGATCTCTCACGGAATTTTTCCATGTGAATGGCGGCCTAAGCCACTGACTCTAGACTCAGAGAACTGTTGCACACTTCTACCTGCCACCTACAGGGCCCTAAGCACAAAGTATCTTTTATTTCTGTCTTCACATACTCTGGACTGAAAAAGTGAATGCTGGGGCTGGAGAGATGACTCTGTGGGCCAAGTCCTTGCTACACAAGTATGGAGGTCTAAATCCAGGTCCCCAGCACCCACATAAGAGCCAAGTGTGGCATGCATGCCTGTAATGCCAGTACTGTGGAGGTAGAGACAGAAGGCCTCCTAGGGCTTGCTGGCTAGCCGGCCTAGTGGAATCTATGAGCTCTAGGTTCAGTGAGAGATCCTGTCTCAAAGAATAAAGTAGCGAAAGATTGAAGAAGACACTCAGTGTCAGCCTCCAGTCTACACACATGAGCATGCAATCTGCATGCACACCCTCATACACATGTGCAGCCACACACAAACATGAATACACATACTCATTAAAAATGATATTAAGGGGCTGGAAAGATGGCTTGGTGGTTAAGGTGCTTGCTTACAAAGCCTAATAAGCTGGGTTTGATTTCCCAATACCCACATAAAACCAGATGCACATAGTGATGCATGCCTCTGGAGTTCATTTGCAGTGGCTGGAGGCCCTGGCACACCCATTCTCTCTATCTTTCTTCTATCTCTGCTTGCAAATAAAAAAAAAATCTGTTTTAAAGCTGGGAATGGTGGCATATGCATTTAATCCCAGCACTTGGGAGACAGAGGTAGGAGGATTGCTGTAAGTTCGAGGCTACCCCAAGACTACATAGGTCAGCCTGGGCTACAGTAACACCCTACCTCGAAAAAAAATGTTTTTAAATAAAATGACACCTGGACTGGAAAGACGGCTTAGTGGTTAAGGCACTTGCATGTGAAGCCTAAGGACACATGTTCAACTCCCCAGGTCCCACATAAGCTAGACATACAAGGTGACGCATGTGCAATGTTGCACATGTGCACAAGGTGGTACACATGTTTGGAGTTTGATTACAGTAGCTGGAGGCCATGGTGCACCAATGCCCTGCCCTGCCCTGCCCTGTCCTGCCCTGTCTTTCCCTTCCTTTCCCTTCCTTTCCCTTCCTTTCCCTTCCTTTCCCTTCCTTTCCCTTCCTTTCCCTTCCTTTCCCTTCCTTTCCCTTCCTTTCCCTTCCTTTCCCTTCCTTTCCCTTCCTTTCCCTTCCTTTCCCTTCCTTTCCCTTCCTTTCCCTTCCTTTCCCTTCCTTTCCCTTCCTTTCCCTTCCTTTCCCTTCCTTTCCCTTCCTTTCCCTTCCTTTCCCTTCCTTTCCCTTCCTTTCCCTTCCCTTCCCTTCCCTTCCCTTCCCTTCCCTTCCCTTCCCTTCCCTTCCCTTCCCTTCCCTTCCCTTCCCTTCCCTTCCCTTCCCTTCCCTTCTCTTCTCTTCTCACTGTCTCTCCCTCCCTTTCTCTCATAAAAAAGGCCAGTCTGGCTGGGCATGGTGGTGCATGTCTTTAATTCCAGCACTCAGGAAGTAGAGGTAGGAGGATCGGCATGAGTTTGAGGCCACCCTGAGACTCCACAGTGAATTCCAGGTCAGCCTTGGCTGGGCCAGAGTGAGACCTTACCTTGTAAAACCAAAATAAATGAATGAATGAATAAACCAGTCTGTTGGGCTTGTCTCAAAAAAAGACATCAAGAGAAAAGTGAGACTAGTGGAATGGGGAGGGGATTTGATGGAGGGTGAATTTGAGGGTGGGAATGGGAGTGGAGGAGGGAACCATCATGGTCTATACTTACAGAAACTGTCAGTATAAAGTTAAAAATAATCAAGATGTGGTTTCTGAGAGATGGGGACTGAGTATTGTAATAGTGGAGTATCTGGCTCCAGAGCCACCTCATGTGAAAAGTATCCTTGGATAGGGTGGGGGCTGGGATAGAGCCAAGGGAGGTAAGTGCTGAAAGCACATGGGTTCTACTCATAATCCTTGTGATATAATCACAAGGTCATTTACCATCGATCAACAACTTTTCAGGGACACAGTTGTCAACCCTCAGGAGCATGTTCAGTAGGATGCTAGGAAGTAATTCACAGAAGGCCTGGTCTTCTCCCTCTCCCCTCCCTCTTGCTCCTTTGCCTCTCCTGCCCTGTGATCATCAGTGATTCTGGCTCACGTCCATTCCTGTTTGACAAACATTCTGATTATAATACTTCCTTGTCATTCTGTGTGCTTTATGCCCTTACTACGTGCCTTCTTACTGGTGTAGATGGAAAACATCCTGCCTGGACAAAGCAAACATTGTCTGAAAATTTACTAAGATATTTCTCAGGTCTGGCTGCTGCACAAGTATGAGGTTCTGAAAGGCCCGAATTCCAGCTCTCTATTCCATGTAAAAAGCTGGACATTACCATGCATGCCTGTAACCCCAGTTCTCAGGTGTGGCAGAAACTGGATCGCTGGGGCTTGCTAGTCAGCCTGTCTGAATGCAAAGCATCAACTGCAAGTTGAGAGACTCCATCCCAAGGAAACAAGCAGAAGAGTGGTCTCCTCTGGCCTCCGCATGTGTGCTCATGGGCCATGTGCATCTGCACACACACATGCTGAAAATATTTCTTGGTGTGTATTTTTCCAGTGACTAATATATGGAATTCCCGCTGGGCTATAGCACCCCTCTCTCACCTGCCTATCATCCTATCTCCCCAATATTATACCCTTATCACAATATCAATATCACACATTCTAGGCTTTTCCCTTCCAAGCATGTACTATGGCATAGCTGTTGGCTTCCTACTCTCTCTTAAAGCTATTCCAGTTGAGTGTGGTGTCCACATGGCCCTTGCCCCCATCATGTGCCTCCACCTCCCCCATGTGGGTGCCATTGCAGCAGATGCTTCCAAAACATTGTCCCTGGCCTGGAGAGATGGCTTAGTGGTTAAGGCATTTGCCTGAAAAGCCAAAGGACCTTGGTTCAATTCCCCAGGACCCGCGTAGGACAAATGCACAAGGTGGTGCATGCATCTGGAGTCTGTTTGCAGTAGCTAGAGGACCTGGTGCATCCATTCTCTTTCTCTCTCTGCCTCTTTCCCTCTCTTACTCTCTCAAATAAATAAATGAATAAAATTTTAAAAATATTTTTTTAAAAAACATTGTCCTTTCAAGAGTTGCCTTTGAGCAAGGAATTCACAATGTTCTGCTATCTGTACATAGCTTTATCTCAACCTCCAAAAACAGCCTTGTTGGGTATGAAATTCTGAGCTCTTTTAGAACATATCTGTAGGCTTCAAAATCCATTTTATTACTTTGAATTTCAATATTGAAAGTATATTTTTAGTCTTTCATACATAACTATGTCCTTTTAATTTTTTTAAAGTACAAGTTATTTGCCCCTCAAAAGTAAAGAAAAAAGCCAGAATGTGCAAACACCCTCAGCAAGGGTGCTGTTTCAACTCCACCTCCCAGTCCACCTCCAATGGCTGCTTTTGGTGGCCACCAGGCCTCTCAGGGTGGCAGTTGCTCACTTTCCTCATCCAGTACCAGTTGTCTTACTGTCCTCAAGAGTCCCATCAGAAAGCTCCCTCAGCATATATCCTCCACACCACGGACCTTTTACCACAGTGTCCTGCACCCCATGTGTCCACAGCAGCTCAACGTTATCCTTCAACTTTTCCTTGCCATAGAATACAATTTGTTCCTGAGCCCCTGACTCCCACCTCTGCCTCCTCTCCTCACTACCTTTCATCCCTGTCCCTGTTCCCTCCTCACCTTCTCACCCATGCGGCCTACTCACACAGAACGTGCACCGCAGGACACAATCTGCCCCTGTTCTCTCCACACCCTAACTCCCCTTACAGCCAGTATGAACCCTGAGGTTTGGAGAAAGTGGAGGGTAGCGTGTAGATGCAAAGTTGCCCAGCTGCCTAGGAGCAGATACACTATAGAAAGAGGCACCGCTGGGTGGTGCTGTAGAGCCTCTGCAGGTGGGCAGGCAGCTCCGGCTTGCTCCTCTGGAGGGAGGAGGAGAGCTCCATTCTCAGCAAGTCTGTCTTTGTTTCCTGCATTTATCTGGTGCTCTGTCTTCATAGTCATAGTAGGGTGAACTCTGGGAGCTGGAGGGGAGATGGGAACAGCAACTGACATGGATTTTTTTCCAAGAAATAAGGAAATCAATGTTCTCTTGGGAAGGTGCCCCACACAAGATTGTAGTACAGTCAACCCTTTTTGTTCCATATGAAGTGTCACTGTCCTGAGGAAAGAAATTGTCCTGTGAGTATTTATCTTCTAGACCCAAACCCAGAAAACTGAGGTCAGAAACCCTAGGGACACTTGGTCAGGAGCCCCAGGGGTTCACTTGCTCCCTGTCAGCAGGGTGTTATCTTCCTGTCACAAAGGGAGATGCCATACCTTATTAAAAGCACAACAGGTCTTGGAGGACAACTAATGGCTAATTTATATGAGACAAATAGCTGTTTAATTGTTCTCTAATTATGTGACAATTCAAATTCCTGCCATGGCTATGTCTGTAGGTTCCCATTTATGACCCATACAGTTACAGTGCCTACAGTCATTAAGTACACCTCAAGGTGAGGTGCAGAACAGGCAGCACAGTGACAAAGCACAGCTAATCATGTAACTGTTCCTTTACACCCCAGTAATTACAAAGTGGCATTACCTATATATGACAATTTCTTCATATACCTAGTAATGGTCTTCTTTCATGAACAGGCCAGCCTAGTAGGTGTTAATTATTTAGAGTGATGTATGGACATCTGTGGGCAGCTGGGCTGACAAGCTGCCAGTGTTCATGGCCCAACACAGAGGGGCAAAGACCCAGGGGTAAGGCAGTTGTGAGCACACGTCTGACACTAGGTTTCTCAAGGTTGTTTAGACTCAGGGCTGCTGTAAGGCAGGAGCAAGCATAGCACACAGAACTGAATCCACGGCAGTCAACTCTGCTGCTCAGGGCTGGGCCAAGGCCTCTCTGCATGCCCTGGCTCTGTCCAGTAGTCAGGTGAGGTCCTATATAAAGACCACCCACTTCCTTCTCTATCCTCCCCTGACTTACATATTTCTCATTGGCAGGAACCTTGGTTGGTCCCAACATGTTCAGAAACACAAAGAATCACCCACAGTGCCAGACCAAACCAGAAGGTTGGCCAAGAACCACAACTATAAAAACAAAGCTTCTCAGGGTATATTGTGGAGGAGGATACCCTGAGGTCTAGACCAGCATTAGCAATGTTGCTTTTTCTTAGGCATCTCAATCACATTCTGTTTAACAGCTCCAGAATACTGTGCCATGGAGGCCACCAAGTGAAGCTTCCAGGAACACAGTGCACACCCTCAGCATCCCCCCCCCACCACCTGCCTGACAAGTTCCAACCAGGAAGGATCAGAAAGCCACTGGTGCTCACAATAACCAGATCTCACTCTGGAAACAAAGTATTTGAAACAAGGCCCATGAGAAAACAGCTCTGCTGTCTCACTGTGGAGTGGGGCACTAGCCACCCCTGTCTGCAGCAGTGATGCCCTTATCTCATGAACCCAGACTCACCTGGAAAGTCTGAGCCACCATTTAAGCTACACTCAGTGTCTGGGGATTAAAATATGGAATCTTCAAGGATGGGGCATCATCCAGCCTCCATAATGTGCAAAAGCAGCCCAGTTTCTAAGCTTCCCAGTGGCCTGATATCAGCCATCTACACTGATCAGAGAACTGAGGATTCAGGACCATCACAGAGCCAGCTCAAGGATCTAGCCAACAGGCAGAAGAGCTGGTGCCACTGGTCTATCTGACCTCCAGCCTTATCTCTTCACCTTATCATACAGCCCCTCTCAGACTGATGGACAAAGGGCTGTGGAGAAGTGAATACTCTTTCTCCAAGTGGTAATAGACATGAAGGCACCTCTAGGTAGAAATATCATCCCAATCTCCCTTCATAGAGATTATCTGGAGAGAAGGTCTACTCCTTTCTAGAATGGAAGTGATGATGATGATGGCTATTGAAGAACAGAGTGTAATTTCTTTGCTCTGAATAAAGAAGGCAGAACATAGCTGACTATTCAGCACAGAACCTTTAGACATTGACTTGAAATAAATGGGCTGAATATGGGAATTGCATTTTTAGATTGTTTCATCAATTGCTTTTAAAATATTTTATTTATTCATTTGCAAGAAGAGAGAGAGGAGGAAGAGGAAGAGGAGGAATGACACACCAGGGCCTCTTGACACTACAAACTCCAGATGCACATGCCACTTTATATATCTGGCTTTATGTGGGTACTGAGGTAGAAAACCTAGACCATCAGGCATTGGCAAGCAAGCACCTTTAACCACTGAGCCGTCTCTCCAATGATTGCTTTTGGAAACTAGTTTGTTCATGCATGCATTAATTTGTTCAAGGTATCATTCTCAGCACAGGGCCAGGTGCTGGGTAAACAAGAAGATTAAGGAGATATAGCCCTGCCGTGGGGTGCTTTCTCTGGACCACAGGGGGCAGTCCAAGGACATCCCACAGCCACACCTTTGATGCTGCAGTCTGGCCTGTGAGCAGAGAAAGGCAAAAGAGTCCATTCTGGGTCCTGAGCTGGGGTAGGGGTAAGTAAGGAGCCAGGGAAGGTTTGCAGAGAAGCCAAACTCAGAACTGAGGGAAGGGGTATGAGCAAAAGCTCTGGGCAGGGAGACATGTCTGTTGGCAGTGGATACCTGTTGCAGTCTTCACATTGCTGGCAGAAATCACCTGACCAAGAGCAGCTTTTGGGGGGGGGGAAGGTTTATTTTGTTTACAGACTCAAGGGGAAGCCCATGGTGGCAGGATAAAACGATGTCATGAGCAGAGGGTAGACATCACCCCCTGGCCAACAATGGTTGGACAATAGTGACAGGAGAGGGTGCCAAACACTGGCAAGGGGAAACTGGCTATAATACCCATAAGCCCACCTCCAACAATACACTGCCTCCAGGAGGTATTAATTCCCAAATCTCTATCAGCTGGGAACCTAGAAGTCAGACACCTAAGTTTATTGGGGACACTTGAATCAAACCACCACAGTACCATAGGCTTTTGCACAGAGCTCAGTTGGGGAGGGGGTCAAGACCAGGTCCCACAGACTGGAACTCAAGGCCAAGCCAATGAGGGCTCCAAGCATGTAACAGGGGATGTAAGGTCCCAGGAAGAGCTCAGTCTACAAGCAGAAGGAGTGCCAAGGTGAGTGTGTGAGTGGAAGAAGGCACTAGAGTCATCCAGGTGAGTAGAGAAGGCAGTGTGGATTGAGGCAGCAGAGCAGGAGGAAAGGCCCTGGAGTTGGGGGAGGCCAGGGTAGCAGGATGGGAGGGCCATAATGCAAATCACAAGCCCTATGCACCCATGTAGATATGATGTCATCCATGTGACAAAGGCCTGGAGAAGACCAGCTTTGACAGACAGATATGGAGTGATTTAGTAGCCTTCGGATGGAGAAGGCATGTAAAAGAAAACAGGTGCTGATGTTAAAAAAAAAAAAAAAGGAAAAACAGTATAAGTTAGAGTCTGTCCTTTCCCCTATCCTGGCCATCCTGAGGATCTCAGCATGCCTGATCCTTCAAGCTTTAGAAGTGGCCCCACTGAACAAGGGATAAAAGAGATAAACATTGTTCACCACTATTTTCTATATAAATGGTTTAGAAAGACAGAGGGTTATCAGGACTGTAGCAAACACAGCTTATAAGATAAAGTATCTTCAAATCACATTTCTTGTTTAACAGGGAAGTTAAGCAGGTGAATTGTGGAGGAACAGAGGTCAGCCATGAGAATGGGTTTCAGTCATGGGAGTGGGGATCAGCTGTGGGAATGGGGATAAGCCATGGGAAAAAGGAGCAACTTCAGACTGAGAATTAGCAGAGGGAGTGGGCATCAGCCATGGCAGCAGGGGTCAACAGCAGCAACAAGGATTAGCAGAGAGATCAGCTGTGGGAACAGTGATCAGTCATGGGAGCAGGGATCAGCCATGAGAACAGGAGCCAGTCATGAGAACAGGGATCAGTCATGGGAACAGGATCAGCCATGAGAACAGGGATCAGTCATGGGAACAGGATCAGTCATGGAAGCAGGGATCAGCCATGAGAACAGGGATCAGTCATGGGACCAGGGATCAGCCATGGGAATAGGGATCAGTCATGGGAACGGGGATCAGCCATGAGAACAGGGATCAGTCATGGGAACAGAGATCAGTCATGAGAACAGGGATCGGTCATGGGAACAGGGATCAGCCATGGGAATAGGGATCAGTCATGGGAACGGGGATCAGCCATGAGAACAGGGATCAGTCATGGGAACAGAGATCAGTCATGAGAACAGGGATCGGTCATGGGAACAGGGATCAGCCATGGGAATAGGGATCAGTCATGGGAACGGTGATCAGCCATGAGAACAGGGATCAGTCATGGGAACAGAGATCAGTCATGAGAACAGGGATCGGTCATGGGAACAGGTATCAGTCATAGAAGCAGGGATCAGCCATGGGAGCAGGAATCAGCTGTGAGAATTAGAATCACCCATGTATTCTTTCAGAAAACCTTGTGCCCCCAAAGCCAGGAGTGAGACAAGGTCCTGCCTATAGCTGCACAGGACAAAGCTGTTGGTCTTCCAGGATGTATGGCATGGTCACCTTGCATGCCTGGGACTTCGCAGTTGCTTTTTGCCATGAAGGAAATAAACAAACAACCTGTCACTTCCTCTCCTGTCCTAAGGACATTGCTATTGGCCATTTACCTGGCGCTAAGCCCACAGGGGTTCCCATCACAGAGACACGTGGCATCCAAATGCCAGGGAGGTTCGAGGACAAGGGAGTCATTCCCACTCAGGATTCCTACACCCAGCAGAAGAAGCAAGGCTGGTACCATGCTCCTACAATGGCTCTGCCATCAGACAGCTTGGTGACCAAAACCAAGTTCCTCAGCCCACTACAGACTCAGGTCCTCTATGGAGTCCCAATCTCTAGCTTCTCTCCCCACCAGGCAGTACCCAGACCCCTGCAAGGAAAAGAGACTTAGAAGCCCTGTGCCTTCCTAAGAGGTGAGGTGCTCAGGGTCCATGACAGCCCTGAGCCCCTCCCCTATTGCAGAGGATCAGCACCCAGGCCCCTCTGCTTCATCTTTTTTTAATTAAGTTAAAACTTTGTATGGAAACATCATGCGTTGGTACCATCATTCCCTTCCTCCCTGCCCCCACTCCACTGAGGCCCCTCTTAGTAGAATTTCTGGTATTCACCATGGGCTGTGGGTTATGAGTTGTAAGAGCAGCGGTCAGTCATTGTGGGGGAGGAGTACCTCTGGACATTCCTCCCCACTCTGTGGCTCCATAGTCTTGGTTGCCATATGATTCTGACTTGGTTCCCAGTTCCAGATATGGTTTCCATTCTACTAAGTAGATCTCTTAGCCAATAAGAAAGCCATTGGTTACTTACCTATGGTGGGTGCCACTATTGCACAGGTGTGTACATCTTATCAGGATGGTAGCTTACATATAGCAGGACCCTGCTTGCTCACAGCATTGTTGGCCGTTTTTGCCCAGCATTTCATGTTGTGGTTTTCATCACTATATGAGCTAGCCATATGCGAACTGACTTCCTTCCCGATTCAGCCAGATCTCTCAATATTCTGCATTGGCAGCATGTGTTGTCTTCACCTATACGGTTTTACCTTTCCCTTCAGGTGGGTAATCAAGTTCTGCTTCCTCTTTAGTCCTGAGGCTGTCTAGAAGACTCAATACCAAATGGGGAAAGAGGCAGAAGAGGTCCATCCCAGGCTGAAGTCTCCAGAGAGCCCACCAAGAAATCATGACCAGAGGCAAACAGATGCTCTAGGCATCTCATGTCCCAGCCCAGGGACTTTGTGCTCCCCAAGGGCTCCTCATCCTTTCATCCCAGGGAGTAGCACCCCACTTAGAAGAACACATCACCTCATGAAGAAGTCCTGTCTTTGCCCACCCAGGGCCAGATAAAGCATCTTTCAGCTGGCTGCCAGGGGCACTGCATATGGTTATAGGACAGATTCTGATAGATGGATTGACTGACTTATTGAATGAATGAGTGAATGATGACAGAAGGGAGATATGGATAGACAGACAGATGGATGGACAAGTGAGTGGATAGATGGATTAAGAATGCCTCTCCCTGTCTATCACTGGACTATCTATGGTGAGGCATTGGGAGCCCCCTCCTCCCTGTCTTTTCCTGACCATGTTGTCATAAAGAGAGTTATTTAGTTTCTTCACAAATGTGACAGTCATAGACCCATGGGATGAGGAGTGATACTAGACCATGTTCAGGCCTGAGGTGTAGCATTCTATTGCTAAGCCAGATGAGGCATGTGGGAGAGGAAGGGGCAGTGCCCCACATGCAGGAACACCAGACCTAGCAGGCTACCTTCAGCTACTACCCAGCCCTGTGAGCCCTGGTCTTCCTGCTACAGAACTGGGCACATCAGAGCTCATTGTTCTAGGACTACTCAAGAGGCCCAGCTGTGCCTGCATCTGGAGCTGCCATGTTCTGTCTGGGAACCAAGTCAGAATCATATGGCAACCAAGACTATGGAGCCACAGAGTGGGGAGGAATGTCCAGAGGTACTCCTCCCCCACAATGACTGACCGCTGCTCTTACAACTCATAACCCACAGCCCATGGTGAAATGACCAAGCATCACAACCACAGAAATATCTTCTCTCACAGTCTGAGACTAGACCTCTGGAGTCAGGCTGCTGGCAGTACCAACTTCTTTCCAGCACTTGGGGAGAACCTGTACTTTGCTTTTCTTGGTGCTACTGGGCTTGGTGACCTTTATTAATCCTGGGCTTGGTGATCCTTGCTGCTCTTGGGCTTGTAGCTTGATCCTCTGGTCTCTGTCTTGGTCATTGAAGGTCTCCTCCCCCTGCATGTCCCACATCCCATTCTCTTTGAACCTGTGGGTCTCCTTGTCTAGTCTCACTTTTTAAAAAATTTATTTTTGAGAACTGACAGAACAATGGCAGACACATGCCACTATAAACTGCTGCCAGATGAACCTTTCTGACTTGGCTGGCTGGCTGCTGTTTGCTTTGCTTATTTGTTTGGGGATGGGGAGGGGCGTGAAGATGATTCTAAACCTCCAGGAACTACCTCATATTGCCTGGGCTCTGTAACTCACTGAAATAAACTCACTGCTGTTTTACAAAAAAAATTATTTTTTTATTTACTTGATAGAGAGAGTTGGGGGGGGGGAGAGAGAGAGAGAAGGCATGCCAGGGCACCCAGCTGCTGCAAACAAACTCTAGACCCATGGGCCACCTTGTGCATCTGGCTTACGTAGGTTCTGGGGAATTGAATCTGGGCCCTTTGGCTTTGCAGGCAAGCACCTTAACTGCTAAGCCATTTCTCTAGTCCCTTTTTCTTTCTTTTAAAAATTTTGTTTTATTATTTATTTTTCCTACTTTTCATAAGAACACCAGCCATGCTAGACATGGCCTCATCTCACCTAGACAAGAGCCACAAAGATTCCATTTCAAAGACAACCACATTCACAGCTACCAAGCAATAGAACTGTTGCGGTCAGGTTCTCACCGCTGACAGAAAACACCTGATCAAGAGCAGCTTGTTAGAAAAAGAGTTTATTTTGGCTTATAGACTTGAGGGGAAGCTCCACGATGGCATAAGAAAACAATGGCATGAGCAGAGGGTGGACATCACCACCTGGCCAAAATAAGGTGGACACAGCAACAGGAGGGTGTGCCAAACACTGGAAAGGGGAAACTGGCTATAATACCAATAAGTCCACCCCCAACAATACACTGCGTCCAGGAGATGTTAATTCCCAAATATCCATCATAGAGGAACCTAGCATTCAGAACACCTAAGTTTAGGGGGAACACCTGAATCAAATCACCACATTCTGCCCCTGGCCTCCATAAACTGATAACTATCCATGATATAAAATGCAATGCATTCAGTCCAACTTTAAAAGTCCCCATAGTTTTTTATCAATCCCAATGATGTTCAAACAGCCCCATAATCCAAGATCTTTTAACTAAGCCACAATACCAAATAAACAAACAAAAACCATAATGGCACAGAATAAACATTCACACTGCAAGAGATAGCCTTGGGCATAGCAAAGAAATACTCAACCAATACAAGATTTAAAACAACCAGGGCAAACATCAAACTCTGTAGCTTCAAGTCCAACAACTCTTGTCAGTGACAAATCTCCAAGTCCAATCATTCTAATCAGCAACAAGTCTCTGGAGTTCCAGTTCCACCCCCCAGATAGGCTACTCACAGTCCTGGAAAACTTTATCTGGGGCCAGCAGCTCTCCTTAGCAGACGTCTCATGGTCCCAGCATCTCCACTGTAATCCACAGTTCATCCTCATGGCCCTATGGGGTCTCCATGCAGGCATCCAGAAAACTTACTACCCACTGTCCATGGCCATTTCCAAAACACAACACCATGTTGCAAACTCAATGATCTTCTCTTTCCTGCATTTCTTATACTCCATAATACCAGGTAGGGTGCCAATTTGTTAATCCAGGGGGCAATAAAGCAGACTTTAAAGAACAGGACACTCGTTGAGCATTCAATCCCCTTCAAAAGAGTCTACATTCTTCCTGTTGCCCCAGTGCAGGTCAGCTGGCCCAATCTCAAAAGTTGTAATCTCTCATAGTTGCAGCTGAATAGGCAGAAGCTTCAGCCCAAAGATTTTTTTTTTTTCTGTGCCATATCCCTCTTTTCACACCAGTCCATTTCTATGCAAAGCAACCCTGCACAACTTCTCAGGACACAGGCATAACAGCAAGCCTGTCACACAAACTGCTTCTAGCCCAGTCCAGGCAAAGCTCTTCCTCACCCTCAGAAGCCAAATATCACAGTCCTTAGTTCTTAACGCATTAAGGTCTTTCAACTCTGACTAGAATAGTCCATCCAGCTTTACTTACAGCACCGCAAGGCATTTCTTAAGCCAAGATTTCAAATTTATACGTTACTCTTGAAATTAAGCTCCAAAAAGCCAAAAGCCACATAATCAGGTTTCAAGCAGCAGTGACCCCACTCTCAGTACCAACTTTACTGTTACAGTCAGGTTCACATTGCTAGCAGAAAACACCTGACCAAGAGCAGCTTGTGGAGAAAGTGTTTATTTTGGTTTATAGATTCGAGGGAAAGTTCCATGATGGCAGGGAAAAACAATGACATGAGCAGAAGCCATCACCTCCTGGGCAACATCAGATGGACAACAGTCCCCAGCAATGCACTGCCTCCAAGAGGCATTAATGCCCAAATCTCCATTGTCTGGTAACTTAGCATTCAGCACACCTAAGTTTATAGGGGGACACTTGAACCAAACCACCACAAGAACACAGAATCTGAACTCTGAGCTGTACCTGTAGTAGGTTCTGACTTCACTGCTCAGGTGCAAGGGCATAGCAGACAACAGAGAGGTCCAGCTGCCTTGCAACAAGCACAGGGCTCACCATGTGGCCCTGGAGGCCCTGGCAACACCTACCCATGAGAACTCACTGCATTCCTTAGTGATGCCTCTACACAGGAGGCTGGGGACCCCTTCTCAACAGCTTGCTGGGGAGCATCATTGAGAATAACCTGATTTGCAAATGAGTGGTAAGACAATGGCTGCAGGTGATCCCAGGCACTCATACAGCCTGCCTCTCACCTCAGAGAATGGAAATCTCACCCTTCATGCCCACCCTCCTCAGTCAGTGGAGCACACACCATGAGGGTGTGTCACAGCCCTCCAAGTGGTCATGCCAATGACAGTCCAGCGTCCTTGCATGTGACCATGCACACTGAGTGTGACATGCATGAAAGGCTTGTGCAAGCATACTGCAGGAGGGTCTACTTCCTACACCAAGGACCCTGAAATGCCAGGTGCCTGTTCTGCCACAGCCCAGATCAGGCATGGCATCCTTTATTGCTACCTAAAGCTAAATGTGTATCTCAGATCATTTCCCCTCCATGGAGAGCCAGAGATCCTTCTAGAGGTGGTAGAACATCCAGATGGCTGGTTTTTAGGCGTTTAACTCAGGGTCACTTAGAATAAGACTAGGAAAACTACTACGTAGTAGGCAGCCAGTTCCTTCAGAGTGGCACACTGAGTGGGGCTCTCAGAGCAGCATGTATGTATGTGTGTGTGTGTGTAGGGGGAGGGGGTCTATTAACTCCCATCACTATTCAGAGAGTTGACAATTTCATCCAACAGCAGTCAGAACCTGTAGTATAACATCATGCATCATTTCAATTAATCCTCAATAGGCCAAAGAAGGCAGATAATGTTATGATCTATATCTGATACCCCAAAAGGGTATTGGAATGGAGGCTAAAGGCCAGGAAAGGGAGAACCTAGGATTCGAGTCCCCCACAAAGCATGTTCTCTCCCATGCCTCAGCCCTTTCAGAAGCACACCTCTCCTCACATGCTAGGAGATGCTAATCCAGGACAGCAAGGTGCTAATCAGAACCTTGGGAGGATACACCTGCATATCAATACACAACAAGGTAACATGTGCATTTCAATAAGGAACGGCAGGGCCAACTTCTTGGGACAATAACCCACAGGGTCACAGAGTCAGATGTAATCTGGCTTCCCAAATTCTTCACACAGCTGAGGATGGCCATACATCAGGCTGCTGTACTCCCAGTAAACTGGAGGAGCCCTGTCCTGTGTGTCCTCCCAGCACAGAACCTGAGCTGATCGGGGCACCGTGTATTACTCTAGCCCCATGAGGGGAGAAGAGACCTTGGGTGGAAACAAGGGACCCGTGAGCCTGGCAGGGAAAGAGGTCCACACTGGGGTAAGGCAGGTAGCCCAAGGACAGGGCTCAGCATTGGGAATTAGCTTTAAGGTTAGGAGATAGGATGTAGTGGAGAAGAAATAAAGAGGCTGAGGAGAGAACAGGTGGGAGAAGAGCTAGCCCAGAGGCAGCAGGCTCACCCACACATGTGCTCTATAAACACTGTTCAGGGTCACACAGGGCAGCAGTGTGGTGGGGCTCATGGTACTCATGGGGCTGAGGCAGCCTTGACTCCACCACTTACTTGTTGTGTGGCTTCTGAGGAGCCACTGCCTTTTCCTTCTAAAAGTTCAGGAGTCCCCACTCTGGGGTTTGTGGGGACAGGAGATGTGCACAAGAGGCTCCTCACAGTAGTTTGATCATTTATGGGGGCCTATGAGATATGCAACTTTCCACCCATCGTAGGCACCACTGTGGAGTGCAGAGGTTGGCTCTTGGAGATACTAGCAGCTTATCAGAGGAGATAAACTGTAGTTTGATACACTTGTTGCCCAGAGTTAATGGCTGGTGGGAGGGCACCAGGGCAATGAGTGGGGTGAGTGTGAAGTGACTGATGATGCTCTGACCCTGAGTCATCCCAGAGGGTCTCAGTGGGGAGGCCAGGCTCCTGGGACTCAGCATTCTCCCAGACCATCAGTTTTGAGCAGGAGGAGGCAGTTAGGGTTACTGTATCCCTGCAAGTAAGAAACAGGACTGTCTTTGGGACTATCCTTGCTGTCTGCACTTGCCAGAGATCAAAGGATGATCTGACTTCTTATCTCTCACCTAGATCTGTTTTTTTCACAGACAACCTGGGCCCCTCCTGGAAGGGAGGTCTCTCCTAGGATTTAAATCTAATCCCAACATTGCCATTGGTCAAGCTTAGACCTCAGAACTTGTCATCATGGCTGGCCTCTTCCTGAGATAGCCCCTAGCCCAGACCAATCATCTGTCCCTCACCTGAGCCGGAAAATAGGACCCACCACTGTAAGGCTATATGTGTTTGCAAGGAAAGAACAAGGTCTCTGAGCTGCCTGACCACTTGGGAACCTCCAGCTCCTGATGAGTTTCCCATGAGCCGAGGGGAGAGGCCCTAGCCCTTACTTTACACATGGGCTCTTTCTCCACAAGGCAGGAGCTCTTTGAACTATCTTTTCTGTCCTTCCCATGGCTTTTCCAGTCCTACCATGTGGTCTCTCAAGCAATGTGGGTGCATTAATTCTCTTTTTCTTGATCCTGTACTTCCCTCAATAAATATAATATTTGGGGGGGGGACTTCCGGTTAAGATGGTGGCGTAGGTACCACACCAAAAGCAGCCTACAGGGAAAAAGCCAAAAAAAAAAAAAAAAGCAAAACACACATTTTTACTAAAAAGCGAGGTGTATAGGAAATTGAAATGGCAGCGGAGCAGTAGGAGAGATCCAGAGCATCCAGAGCCCGCACAGGCCAGCAGAAGCACCTCTGGCAGGTCTGCGTGCAGGACCGCTACAGCAGTGGTGCATGCTAGCCAGCCACCAGGCTCAGCTTGAGCCGCAGGAAAAGCCAAGTGAGGCGATTTTCTACTCGCACTGGAAACTCAAGAAACGTGAAGGGAGAACAGCAGTGAACAATGGAGGAGCAGATCACAAGGTAGAAGAACACGTGGAACAATGAGAGAACTAGAGCAGCATAGGCAGCCTCCCCTCCTCCACTGCTAGTGCCCAGCTCCAGCGAACAGAGCAGCAGTCCAGGGACCTGGCCACACCTACTTGAACCAACAGTGGAACCCAAGCATAACTAATACCAAAATCATCCCAAAAGGTAACTGGGATTACACCAGGTCAGTACATGCCTAGTAAACCTGGTATATAGGCCTGAACCAGAAGTGTTAACTGCACCTTCCATATCCGGATAAATTATATGTTAAATCTGATGGATGGTCAGATCTGCCATTAGTAAATAAGCTGCATTTTGAGCTTGTTATTTGTTGCTTCTTGATTTATAGTGGCTATGTTTCCTCTTCTATTATACATTAGGGAAGGGTCTCACCTGGTCACAAGCTGACTTGGAACCCTCTACAGACCAGAATCTTAACCGCCTTGTTGTCAGGATTAAGGTAGTGAGTGAGCCACCACACAGCCTAAGGGACAGACAGAGGATCTGGTTGTCATAATACCTACTCTTGGATAAATACTCTGTACTGTTTTTCATTGAAAGTGTATATTATTTAGTTAAATTTTGGAAACTATGTATTTGGTTCCACTCAGCCTACTTGAATAGTCTCATAATAGGCAAACCCAACACCTAGAGTCACTCTTGTAGATACTCTGAGAGTCTTGAGAGTCACACCTAGCACCTTAAGCTCCTACCATGAAGATATATAACATCAGATTGATACATCTAATAATACCCAGATAACTAGATAATACAATCATTAAATAATCCAGGATGCAAAAATATATACATAATAACACAAGAAACACCAAAAATCAAGACAATATAAATCCCACCAAAAAGTATTAATGCATCAGAAATGACCTCCAGTGAGAACGAGTTAGAGGAAATGCCTGACAAAGATTTCAAAAGAATGATTATAAATGTTCAAAGAACTCAAAGAAGAATTCAAAGGAAGCAAAGAAAACAGAGATCACCAATTTAATGAAATAAAGAGGTAATACTAGACATAAATAAGGAAATAGAAATAACGAAGAAAAACCAGTTAGAATTACTAGCAATAAAGAACACAGTTAATGAAATAAAAAACTCTGTAGAAAATCTCACCAGTAGAATGGATGAAGTAGAGGACAGAATATCTAAGCTAGAGGACCAGGTGGCAGATCTAATACAGTCCAACAAAGAGAAAGACAAACTTATAGAAAAGTATGAGGGGGAATTTCAAGATATTCAGGACACTATGAAAAGATCAAATATAAGAATTCAGGGCATAGTAGAAGGAGAAGAATTCCTCTCCAAAGGCATAGTAGGTGTCTTCAACAAAATCTTTCAACAAAATCATAGAAGAAAATTTCCCCCAAATTGGAAAAGAGGTGCCAATGGAGATACAGGAAGCCTTTAGAACCACAGCCAGACAAAACCTGGAAAGAACCTCTCCTCGTCATATTATAATCAAACTATCAAACACACAAGCCAAAGAAAAAATATTGAAAGCAGTGACAGAGATAAATCAGGTTACCTACAAAGGCAAGCCCATCAGGATCACAGCAGATTATTCAACACAAACTTTAAAAGCCAGAAGGGCTTGGAGTGATGTATTCCAAGTTCTGAAAGATAACAACTGTCAACCAAGGTTACTTTATCCTGCAAAGTTATCCATTCAAATAGATGGAGAAATAAGGACATTCCATGACAAAAGCAAGCTAAAGGAGTATTTGAAGACAAAACCAGCTCTACAGAAAATACCTGAAAGAATCCTCCATGCTGAAGAAAAAGAAAAGCACACATATAAGGAAACAGGAAAAAACAAACAATACTCAAATACTAGTTAACACAAGAGAGCAAAGGTAAAACTGGAAGAACTACAAAAAAATGGCAAAAATGAATACACACTATAGCAGACAGATTCAGGTTCACTGAGATGAACTTTCAGACCAGGCACAGTTATGGGGGAAGGGATATTTATTGAAGCTTACAGATCCAGGGGAAGTTCCATAAACGGCAGAAGAAGCTGGCCTGCCTTCACAGGACCAAGCATAGAGAGAGTAGTACAAGCCAAAAAACCAAAGGCCACAGCACACTTCAGGAACTCCAGCTGAGCACACTTTGCATAACTTCAGATTGAAATCTGAACCCTATCACCACACCTTAAGATGTACACAGTGATACTGCCTCGAGCCAGGTGGCTGCATAGGCAAACTACAAACAAACAACTGAATATATTGGGGGCCATCTATTCTATTAAAACCACCACACACACCTTTCAATATTATCTCTTAATATCAACAGCCTCAATGCCCCAACCAAAAGGCATAGGTTTGCAGACTGTGTTAAAAACCAGATCCTTCAATTTGTTGCCTCCAAGAACCCCACCTTTCTCCAAAGGATGGACACTATCTGAGGGTGAAAGGTTGGAAAACGGTGTTTCAAGCAAATGGACCTAGAAAACAAGCAGGGGTTGCTATCTTAATATCTGACAAGGTAGACTTCAGTCCAACACTAGTTAAGAAAGATAAGGAAGGTCACTTTGTATTGATTAAAGGCAACCTCCAAGAGGAGGACATTACAATCCTAAACATATATGCACTTAACATGGGTGGCCCAAAATTCATCAAACAAATGCTATTAGAACTAAAGTCACAGATAACACCAAACACAGTGGTAGTGGGTGACTTCAACACCCCACTCTCATCAATTGACAGGTCATCTCAGGAAAAAATAAACAGAGAGGCATCTGGACTAAATGAGGTAATAGAAGGAATGGATCTAACAGATATCTACAGGACATTTCATCCTAATGCTGCAGAATATACATTCTTTTCAGCAGCCAATGGAACATTCTCTAAAATAGACTATGTATTAGGACACAAAGTAAATCTTAACAAATACAGGAAAATTGAAATAATTCCTTGCATTCTATCTGACAACAATGGAATCAAACAAAAACTCAATAGCAAGAAAGGCTACAGAGCATACACAAAATCATGGAAATTAAACAACACACTACTAAATGATGAATGGGTCAACAAATAAATTAAGAACGAAATCAAAAAAATTTCTAGAGTCAAACGATAATGAGAAAACAACACACCAAAACCTCTGGGACACAATGAAGGCAATCATAAGAGATAAATTTATAGCTTTAAGTGCCTATATTAAGAAATTAGAAAGGTTGGAAGTAAACGACTTAATGCTTCACCTTAAAGCCTTGGAAAAAGAACAAGGCAAACCAAAAATCAGTAGACGGGAAGAAATAATAAAGATTAGGACAGAAATCAATGAAATAGAAACCAAAAAAGCATTCCAAAGAATCAATGAAACACAGAGTTGGTTCTTTTTTTTTTTTTTTTCTTGGTCTTTCTCTTGTTTATTTCTTTTCAGAGTTGGTTCTTTAAAAGGATAAACAAGATTGATAAACCCTTAGCAAATCTAACCAAAAGAAAGAGAGAAGATACACAAATTAATAAAATTAGAGATGACAATGGTAACATCACAACAGATACCAGAGAAAGTCAAAAAATCATAGGGACATACTATAAAAGCATATACTCCACAAAGTATGAAAATGTGAAAGAAATGGATGATTTCCTTGATTTATATAGCCTACCTAAATTAAATCAAGATGAGATTAATTACTTAAATAGACCTATAACAAGCATGAAGATCCAAGTAGTTATCAAAAATCCTCCAACTAAAAGTCCTGACTAACTTCCGGTTAAGATGGCGGCGTAGGTACCACGCCAAAGCAGCCTAGGGGGGAAAAAGACCAAAAAAACTCAGCAAAATACACATTTTTACTAAAAAGTGAGGTGTACAGGAAATTGAAGCGGCAGCAGGGAAGTAGAAGAGTTCTAGAGCATCCAGAGCCTGCACAGGCGGGAAAAGCGGCTCCGGCAGCTCGGCCAACCGCCGCAGCCGCGGCGCAGCAGAAAGCCTCCAGACTCGGCTCCGCAGGAAAAGCCAGGTACAGGATTTTCCCCTCACACTGCGCTCTCCGCAACTCGGGAAACGTGAGGGGAGAGTGGCAGCGAGCAGCGGAGGAGCAGACCGCGAGGTAGAAGAATGCGTGGAGCAGCGAGAGAACCAGAGCAGCCGCGGCTCCCTCCCCTCCCCCAACGCCTGAACCCAGCTCCAGCGAACACAGAAGCGGCCTGGGACCCGGCCACGTCAACTTGGGCTGACAACGGGACCCAAGCAGCAGCAGAGTTCGGCAGGAACATCAGCGGCTCCAGCACCGGTAACAGCAGCCCCAGCAGCAGCAGACCCAGGAGTGGCAGCAGCGGCAGACTCGGCGGCAGTGGACACAGCAGCAGCAGCAGCTTCAGGAGCAGTGGTGGCTCCAGCAGTGGCAGCTACAGCAGCAGCAGAGGCAGCAGCAGTGGCTCAGTTTGCCCCGTAGGAAAAGCAAGTGCCCAGCTCCAGAAATCAGAACAGCAGCCCGACGACCCAGGCAGCAACTTGACTGAGACCAAAATCACCCAAGGTAACTGGGATTGCACCAGGGAAGGGTCTCACTTGGTCACAAGCTGACTTGGATCCCTCAACAGACTAGAAATCTAAACCTCTTTGTTGATAGAGGATCTGGTCATTATAATAACTACTCTTGCATACATACTTGGGGCTGTTTTTGATTGAATGTGTACAGTGTTTAGTGAAATTTTAGAATCTACCTGTATTTTATTCCACTCAGCCTGCTTGAATACTCCTATAGCAGGGAAACTCAACCCCTAAGAACATCTTTGTAGATACTCTGAGAGTCTTAAGAGCCACACCTAACACCTTAAGCTCCTACCCTGAAAATATATTACATCAAATCAATTGATACAGCTAAGAATACACAGCTAGCTAGATAATCCAAGCATTACCTTAATCCAAGATGCAAAAATATATACATTATAACACAAGAAACACTAAAAAGCAAGATGATATAAATCCACCTAAAAGTATTAATGCATCAGAAATGTCCTCCAGTGAGAAAGAGTTAGAGGAAATGCCTGAGAAAGAGTTCAAAAGAATAATTATAAATATGTTCAAAGAGGTCAAAGAACACATGAAAACAATCAAAGGAGAAATCAAAGAGGAAATCAAAGGAATCAAAGAAGAGGCAGGACACCAATTTAATGAAATAAAGAAGGCAATACAAGACATAAATAAGGAAATAGAAATAATAAAGAAAAACCAGTCAGAATTACTAGCAATGAAGAACACAGTTAATGAAATAAAAAACTCTGTAGAAAATCTCACCAGTAGGATGGATGAGGGAGAGGACAGAATATCTAAGCTAGAAGACCAGGTGGCAGACCTAATGCAGTCCAACAAAGAGAAAGACAAACTTATAGAAAAGTATGAGTGGGAATTTCAAGATATTCGGGATACTATGAAAAGATCCAATATAAGAATTCAGGGCATAGTAGAAGGAGAAGAACTCCACTCCAGAGGAATAGTAGGCATCTTCAACAAAATCATTGAGGAAAATTTCCCCCAAATTGGGAAAGAGGTGCCAATACAGATACAGGAAGCCTTTAGAACCACAGCCAGACAAAACCTGGAAAGAACCTCTCCTCGCCATATTATAATCAAACTCCCAAACACACACACCAAAGAAAAAATATTGAAAGCAGTTAGAGAGAAAAATCAAGTTACCTACAAAAGCAAGCCCATCAGGATTACAGCAGATTATTCAACACAAACTTTTAAAGCCAGAAGGGCTTGGAGTGATATATTCCAAGTTCTGAAAGATAACAACTGTCAACCAAGGTTGCTTTATCCTGCAAAGTTATCCATTCAAATACATGGAGAAATAAAGACATTCCATGACAAAAGCAGGTTAAAGGAGTATTTGAAGACAAAACCAGCTCTACAGAAAATACTTGATAGACTCCTCCATGCTGAACAAAAGGAAAAGCAAACATATAAGGAACCTAGAAAAAACAAGCTATACTCAAATACCAGTTAACAGAAGAGAACACAGGTAGAACCAGAAACACACACACACAAAAAAATGGCAAACCTAAATACACACCTTTCAATAATATCTCTTAATATCAACGGTCTCAATGCCCCAACGAAAAGACATAGATTTGCAGACTGAGTTAAAAAGCAGGATCCTACAATTTGTTGTCTCCAAGAAACTCAACTTTCTACAAAGGATAGACATTATCTTAGGGTGAAAGGTTGGAAGATGGTGTTTCAAGCAAATGGGCCTAGAAAACAAGCAGGGGTTGCTATCCTAATATCAGACAGGGTAGACTTTAGTCCGACGTTAGTCAAGAAAGATAAGGAAAGTCACTTTATATTGATTAAGTGCACACTCCAACAGGAGGACATTACAATCCTAAACATATATGCACCTAACATGGGGGCTCCCAAATTTGTCAAACAAACACTATTGGAACTAAGGTCACAGATAACACCAAACACAGTGGTGGTGGGTGACTTTAACACCCCACTCTCATCAATTGACAGGTCATCCAGGGAAAGAATAAACAGAGAGGCATCTGGACTAAATGAGGTCATAGAAGGAATGGACCTAACAGATATATACAGGATATTTCATCCAAACGCTGCAGATTATACATTCTTTTCAGCAGCACATGGAACATTCTCTAAAATAGACCATATATTAGGACACAAAGCAAATCTTAACAAATTCAGGAAAATTGAAATAATTCCTTGCATTCTATC
The DNA here is from genome assembly GCF_020740685.1 of Jaculus jaculus. Classification (NCBI taxonomy): domain Eukaryota; kingdom Metazoa; phylum Chordata; class Mammalia; order Rodentia; family Dipodidae; genus Jaculus; species Jaculus jaculus. Next base: position 60,826,018 of record NC_059112.1, read on the forward strand.
TGACCACAATGGAATTAAACTACAAATCAGTAGCAAGAAAGGCTATAGAGCATACACAAAATCATGGAAACTAAACAATACACTACTAAATGATGAGTGGGTCAATGAAGAAATCAAAAAGGAAATCAAAAAATTTATAGAGTCAAATGATAATGAGAACACAACATACCAAAATCTCTGGGACACAATGAGGGCAGTTCTAAGAGGTAAATTTATAGCCTTAAGTGCCTATATTAAGAAATTAGAAAGGTCGCAAGTAAACGACCTAATGCTTCGCCTTAAAGCCTTAGAAAAAGAAGAACAAGGCAAACCAAAAATCAGTAGACGGGAAGAAATAATAACGATTAGGGCAGAAATTAGTGAAATAGAAACAAAAAGAACAATCCAAAGAATTAATGAAACAAAGAGTTGGTTCTTTGAAAGGATAAACAAGATTGATAAACCCTTAGCAAATCTGACCAAAAGAAAGAGAGAAGAGACACTAATAAAATCAGAGATGAACAAGGTAACATCACAACAGATTCCAGAGAAATTCAAAAAAATCATAGGGACATACTATAAAAGCGTATACTCCACAAAGTATGAAAATCTGAAAGAAATGGATGATTTCCTTGATCTATATGACCTACCTAAATTAAATCAAAATGAGATTAATCACTTAAATAGACCTATAACAAATATGGAGATCCGAACAGTTATCAATAATCTCCCAACTAAAAAAAGCCCAGGCCCGGATGGATTCACTACTGAATTTTACCAGACCTTCAAGGAAGAGCTAACACCATTGCTTCTTAAGCTTTTCCAGGAAATAGAAAAAGAAGGAATTCTACCAAACTCCTTCTATGAGGCCAGCATCACCCTGATACCAAAACCAGGCAAAGATAGAACAAAAAAAGAAAATTACAGACCAATCTCCCTCATGAACATAGATGCAAAAATTCTCAACAAAATATTGGCAAACAGAATACAAGAGTATATCAAAAAGATCATTCACCCTGACCAAGTAGGCTTTATCCCAGAGATGCAGGGATAGTTCAACATACGCAAATCTATAAATGTAATACATCACATAAACAGGTTGAAGGACAAAAATCACATGATCATCTCATTAGACGCAGAGAAAGCATTTGACAAAATCCAACATCCCTTCATGATAAAAGTCCTACACAGACTGGGAATAGAAGGAACATATCTCAACATAATAAAGGCTATTTATGACAAGCCTAGAGCCAACATATTACTAAATGGGGAAAAACTGGAAGCTTTTCCACTAAAATCAGGAACAAGACAAGGGTGTCCGCTGTCCCCACTTTTATTTAATATAGTTTTGGAAGTCTTAGCCATAGCAATAAGGCAAGAGACACACATAAAAGGGATACAAATTGGAAAGGAAGAAATCAAGTTATCATTATTTGCAGATGACATGATTCTATACATAAAGGACCCTAAAGACTCTACTAGTAAGCTGTTAGAGCTGATCAAAACCTACAGCAATGTAGCAGGATACAAAATAAATACACAGAAATCAGTAGCCTTCATATATGCTAACAACAAACACACAGAGGATGAAATCAGAGAATCACTCCCATTCACAATTGCATCAAAAAAAACAAAATACCTTGGAATAAACCTAACCAAAGAAGTAAAGAATCTATACAATGAGAACTTTAAAACACTCAAGCGAGAAATTGCAGAAGACACTAGAAAGTGGAGAAACATCCCTTGTTCCTGGCTTGGCAGAATCAATATTGTGAAAATGTCAATCTTACCTAAAGCAATCTACACATTTAATGCAATCCCTATCAAAATTCCAAAGGCTTTCTTCATGGAAATAGAAAAAACAATCCAAAAATTCATTTGGAATCACAAAAAACCTCGAATATCTAAAATAATACTGAGCAACAAAAAAGAGGCTGGTGGTATCACCAATACCTGATTTTAACCTATACTACAGAGCCATAGTAACAAAAACAGCATCGTACTGGCACAAAAACAGACATGTAGATCAGTGGAACAGAATAGAGGACCCAGATGTAAGCCCAAGTAGCTATAGCCACCTGATATTCGATAAAAATGCCAAAAATACTCATTGGAGAAGAGAGAGCCTCTTCAGCAAATGGTGTTTTGAAAACTGGGTATATATCTGCAGAAGGATGAAAATAGATTCTTCTCTCTCGCCATGCACAAGAATTAAGTCCAAATGGATTAAAGACCTTAACATCAGACCGGAAACTTTGAAACTGCTAGAGGAAAAAGTAGGGGAAACCCTTCAACATATTGGTCTTGGCAAAGACTTTCTGAATACAACCCCAATTGCTCAGGCAATAAAACCACAGATTAACCACTGGGACCTAATGAAATTACAAAGATTTTGCACTGCAAAGGACACAGTGAAAAAAGCAAAGAGGCAACCTACAGAATGGGAAAAAATCTTTGCCAGCTATTTATCTGATAGAGGATTAATATCTTGGATATACAAAGAACTCAAAAAGTTAAATAATAAGGAATCAAACAAGCCAATCAAAAAATGGGCTATGGAGCTAAATAGAGAGTTCTCAAAGGAAGAAATACGAATGGCATATAAGCATCTAATAAAATGTTCTACGTCACTAGTCATCAGGGAAATGCAGATTAAAACTACACTGAGATTCCATCTCACTCCTGTCAGAATGGCCACCATCATGAAAACAAATGATCATAAATGTTGGCGGGGATGTGGAAAAAAAGGAACCCTTCTGCACTGCTGGTGGGAATGCAATCTGGCCCAGCCATTGTGGAAAGCAGTGTGGAGGTTCCTAAAACAGCTAGAGATTGATCTACCATATGACCCAGCTATAGCACTCCTAGGCATATATCCAAAGGACTCATCTCATTTCCTTAGAAGTACATGCTCAACCATGTTTATTGCTGCTCAATTTATAATAGCTGGGAAATGGAACCAGCCTAGATGTCCCTCAACAGATGAGTGGATAATGAAGATGTGGCACATTTATACAATGGAGTTTTACTCAGCGGTAAAGAAAATTGCAGTTATGAAATTTTCAGAAAAATGGATGGACCTGGAAAGTATTATACTAAGTCAGGTAACCCAGGCCCAGAAAGCCAAGTGCCACATGTTCTCTCTCATTTGTGGATCCTAGCTACAGATGACTGGGCTTCTGCGTGAGAATGAAAATACTTGGTAGAAGAGGCCAGTAAGTTGAAAAGGAGACATAAAGGGTGGAGAAAGGAAGGGAGGAGGATACTTAATAGGTTGATATTGTATATATGTAATTACAATGATTGTAATGGGGAGGTAATATGATGGGGAATGGAATTTCAAATGGGAAAGTGTGGGGGTGGGGAGGGAGGGAATTACCATGGGATATATTTTATAATCATGGAAAATGTTAATAAAAATTAAAAAAAAAAATCCTCCAACTAAAAAAAGTCCAGGCCCAGACAGATTCACTGCTGAATTTTACCAGACCTTTAGGGAAGAACTAACACCATTGTTTCTTAAGCCTTTCCATAAAATAGAAAAAGAAGGAATCCTACCAAACTCCTTCTATGAAGCCAGCATCACCCTGATACCAAAACAGGCAAAGATAGAACAAAAAAAGAAAATTACAGACCAATCTCCCTCATGAACATAGATGCAAAAATTCTCAACAAAATATTGGCGAACAGATTACAAGAATATATCAGAAAGATCATTCACTGGACCAAGTAGGCTTTATCTCAGAGATGCAGGGATGGTTAAACATATGCAAATTGATAAATGTAATACATTATAGAAAATTCCAAAGGTATTCTTCACAGAAACAGAAAAAACAATCCAAAAATTCATTTGGAATCACAAAAAAAACCCTCAATTATCTAAAATAATACTGAGCAACAAAAATAAGTCGGGATGCATCACCATACCTGATTTTAAGCTGTACTACAAAGTCATAGCAACAAAAACAGCATGGTACTGGCACAAAAGTAGATATGTGGATCAATGGAACAGAATAGAGGACACAGAAGTAAGTCCAGGTAGCTATAGCTACCTGATATTCGATAAAAACGCCAAAAATACTCATTGGAGAAAAGACAGTCTCTTCAGCAAATGGTGCTGGGAAAACTGGATATATATCTGTAGAAGGATGAAAATAGATTCTTGTCTCTCTCCATGTACAAGAATTAAGTCCAAATGTTCTAAAGACCTTAACATCAGACCTGAAACTCTTAAATTTCTAGAGGAAAAAGTAGGGGAAAGCCTTCAACATATTGGTCTTGGCAAAGCCTTTCTGAATACAACCCCAATTGCTCAGGCAATAAAACCACAGATTAACCACTGGGACCTCATGAAATTACAAAGATTTTGTACTGCAAAGGACACTGTGAATAAAGCAACGATGCAACCTACAGAATGGGAAAAAATCTTTGCCAGCTATTTATCTGATAGAGGATTAATATCTTGGATATACAAAGTACTCAAAAAGTTAAATAATAAGAAATCAGACAAGCCAATTAAAAAATGGGCTATGGAGCTAAATAGAGAGTTCTCAAAAGAAGAAATACGAATGATGTATAAACATCTAAAAAAATGTTCTACATCTCTAATCACCAGGGAAATGCAGATTAAAACTACATTGAGATTCCATTTCACTCCTGTCAGATTGGCTACCATCATGAAAACAAATGATCATAAATGCTGGCGGGATGTGGAAAAAAAAGAACCCTTCTACACTGCTGGTGGGAATGCAATTGGTTCAGCCATTGTGGGAATCAGTGTAGAGGTTCCTAAGAGAGCTACAAATTGATCTACCATATGACCCAGCAATAGCACTCCTAGGTATATATCCTAAGGACTCATCCCATTTCTTTAGAAGTATGTGCTCAACCATGTTTATTGCTGCTGAATTCATAATAGCTGGGAAATGGAACCAGCCTAGATGTCCCTCAACTGATGAGTGGATAATGAAGATGTGGCCCATTTGTACAATGCAGTTCTACTCAGCAGCAAAGAAAAATGAAGTTATGAAATTTGCAGAAAAATGGATGGACCTGGAAAGTATTATACTGTGAGGTAACCCAGGCCCAATTGGACTGGAGGCCCACTCCATGGGAGGGAATACATCCCTGATACTGAAAACTTAAAACAGGGGTAGTCATGAGCCCTATGGGTGTAACATCTGCTGATGTCTGGATAAATATATATACTATGCTTATCAAACTTCCCAGTTAGCACTTCTCTTAATATATATACCCTTATATTAACTCTACTCTCATTTTGGGTAGAGTATCTTCTCTTTTCAGACGGCAGTGACCTTGGGACAACTCAGAAGGTATCATAGTGCTTAAAGAAGTGAATGGAGTGCCGGGCGTGGTGGTGCACGCCTTTAATCCCAGCACTCGGGAGGCAGAGGTAGGAGGATCGCCAAGAGTTCGAGGCCACCCTGAGATTACATAGTAAATTCCAGGTCAGCCTGAGCCAGAGTGAGACCCTACCTCGGAAAAAAAAAAAAAAAAAAAAGAAGTGAATGGAGTACTGAGTAACATCTCTATCACACCTTCCAAGGTTCAGGTTCTAATGCGGAAGAGGTGGCGGAAAGAATGTAAGAGCCAAAGGAAGGGTAGGATTCCCTACAACGTGCTCCCTGCAGAAATAAAATGGCCTGGATATAAATGACCTCATAGTGCCTGACACTACCTACACAAGACCATCATAAGAGGAGGAAAAGATTATGACATCAAAATAAAAGAAAGACTGGTTGAGATGGGGAGGGGATATGAGGGATATGATGGAGAATGGAATTTCAAAGGGTAAAGTGGGGGAGGGAGGGCATTACCATGGGATATTTTTTTATAATCATGGAAAATGTTAATAAAAATTGGGAAAAAATATAAATAAATATAACAATTTAATTATTATCCTTCTCAGTCTTATTTTATTCAATTTCTTGCTTATAAGCAGGCACAAACTTTCCTTAACCCCTAGTATTCTGTTACAGTTCAACAGAGATTTTTTGGGGGGTGACAATATCTGTGTGTGTATGAGATTTTAGTATTCAATTTAGCATGGATACAATGGTTTCAGATGAATACTCACATGAATTTTTAATAGAAAACAGAGTACTTGAAAGCAGTTTCCTGCTAAGAGTCCTTCCAGGCTAGGACTTCATACTTCTCCATGCCCTAGCACTCTTGGGGCCCATGTCGAGGTGCTTGTGCCACCCAAGCTAGTGTAGGAACTATAGCATCTGGGTGGGGAATGTCAGGGGCCTGAGGCCCTAGTCATGCCCTATGGTGGCAATGGTGGAACACCTGGCCCCAAAGAACCAAGGCAGAAGGTTTTGATTATTCTACAGGCAAGGCAAAAATAAAAGGGAGTTTATTCAGGAAGACAGCGTGTGCAATGGTCTCCTAAGAAACTATAAAGAGCTGCTCAGCCTACAATTGTTGCTAAATATGTCTCTAATAGGATTCACCTATTCCATCAAAGCTATCTATTACCCAATACAAAGAGGACCCAGTACCACAGGCTCTACAGATGCCTCTGCAGGAAAAGGCCTCTCCACCCCTGCTCATGGTCACGGGGGTGAGGGACTTTCACTTTGGTGGCTTTTCTTAGTCCTCTCGCAAACATACAACATGTGCTCCAGGTTCTTAGGCCCACTCTGACCCTCAAAGGTTCTAGAAGGTTCTAACTGTTCATCCAGCTCCCTAGTCCCAGCAAAGAACTGTGCCAGAATAGGTCTTTAGCATGTATCTGGCCTTGGTAGGGCTCTGTATCCAGCAGGCTGCAGCCTGGCACACTGCAACACCTCTGCCCAGATCTGTGAGTGGACGGTGTGGGTGGCGAGAGGCAGCTTGGAGAGACAGCTTCCTCCTACAGAAGAGCTGTCCAAGGCATAGATGGAGCCAAGTTGGGATTCTACCCAACTGGTCATTCCCCAGTAGTGTCTCTGTCCCAAGGGTCTCCTGGATGCTGGAGCTAGGAGAAGTTTTGCACAGCCTTCAGCTCACCTCCTTACTTACACATGGGGAAACTAAGGCCCAGAATGGAACCCAGATCACACAGGCCAGCAGCCATAAACTGAGCCTGGAGTATGTGAAAGAGCTGTGGTCTTCCAGTCTCCAGCAGCATGGGCTGGGCTGGGCCGGACATGCATGGATATTGGAAGCCAGCGACACTGGATTGTGTCAAGGAGTGCCCCAGGTTGCCCAGTGAGGCTGAAGGGATTCAAATCACTTCTCACTGGGTCTTGCCAGTCATTTCTGTTTTTCAAATGGCAGATGCCTCATTCCCTGTCCCAATGTGGTCTGTGAAGGATGCTCTGCAGACCTCCCCTAGTGGGAATCCCACCCGCCAGCCTGTAGAGAAGCCCTCCTCCATCTAGAACTCTTTCTGCTGGGCCCCCACACTGTATGCACATCCCCCCATTATTCCCTGCTCCCCGCCCCCCAGTACCCAGTCTGCAGGCTGAGGCTAACAGGAGCAAGGGCCCACCCCCAATCTACAGCCACTTCTGTCTAGCCTTTCAGGGAAACCTTCCCAGCCTTGAGAATCTCTGGGTCCTGTTAGTGCCTTAGTTGCCTCAGCCACCTCTTTCCACACATGGAAGAGGACTGCAGACGCCCTTGGAGCCACCTCATCATCCTGAGGACCCAGAAGCTGGTGAGCAAAGGGCTGGGTGTCCTCGTGCAGGCCTGCCACCAGGACTGCGTCGGCTGCACAGGTGTGATCTGAGGAATACTCCACGTGAGGGCAGCATGGCCTTGGCCCTGTCTGATGGAGTCAAGAGCTCAGCACCAGCCCCCAGAGGTTGCTTCTGCCTCACATACAATCATAGAGGCAGCACAAAAGATGGTTGCTACAGGCCAGGTGCTTCTATCCTAGCAGGTATTCAGGGCTCCTGTTGAGTGGAGGCCTACTCTGGCATACATGAAGTCTTCCACCCTCTGTTTCAGACTCAGGTGAAGCTGGGTTCTGAGCCAGGCCTCCCTCATCTGCTGTGTGACTGGGTACTTTCACCTCCCCCTCTTGATTTTGTGCCCTGGAAGGTAGGGTAACAAACAATGCTTCTTCCTTGGGCCACTGTGGCTAGTGAAACCACCTGTGTGAAGCACCAAGGTGGAGTGTGGGAAGCAGCAGTCTCTTCGTCCCCTGCCTTCCAGAGCCCCAAAACAAGGGATTCCTTGTCCCCTGCTGCAGAGCCCCTCCCACCCGTGCTTTCCCACTCTGTCCACCCAGAAGCTTTCACAGCAATGAAGTCCAGGAAGGCAAAACAAAACAAGGTGACCTGCTTTAGTAAGCAAGAGGATGCCCCTTTAAAAATGTAGCGAGTGTTAGGTAGATAGCTTAGTAAGTCAAGTGCTGGCCTCATAAACACAGAAACCTGAGTTCAGTCCCCAGAACCCACATTAAAAAGAGCCATGTATGGGGCTGGAGAGATAGAGGGCTCAGAGGTTGAGATGCTTGCCTGCAAAGCCTAAGAATCCAGGTTCTATTCCCCAGTATTCACATAAAGCCAGATATACAAGGTGGCACATGCATCTGGAGTTTGTTTTCAGTGGCCAGAGGCTCTGGTACACCCATTATTTTTCTACTCCCCCCCAACAGATACATGCTGAGTATGGTGGAGTACAGCTGTAACCACAGTACAAGTGAGGCAGAGACAGGCAGATCCCTGTGGCTTGTTGGCCAGCCAGTCCAGCCTACTTGGTAAGTTCCAGGTCAGTCTTGAAAAAGTTGGACAGGAATAACACATGGGGTTGACCTCTGGTCCCCACATGCAAATACACGTGTGCATACCCCCACATACACAATGCAACTGAAGTTTCCAAACATCCCAGTGAGTGACTTTGCAAGCGCCACCTCCCATTCTACTGATCTGCTGTGGGACTCTCAGTCTCTGCAGAACCTATTCAGTTCAGGCCCCACTGGCCCCTCAGAGCCCCTATACACCTGCCACCTCTGTGGCCATCACAGAACACAGTGCCCATGGCAATACCGCCATCCAGCATCTACACATCCTTTCTGGGATGCTCAGACATAGGCCCTTAACTCTAACACTGTCTGCGCCTTTTGGGGTTGGCCTTGGCAGAGGCACTTGTTGCCTCTCCCTTTGCCTGGCATTTTAAAATCCCAAAGAAGAGCCACACCTGAGTGATTAACAGGTTAGATTCCGATTCTTCAGACCCTTCTTCAGACTCACAGAGCCCAAAATGTCCAGGGGCCTCAGTGAGCACAGACGCTTCACACTGCTCTAACAGCATGTAAATGAATAGGCTTGACTTGCCGAAAAGTTATGTGTTCATAACTAGCTCCAGGGGACCAAGGTTGATGGCAGTGTCTGGCCACAGTGGGCAGTACAAGTGGGGGTCCATGGCCTGGATGGTGCAGAAATCACCCAACATGGACATCACACACACTCAGGGCCACTGTCCCAAAACAGGAATCAGGTGGTAGTACAGGTAGCCTTGGGGAGCCAGGCCCAGGGTCAGCTTCTCTGGGCCAACACGTACCTTTCTCTTATTCGTTGGGCAGATGTAGAAATTGTCGATGACAGTAGTGACGCCAGGCTGGAGGGTGAGTTTGGTGTAGGATGTTCCGAAATCCGAAGACCTAGGAGAGCAGGAGGACAGCTGTGAGCATGGCCACCCCAGTGTAGCCTGTCTGGAGCCTATGCTCTGTCCAGCACTGGATACGTGCCTGCACTGGCAGAGGGGACAAGATTTCCAAATGTCATCCTCTCCATCTTCCAAGGAGCAGCAGTCTAAAGCCCAGGTCTAGAGCAAGGCTTAGAAACAAAGTCTTTTGGGGCTGGGAAGATGGCGCAGTGGGTAAACTACTTGTCACACAAGCATGGGGACCTGGATTCAGATTCCCAGAACTCACATAAAATACCAAGCACAGTAGTGCAGGCCTGTAATCCCAGCACTGGGGAAGTGGAGGCAGGAGGATCCGTAGGGTTTGCCAGCTAGCTAGTGTAACTGAACTGGTGAGCTCCAGATTCAGTGAAAGACCTTGCCTCAAAAAGACAAGGTAGAAGGAAACTGGGGAAGGCACCTTAGTGCTGACCTTCCACACACATATGCATGCCTGTGCATGCACATCTGTGCATACATGTGTCCACACACATATGAACACACATACACAAAGATAAAAATCTTTCTGACACCAAGGCCCAGCCAGGCATCTCCTTCAGGATATTGCATCTTCTAGATCCTTCCATCTCTCTGATGCTTACCAAGCCCTAACAGACTATGCTACTATATTTAACAGATGAGTGAAAGGAAGCTCGAGGGGACAGTGTCCTGACTGAATCCACCCAGCTGATAAAACAGCCAGTAAAGGATTCAAACACCACCCCATCTGATGCTAAGCCACATGTCGTATGGTCGTCAGCACAGCCACCAACTATGCTGAGACACCACAGCACTCATCCACTCACCTCTTCCCTCTCCAGACCCTCAGGTCCTCCAGGAGCACATAAATCCAGGGGAACTCCCCCCTTAAGCACAGGGCCACAGCAGGCAAGGGCATGCTTAGCACCTGCCTGGAAATCAGTCCCAATTTCTGGGCTGTCAAAGCAGGATCCTGACATACTCATGGTGGGAGAGCAGGCCCGTAACTTCACACCACCTTGAGCAAGTCCCTTCCAGACCCTCTCCTCATCCATAACATGGGAGAGGTGGGTAAGAAGCATTTATTGCTCTGAGCACCAAACCCCCCAAGCCAAGTAGGAGAGAAGCCTGCCAAAGACATGCCAGGCTTCGGTTGGGAGCCAGTGATACATCAGATTATGGAATTAATTCTACACTGACACTTAGGCTTCCAGTCACCCCAAACCATGACCTCTGACGATAACCCACTATAACATGTAGGGACTGCAAACCCTGCCAGCACACTGGGGGATGAGGCTGGACCAGGCTGGATGCAGCTGGTGCTTTTGTCTCAAGCCTTAGTCTTCCATGGCCTGGGCTTGAACCTCACCTGTGATGCCATAAGCCTCCTGCACCTGCTGCGTGGCAGCAGCAGCCCCTTCCCCTCTCTGGGCCCACAGTGGCACCAGAGGAGGCAAGTTTCTCACTCTTGCCCCTGCTACCCGGGGGCCCAAGGGAGTAAACACCCAAACTTCCAGGAACATTCAACCCCTTTCCACAGTGTGTTCTCCCTCACTAGAATGCCCCCAAGTCCTCAAGTGAAAACAGGCTCCAAGAAGACTTGCCAGGCTGTGCTATTGCTGGGTTTGCTGGCCACTTGGTCACACCACACCTAAACTTATATCCTCCACAGGCCTCAGGATCACAAGGTCTCTCCTGGATCAGAACAAGGATCAGCCCACTCCCTTGCTCTCTGACCCCTCAGGATTGCCCAGCAGGAACAGCCCTTCTCAGGGTCGCCAGGGGCTGGGGGACCATCTGGATCTGGGTGCTTCAGGTTTCCCCTGGTGGACTGGCAGGAGAGAACAAAGGCACACCCTGTAGTATAATCAGGGCACATTTGCTCTACAAACCATGAAGAATTGATTTTCTTCAGGAAGGTAGGAGTGAGAGGCCTATTAGCAGGGGATCGATTTGGAGACCTGGGACAGTCCAGCTCTGGCAAACTAACGGCTGTTTATGAGCTGCTGCACACAGCCTGAGCAGCTGAACTTGCTCTGAGCCAGGCATTGTCTCCCCCAACTCTCTCCAAGACCTGCCTATGGATCCTACCCTTCATAGTCCATCCTACCCTTCCTCACCGCCCACCACCTCACCCCAGAATCCAGCTGGCCTCCTCCCTACCCAAGAGATGCTGCCTGAAGCCACACATTCAGGGGTGGGTCAGTCACAGTGAGCAGAAACACAAAGGTCCTATGGTCCAGAACACATGTCAGTGGGTGAAGGGAGGTGAGTGGATGCTAATTAAGCATCAGAAATGTCAGCTGCACAAGGGCTGGAATGAGTACAAGGGACAAAGGGGCAGTGAGATAATGGTCTCACAGAGACAGGGACCCTCAGACAAAGTGATGGGTGAGCAGAGCCCTGAGGGAGGAAGGGAGGGGCTATACTTGCTCGGGAAGGCACCTGTCCTGGATTGAGCAGTGTCCCCAGAACACGTCACCCAGAATGTGACTGTAGCTTTGTATGAAAACAACACCCACACATGTCAACAGGCTGAGATGAGGCCACACTGGGCCACAGTGTCCCAGAACAGCGATATTGAGACAACAGGTGACACACCAGGGAGAACCATGTGAAAAGGCAGGCAGACACTGGAAGGCTGCAAGCCCCAGGGACTAGAAGAGGCAGAAACAGGTTCTCCATCTTCCCCAACAGGAGCTTACCCCACGATGCCATGACCTTGGGTTTTGGCTTCCAGAGCTGTGCAGCATCAGTTTCAGTTAATTAAACCCCAAGCAGGATTTTAGAGAGAGAGCGAGGAACAGAGACAGAAACACAGAAAAGAAAGAAGGGAAAACAGAGACAAAGAGGGCCTAAAAAAGACACAGAGGAAAAGAGAAAAGGTTGAGCAGTGAGTTAAAGCTAGGGAGACAAGGAGAAAGCGTAAGGAGGCATTGGAGTGGGGCAGCAACAGCAGCTGTACATCCAATGGGTTCTAAGAGATGCCAAGGAAGATGTCAAGCAGGGCCCATCCTCAACCCCCAGCTGCTCCTCACCCCATCTAACCCAACCCCATCTTCTGACTCCTCCTAACCCTACACATTCTGTCCAGCATCTCTCTTCCTCAGGCTAGACCCTTCCTGTACACGTGAGTCCTCCTGGGCAGGCTGGCGCTCCTCTCAGTGGGGAAGAAATGCTGTCCTGGCAGCTTGCTTCCAAAAGGAGGGTGTGCAAGTGTCCTGTGGCTGCTAGAACAATATCCCAGGGCACAACACGTAAAACATGATGCGTTTGTCATCATACAGTGTGGGCAAGTTTGAAGTGGGGCTTCTGGGGCTAGAGCCAAGGTATTAGCATTTTAGGGATGCTGGGGCACAGTCTATTCTGCCTGCTCTACTTTCTAAAGACTCCTTGCTAATTTTAGTCCTGCTTCCTATCTTTGTGATGGTTACTATTGTCAACTTGTTAGGATAGAGACAATCACCTGGAGGGCATGCCTCCAAGCATGCCTGTGAGGAAGTCCCGAGATTAGGTGAACTGAGATGGGAAAATCTACCGACTGTAGGTAGTGCCATCCCATGAGCTAGGTTCTGTGTGGAATAAAAAGGAGAAAGCAAGCTGAGCACTAGCACTCATCACTCTGCTTTGTTGCCTGGGGACCCAATGCGACCAACTGCCTCCAGCTGCCATGTCTTCCCTATCATGAAGGACTATAAACTCAAATTGTGAGCCAAAATAGAGCCAGCCACACTTCCTCCCTCCCTTTCTTCTTTCCTTTTTTTTTTTTTTTTTTTTTTTTGTGTGTGTGTGTGTGTGTGTGTGTGTGTGTGGTTTCGGTTCTACCTTTGCTGGCTTGTGTTAACTAGTATTTGAGAATTGCTTGTTTTTTTCCAGGTTCCTTATATGTGTGCTTTTCCTTTTCTTCAGCATGGAGGATTCTATCAAGTATTTTCTGTAGAGCTGGTTTTGTCTTCAAATACTCCTTTAACCTGCTTTTGCCATGGAATGTCCTTATTTCTCCATCTATTTGAATGGATAGCTTTGCAGGATAAAGTAACCTTGGTTGACAGTTGTTATCTTTCAGAACTTGGAATACATCACTCCAAGCCCTTCTGGCTTTTAAAGTTTGTGTTAAATAATCTGCTGTGATCCTGATGGGCTTGCCTTTGTAGGTAACCTGATTTATCTCTGTCACTGCTTTCAATATTTTTTCTTTGGCTTGTGTGTTTGATAGTTTGATTATAATATGGCGAGGAGAGATTCTTTCCAGGTTTTGTCTGGCTGTGGTTCTAAAGGCTTCCTGTATCTCCATTGGCACCTCTTTTCCAATTTGGGGGAAATTTTCTTCTATGATTTTGTTGAAGACACCTACTATGCCTTTGGAGTGGAATTCTTCCCCTTCTACTATGCCCTGAATTCTTATATTTGATCTTTTCATAGTGTCCTGAATATCTTGAAATTCCCACTCATAGTTTTTTGTTGTTGTTGTTGTTTTTGTTTTTTGAGGTAGGGTCTCACTCTGGTCCAAGCTGACCTGGAATTAACTCTGTAGTCTCAGGGTGGCCTTGAACTTATGGCAATCCTTCTACCTCTGCCTCCTGAATGCTGGGATTAAAGGCGTGCACCACCACGCCCAGCCCCACTCATACTTTTCTATAAGTTTGTCTTTCTCTTTGTTGGACTGTATTAGATCTGCCACCTGGTCTTCTAGCTTAGATATTCTGTCCTCTCCCTCATCCATCCTATTGGTGAGATTTTCTACAGAGTTTTTTATTTCATTGACTGTATTCTTCATTGCTAGTAATTCTGACTGGTTTTTCTTTATTATTTCTATTTCCTTATTTATGTCTTGTGTTGCCTTCTTTATTTCATTAAATTGGTGTCCTGCATCTTCTTTGATTTCCGCTTTGATTCCTTTGATTTCCTCTTTGATTCCTTTGATTTGTTCTTTGACTTCTTTGAACATATTTACAGTCATTCTTTTGAAATCTTTCTCAGGCATTTCCTCTAACTTGTTCGAACTGGAGGTCATTTCTGATGCATTAATACTTTAAGGTGGATTTATATCGTGTTGCTTTTTAGTGTTTCTTGTGTTATAATGTATATATTTTTGCATCTTGGATTAAGTTAATGCTTGGATTTTCTAGCTAGCTGGGTATTCTTAGATGTATCAATTGATGTTATATATTTTCAGGGTAGGAGTTTAAGGTGTTAGGTGTGGCTCTTAAGACTCTACTCCTAGGGGTTGAGTTTCCCTGCTATGGGAGTATTCAAGTAGGCTGAGTGGAATAAAATACAAGTAGATTCTAAAATTTAACTAAACTCTGTACACATTCAATCAAAAACAGCACCGAGTATTTATGCAAGAGTAGTTATTATAACAACCAGATCCTCTATCAACAAAGAGCTTAAGATTTCTGGTCTGTTGAGGGATCCTAGTCAGCTTGTGACCAAGTGAGACCCTTCCCTGGTGCAATCCCAGTTACCCTTTTGGATGATTTTTGGTCTCAGTCAAGGTGCTGGCTGGGTCGTTGGGCTGCTGTTATGATTTCTGGAGCTGGGCACTGGGTTTTCGTGCGGGACAAACCAAGCCTGGCGATTGTGACCCTGCAGATCGGCACCCCTGCTGCTAGAACTGCTACGGCTGCTGCTGAAGCTGCCACTGCTGGATCTGTTGCTGCTGCTGCTAAAGCTGCCGCTGCTGGGTCCATCGCCACTGCTACTGAAGATGCTGCTGCTGGATCCACTGCTGCTGCTGCCACTGCTACTGCTGCTGTAGCTGCCACTGCTGGATCCGCCACTACTGCTGCTAGATCTGCCACTGCTGCCACTGAAGCTGCTGCTACTGCATCCACCGCTGCTGGGGCCGCTGTTGCCTGTGCCGGCGCCGCTGATGTTGCTGCCTGACTCTGCTCGTGCTTGGGTCCTGCTGTCAGCTCCAGTTGGCGTGGCCGGGTCCCAGAACCACTGCTCTGTTCACTGGAGCTGGGCACAGGCAGTGGGGGAGGGGAGGAAGATGCAGCTGCTCTAGTTCTCTCGCTGTTCCATGTGTTCTACCTTGTGACCTGCTCCTCCATTGCTCACTGCCGCTCTCCCTTCATGTTTCTAGAGTTTGCAGAGAGCGCGGTGTGAGTGGAAGCTCCCTGCACCTGGGTTATTCTGTGGCTTGAGCCGAGCCTGGTGGCTTTCTGGTGCGCTGCCACCGCCACCGTCGGCGGACCTGCCAGGGCCGCTTTTGCAGGCCTGTGCAGGCTCTGGATGCTCTGGATCTCTCCTATTTCTCTGCTGCTGTTTCAATTTCCTATACACCTCACTTTTTAGTAAAAAATGTGTATTTTGCTGAGTTTTTTTGGTCTTTTTCCCCTCTAGGCTGGTTTGGCATGGTATCTACACCACCATCTTAACCAGAAGTCCCTTTCTTCTTTCCTTATGTAGCTTTTGTTAAGTGTTTTTGCACAACAATGAGAGAAGTCACCAATATAGTCTTCAAAGCCTGAACTCAGCATCTATCCTAACATCACCCCCCTGCACAAAGCCACTCTGGCTCCTGATGGCAGCCCAGGGTATATGCAGACAGTTCAGGGGAGTCTCCCCAGCAATTCTCAATCCCATATGCCTCCCTACCAGGTAAGAAACCTTTGCATAGGCTCCTGGTTTGGGATGTGAAAGTCACTGACTGCCACCCACAAATGAATGTTTGATCCAGGTCTTGAAGGAGATAGCAAGGCCAACAAATCTCTTTATTGAGGTTCTCAGAAATTCAACAGGTAACTCCTGGACCCAAGGAGTCTTTCTGGAGATCATAAAACTGCCCAGTTATCTCAAAAGAGAGCAGCCTGTTCACTTGTGACCCTGGGAGAGCTGGATATCTGGCTGGCCATCTTGATAGAAAAAGTTTGCTTCCATCACCCTTCACCCCCCTTCCTCTTTCTGCTAGCACATCCCAACCTTCAGATAAAAGCCCTGTGAAAAAAGCTACGGGGGCTCCTTTCATTCCCAGAGCCCTCAAATTGCTGGAAGGTGAGGTGTCCCACTGCGACCTTGGAATAAAACGCTGCTTCCTGCTAGAGATGTCTTCCTGCTTCTTTCAAACTCTCCTCTAAACTTTTCCTTACAGGTCTGACATATGTGTAAGGGCCCATTGGGGATCAGTGTAAAGAGGCTAATGGGTGGGTGTAGGTTCTGAAGGACAGCATGGCAGGAAGTTAAAGGGGGGAGGGCAAGGACTGACCCCAGCATCACAGAGAGAGCTGGACATGCTCCTCAATACAGCAACCATTGAGGCCAAATAGTACTTTTGCTAGACCGAAATGTAACTATAAAACATATACTCATTCCAGGGCTGGAGAGATGGCTTAGTGGCTAAGACCCTTGTCTGCAAAGCCATGTTCAACTCTCCAGATCCCACATAAGCCCGACACACAAGGTGATGCAGGCACACAAAGTTACACATGCACACAAGACAGCACACACATCTGGAGTTCTACTGTAGTAGCTGGAGGCCCTGGCATGCCAATTCTCTCTCTCTCTCAGTTCTTTCTGTCTCTCTCTCACACAAACACACACACACACACACACACACACACACACACACATAAAAAATACAATAATTCCAAAGGTTCAGTGTGAAAAACAGAATGCAAGATATTTTATTATGATATTTATTATATAGATCATATATTGATATATTAATACTCTATATTGAGTTAAAATCATTACTAAAATTAATTTCACCTGTTCCTCTTTTTAACTAATAGACTTTATTTTATTGAAGTTTTGGGATCACAGCAGAACTGAACAGTAAGTGCAGGGCTCTCACTCAACCTACTCTCTGCCAACCTTTCCTCAAGAGGGGCATGTTGGTTACAAGGCTGAACTGGTACACATGTCATTGCCAACAGAGCCCATGGTTACATGAGGGCCCTGAACCAGATGGATCTATCATGACAGGCACCCATCACTAGGGTATAGTACAAAATCGTGCCCCTTCACTGCCCTAAATGTCCTCTCATCTCTATCTGCTCCTCCTCCTCTCCCCAAACTCCAGGAAACATGATCTTATCACCACTATAGTTTTGCCTCTTCTAGAATGCCCCATCCATGGCTGGAGTCCCACAGTAAAGGTCTTTTAGACAGGCTTCTTTTCCTTAGCCATGCTCATGTAAGTTCCCTCTACATCTGCTGTTTTTCTTTCTTGGTCATGTGAGCACTGGACCATTTCTCATGGCACATGAGGCTCACACCCTCCTCCTAGAAGACACTTGGGTGAGGAAGTCAGGTTTGGGACACACGTAAAGCTGAGAGCACATCTGTAGGTGTGTGTGTATCTGCAATTAGACACCTGTGGAGCCTGACTCTCATGTGCAGCTCCCAGTCTTCACTGTAGTAAAAGAGATTGGGTATAAGGTGGATGGCCCAGCAGGTCAGACCCCTCCTCCCCCACAAGCACTGGATGCTGGTGGGAAGATGTGGGCCACAAGAAATCCCAGGACTCAAGAAGGGGTGGGGAGCTTGCTCAGGCCACTGGAGGACTCAGGTACAATGTAGGCATAAAATTAGGGCAAAGTTGCTTCAGAGAGAACAGAGTCAAGGGGAACCCTTGGAAATGGTGAGGGGCCAGGGTTCCCTGTGCACTTCCAACTCTTTCCTCATACTGGCTGAGGGGCCACTACGTGCAGCAAGGTCTGTGCTCCAGTGATGTTTCAGAGGCTGGCCAGGCAGGGACGTGAGTGGATCTAGTTCCTAAGGAAAGAGAAAAGGAGACATGGGGGAGGGGAAGCAGGGAAGGGGCATCAGCACTCAGGAAGCTTGTCCCTTCCCTGGGGCCTTCCTGGGCAGGCTCTCAGTATGCATATCATCTGAAGTTCTTTCACTGCATTCAGCAGTGTGATCATTCTGATCTATGTTCATTCAAATTAGGAACTAAAACCCAGAACCTAAAAATGGTGAGTAGAGGCCCGGAGGAAGGCAAGCGCAGTGGGAAAATTGCTGTCTGCAAATCAGCTGCTTAATTGCCAAGTGTTTGCACACATTCACTTTTTAAAAAATGATCTCATTAAGCCATTTTCCTATTTGGTAATTATTTTACTAACAGAGCACATGCACAAACCCCAGCCCTCCTCCTGTGATGAGCCCCTGCCCTCCCACTTGGCTTCCATGGCTAACTTGAAAAGCATACACAAGCATGGCAAGTGTACCCTGGCCAGGATGGCATCCCTGTGCCTCCCAGTTGAGGATACCTGCCAACATCGGCTTCGCTTGAGGAGAACCTATGACTCCTAGGTTCTGTATGTGGAAAGGGCACTGATGGCACATGTTCTGCACGTAACAGCCTACAGGACAGCTTGGGTAGTCCCCTCACCACTCAAGACAAGTACTAACACCTGCACTTTGCATAAGGAAAAACTGAAGCCCAGTAGGGGAAGGATGGGGACCCATCCCTTGAACTGATGTGCGCCCAGTCTCTGGTTGCTTCATATATTTGGCAATGGAGGATGCCAAGGGGAGAAGTTCTGGTCAGGAAGTAATGAGCCCAGAGTGGCAAGATAATAGCACAGCAGGCAGAGCTTCAACAGGCCTCCATGTGCTAAGCCCAGGCCAGTTTGCAGCAGCAGCACTGCCCCGCATCTCTGGGAGTCAGTGAGGCACACAAGTGTCCTTCCAGCATGCTCCTTTCCGCTTACAGACAGAAGGCTCCTTCCCTGCCCACCTGGCCCTGCTGGATCCTCTATGCAGGGCACTAGAGATCTAACTGGGGATAAGGTGACTCTGAGAATGCCAGTGGCTGACTGAGGCTACCCAGCAGTACTTTCTATACCTTACCCAGTGCCTTTCCAGGCAGGGCAGGTGGCAAGCCCTGTCTTCCCCAAAACGGTCTTCTGGAGACCTCCAGAAGGCAATGGAATCATCATTGCAGGGAGTGATCTGCAGCTGTTGTCGATATCACACTCGCACAGATGTTGTGTGATACACTGTGTGGCCCTGAACAGGACTCCTGGTGTCTCTCCTGTACAGTGAGGAGACCCATGTCCTCCTCAGGGTCATCCCACAGCTGAATGAAGAGCCACCTGAATGAAGCCCACTGCTTCTCTTCCCGCCCATGCTTCCCAGCAGCAGAAGCATGTGATGTGGCAGCTGCACAGGAAGCCTAACACAGCAGTGTAGGTTGCCCCAATCCTGCACACCACAAGGCATGATCAGCTCTGGTACCTACAGGGACCTAACCCTAAGAAGGATTCAGGTAGCTTTGTTAGGTAGTTTAGGATGACTGGCCCCAAAAGAAAAAATGCAGGAATGTCTTAAGTCTGCCCCCTTGCAATCTCCACTTTACTAGAGCTCAAGAGAAGGATCTTGCCTCTATCTCTTGACTAAAGGAATTCTCTAGACCTGTTTTCCCATAAACAACCTGAGCCCCTCCTGGGACATCATTCCCCTTTTCTGGAATTTAAATCTGATCCTGGCATTGTGGTTGGTTAAACTCAGCCCCAAAACTTGCCTTCATGGCTGGCGTCTTCCTGAGCCAGCCCCTAGCCCAGACCACTCAGCCCTCACGCTGATTCCCCGAGCCTGAAGGTGAAGTTCACCACAGTGAGGTGATAAGTAGGTGCTTACCCAGTTGGCAAGGCTCTATCCTTGCTGGCTGTTCAAGTCTCCTGAACTTGAGACAAGGAGGGATCCCCAGGCCCCCATGAGCTTTCGACCTTCCCCAGCTGCCTGGCACATAGCAGGAGCTCTAGTTTCTCCTCCTCCCTCTCTAATCCCTTTCATGTTCCAAGGCTCACGTCTGCTCTCTCACATGGGCTCATGGACCAAGTGGGTGTGCCCATTTTCCTTACTTGGAACCTGCCTCTCCCTCTCACATATTCCTAAATAAAATGTAATGTTTTATAAATTATCCTTCTCAATCTGGTTTATCCAAAAACAGACATGAAGGCTGGAGAGATGGCTCAGTAGTTAAGGCACTTGCTTGCAAAGCCTAAGGACCCCAGTTCAATTCCTCAGTATTCATGTAATGCCAGATGTAGAAGGTGGTACATATGTCTAGAGTTTGTTTTCCGCAGCTAGAGGCCCTGGTATGCCCATTCTCTCTCTGTCTACCTCTCGCTCAAATAAGTAAAATATATAAATAAATAAAATATTTAAAGAAAACAGACACAACCTAAGATTTGGGATTCCAAGATTATTCCTGAACCCCAATACCCTGACAACCCTTGGGGATACCCTGCCTGAGAGGAGCCTTGCTTACTGAGTCCCTGGGTCAAGGCAAAGTTCACACTAGTAGTGATTGATAGTAGGGCCTCAGGCTATCTGCAGCACAACCCTCTTCCATTACTGCCTGCGCATGGAGGCTTGGGGAGCGTCCTTGGGGCAGCACTTCATAGTTGTTGCTGCACATGGGTGCTGGGGATATAAACAATGTGCCATGGCGTCCAGGAATGTGAACTGCACATGGGGCACCACCCCAAGACCTTTGCACTGCTGCTCTCCTTCCAGGTTCTGCCTACCAAGAGACTCCCACCACATTCCCATCCTGCTCAAGGGAAGCACCCCAGCATCTGGCTGAACCATCTGGGGCTCCTCAATGCCTCTGATTACTCTGCTTGGCTTTGGGACAAACACACAAGGCTCCCTCACATCCAAATATCTGATAGCATACTCTCCTTTCATTCCATCTATGTCTCCTGCTCTGCCTCTGGGACCCAGAAGGAATACCAATATAATATCTGCTTCAACTTCGGGCAGCAGCAGCACTACAGACCCAGTGGCTGGCAGCTCCCTCAGGCTCAATATCTGTGGGACCAGAATCCTCTGCCCCTGTGGATATCTTCTGAGTCCACATTACATCAGGAAGTCTCCATTCTCCTGCTCTGTCCAGTGACCCTGATCACATAACAGGTGCCCCTGTGAGTGATCTGGCATAGCCCTGGCTCCAGGTGTGTGGCACTGCCAGACCCAGCTATAGATGAAGGCTATACCTTAGCGTGTATGGGTTTGCCACCAGCCCTGCTTCTGTGTCCCCAGTGCCTAGCCCATCAGGGAAGTTATTGAATGGATCAACAATGCCCACATGATTTCCATAAGTCAGGAAAGAACAGTGAAACCTTTTAACCAGCCAGTAGTCGCAGCACTGCACCCATCTGCCCACCACGGAGTCTCAAATGGGTGTCCGGCCACCCCCATCCAGAGTGTGCTACACTCCCAGACAAGCCAGCCAAGGACAGTGACAATAGGCAGAACATGTTCCTCCAATTCCATCTGTTCCCAAAGCATGCCCGCCTTCCACCAGACATGTGGAGCTGGCTACTCCAGACACAGGGCTGTAAGCCTGGGACTGGCTGATGACCCCATTCCACTGAAGAGCCACCTCTCCCCACAGCTTCAGGCTCCCCTCTCTGGCACAGGCTGCTAGCCTCACTGTGCCAGCGGCAGTAGTTCTGGCCATGTGGATCCCCTTGTCCCAGCCAGACTCTAGCTCCTAAACTCCATAGACACTTTGAAGATATAGCATAACTAAGGTGAAGCCTGGTCCCCAAACTCCTTGGAATTCTGCCCACAGGCCATCTGTGGGGCAGGGGAGGAAGCTCTACCAGTGCTGACTAGGGAGGCAGGACTGTGGTCCAGGACTCCCACTGGCCAGGATACATTGTGAACTTACGCCCACTTTAGAGACTAGGAAACAGAGAGAGGCACAGAAAGGTTCTGAGACTTACTCAGATCTCAGGGTGAGCCAGATAAGGTGGCTGGACCAGGTCAGTGTGTCTCTAAGGAGTATAGCCCTGCCCTGCAGTCAGCCAGCCTCCTCTGGACTGAGACACACTGAGGATCCTCAAGGAAAAGTATCCTAACAATACTCAAGTCTGAGGCAGGGAAGGCCCCAACCCCAGTTTCAAGCCCAATAAAGAAGGGCCCATAATTGGCAGGGCAGGGTTCCCAAAGGACAGGCACATTGAGGTGAGTGAGGGCTGAGCAGAAGTCCAGCCATGAGCAGGTGGCTTTCTTATCCCCAGGGAGAAGAAGAATGAGTTGGGCAGGAAGGGGCAGCAGGAGGAGGAGAGGCAGGTTTCCTTTCATTCATTGTCCTTGGGAGACCAGGGGAGGTGGAGGATGAGGTCTGAGGGTGAGCTATAGGCAAGCCCTAGCTATGGAGCCATGTAAGACCAATGAATGCTATTTCTAGCTGGCCTCAGCCTCTAGGGATACTTCCCACCTGCCTAGCCCTCTTTTCCTTCCTCTCTCCCTCCAACCCAAACACCACAGTACCTGAGTACCTGCTGTGTGTGACCCTGAGCTGGGTATTAGGATGGGTAGTGCCCTGGAGAGGCTCCATTTTCCAGGAGCCAGGAGATATTTGATGAGTGACTGACAAACAGGCCTGTAGCATGCTCAGTCATTGTTGTGCCTTCCTCTTCCTATCTCGGCCACCTCTGGGTCTCCTCAAGAATCACAGTCCTGTTTGAAGTGCACACACATGCCAACTTCAGCACTCTTTGAAGAAACCTAGGCACAGACCCTGAGTCTACATACTTCCTGCTTCCCGGGGTGCAGCTCTCCAGGCCCTTAGAAAAGATGCCACCCAAGCTCAGAGACTCAGTTCTTGACCTGCATATCCAATAGGGAGGCTGCTCTTAAGAACAGTCTTCCTGGGAAAGGTCAAGAGTCTCTGATGCTGGGAGCAGACACTGGGCAGAAGGGCTGTACTTCTCAGCTTCTCAGTAGATGGTTGCACTACCTGCCCAACCCAGTTCTGTTCTCACCTGCCCCCCAGGAACATGGGACAAGCTCTGCAGACACCCCACCCCACCTTGATGCCATCTCTGTCTTTTCTTTTATCCTTTTTTTTCTCACTCTACGTCAAGCTGACCTGGAATTCACTCTGTAATCTCAGGGTGGCCTCGAACTCACAGTGATCCTCCTATCTCTGCCTCCCGAGTGCTGGGATTAAAGGCGTGCACCACCACGCCCGGCTCCATCACTGTTTTTTCATCTCTCTGCCTTTCCTACTGTCTCTGTAGCCATGTCAGTTTCTCTGTCACTTCCCTTCTACCTGTGGCTCTGTGTTTTCCATTAACATGCTCTGTTCCTTGTCACTCTGGGTCTGTGTCTCCCAGTCACCCTGCATGGCTCCTATGTTCCACTTGAGCCGTTGTTGTCATCCCTTTCCATGCTAAGACCATCTGCAGAGCAGTGCCCCACAGCAGAGACGCCTGAGAACAGTGTGGTCTTCCACACAGGGAGTAGAAGGTGGTGGCCAGAACTCCCCCTGTAGGTAGAGCCTGGTATTGCTGCCCAGAGAGCTGCTGCTCTGGGTTCTGGACATCTAGACTGGGCACGATCTAGGGTTTAACTTCAGTTGCTTTGACCAACTTGATGGCCAGGTGACAGGGCACACACCCTCCAACTTGATGGCCAGGTGACAGGGCACACACCCTTCTAGAGGAGGCCCTGCAGAGAAATACTGCCCAGCAGCGCCAGGGGCAGTGTGGAGGGCGAGGCAGTCCTCGGGCAGGGCCTTCCACAGAAATGTTCTCAGCGTAGGGAGTGCTGGCTCTTCTGCATGTTTCTGGAGCCCTGAGAAAGGAGGTACTTGGGTTGACATCAGTTTCAGTCTGGAACTGGAGCTCAGTGATGGTGGGAACAAGCCAGGCACCTTGAGAAACCCACTTCACAGCAGCATACTGCTGGCCAACCTGGAAGCCATGCTAATATCGCATATAAACATATAAGCCTTTGATGATCAAGTGTGGCACAGTTACAGTCTATGAAGTTAAATTCACCGTCAAGGGCAGAAGAAGATAAACAGGATTATTCTAGTCAGGCAATTAAAAAGAAGAAAGGCTTGGAGAAGGATATAATTTTGTGGTCCCGGAGCCATGTGACACTGCTGCCTGCTGGGGCTTGTGGCTTGGAAGGACAGGGCTGTGGTGAGGGGCCACCCTCTGTTCCTCATGTTACCTGCTCCCCTGCCAGGGCCTGCCTGAGAGCACAGTCAGAGTCTGACTATGATTCTGGAATGTCCGAGAGGTTGGCGGCTGTGCTGTGCCAGCCTTCTCTAACAGCGAAGAGCATCATAACTTCCTTGCCCTCCAAAATGCCTGCTCCCTTCTCTTACTTTCCCACTTTCCTCAGCCCTCAAAGCCTCTTCTTCCTAGGGGGTTGTCCAAGTCTAGGAGCTTCAATGTGTCTCATCTAGAAGCTAAGAGGTGTTTCCTCAAGTGGCTACACTGAATCCCTGTGGGTGTGGATAAGAATGGGTTTGGCTGGGGTGAGGCTGGGTTGGGCACTTTTTGGCATCTGTCCCCAGCAAGGCAACAACAGCAACAAAAGAATGGACTTGGGGGGCTGGGAGATAGCCCAGTCAACAAAGTGCTAACTCAGCAAGCTGGAGGAACTGCGTTTGTGTCCCCAGCATCCACATAAATGTCAGGCAGGCAGGGCAACTGGCCAGCGAACCCAGCACTTGGGAGGCAGAGAGAGGAGCCTCAGGCGCAAGCTCACTGGCAAGCTCTGGGTTCACATGAAAGATCTTGTCTTAGTCAGTAAGGCAGGGAGTGATGGAGGGAGACATCTGACACCAATCTATGGTTTCCACATGTACATGTGCACCCACACACATGTGCAACCACACATATGTAGAACATGCATATGCATACTCATGAACACAATCCATGCACACACACACACAAAAACTAAGAAGAAAACAGATTTGGAAGCCTGTGAACAACTTACGCACCCATCTATGTAGCCATTCTGCCCCACTGCTCCCTGTGCCCCGCTCTGTTCTGAGTCTATCCACCACCTCTTGCTGGTGTCTGCTGACAACTTCCTAATGGGCTCAACCAGGGGCACTGCCAGAGACTGACATGAGGGTCCCCTGCCCCATGCATGTGCTTCCAGCAGAGGCCATTCTCCTGTAGCTCCTGCTTCCACTGCACAGCCCCATGTCGATCCTGGTACCTGAAAGTGGCCTGTGCTCCAAAGCCACAGAACCCTCCCACTTCCCCTCGTCTGTCGGCTGCAGCTGTGGCAGGGAACTCCCAGGCTTACTCTCAGGGTTAGCCCTCTGACCCCAGCGGCTCTCAGCCTTGTGCACACAAGCATACTGCCTCATCCCCTCTGGGCAGAGCTGCAAGCAGGGGCGGACTTCCTGTCCTGGCCTTGATATTTGTTATCGTCAACAACGTTCACAGTTACCAGGGCTATTGTGTGCTCACTGCATCCTTCATGTCCCTGTCTCATGTCCCTCACAGGGTGACAGTGTGACCACACTTTCCATACCATGCTCTTTCTCTTGAGAAAGATGTCCACCACTGGGTGGTATTCTGAACTTCTGGTTAGTCCTACTACTTCTCACTCTCAACTGGCCTCAAACCGTGGCCACCACACACAGCATCTCTATTATTCTTTGTCTGAACTTATTTTTGGTGCTAAAGCCCCACATCAAATAATATCATAGACAGACAGACTCTCTCTCTCTCTCTCTCTCTCTCTCTCTCTCTCTCTTTTGGGGTACTGATGAAGAACCCCAGGCCTTTTGTGCGCTAAGTAAGTGTTCTATGAAGAAGCCATGCCCCTGCCTAGAACAGCCATTTGGAAAAAAAAAAAACAAAACCTGCTGTGAAATAGCTTTGTTGTTTGATTCCAGATTCTACAACTCATGATAAATAAATGTGCAAGAAAAGTGGTGGCAGCATACACTCACCATTGCTACAGGTGGGATGAGAAGCGAGGGCGTCCTGGCATCTCCCCACCCATCCCCGCCTCATCCAGGCTCTGTTAAAATTCAGTCTCATTTCCCCATAAAGCTTTTCTCCCTGGATCCTAATCCAACCACACACCCCACACACTGGCTCCTCCTGGGTGCTTGTATATACAGTGCTCTGCCTGCCACTGCTGCAAAGTTCCAAGTAGAGGGGCACACACCCACTTCCACAGCCAATACTGAGCCAATTTCCCTTGTGGAGCAGGCAGAGCCATGCCAAACCCAGCAGGATGCCACATCCTGCCCACAAGCAGTGCCAGACGGTTCGCACTGAGGCCACATCAAGCCCTGGACAGTCCACAGCTGCTCCTTGGTGCTAGAGGTTCATTTATTTTATCCCTGCACACATGCTAATTCCTGAGACACAAACAACATGTGTGTATGCATGTCCATATGTGTGTGGGCACACGTGAGTGGGGGTGTACATGTACATATTTAAGCATCCATATGAAGGCCACAGGTCTATATCAGATGTCTCCCTCAGTCACTCTCAACCTAATTAATTTTGCATATGCGTGGTGCATGTGTTGTGGTACACGCACATGTATATGCTGATGTGGCACCTGTGCAGGTCTGCAAAGGCCAGTGGAGAATGTCAGATGTCTCCTCCCATCTCTCATCTGTCCGATTCCAGAGCTTTCTGTTTTTCAAAAGTCCCAGAGATTCTAACATCTCTACTTTCCACAGGACTAGGGTTATAGGCCTATGTAGCCACACCCAGATGTTTATGTAACTGTTGGGGACTTGAACTTGGACAGTCTCAGGCCCTCATGCTTGAGCAGGAAGCACATCTAACCACTAAGCAATTTTCCCAACAGGCTAGACGAGGTAGCCAGTGAGTCCTAGGGACTATCTTGTGTTGGGATTATAGGTGCACACAACTATGCCTGCCTTTTATGTGGGTACTGGGAACCCACACTCAGGTCCTCATGCTGGCACCAGCAAGTACTTTACCTGCTGAGCATCTCCCCAGCCCCTTGCATCACTATCTTTAAAGGGGCCAGGAACTCTGAAACCATGAATATGGGCAATGTAAGAATGAGCAGTTTGGGGGTTGGAGAGATTTCTCAGTGGTTAAGGCATTTGCAAAGTTTATGGACCTGGGTTCAATTCCCCAGTACCCACATAAAGCCAGATGTACAGGGTGGCACATATATCTGGAGTTCATTTGCAGTGGCTGGAGGCCCTGGTGCACCCATTCTCTCTCTCTCTCTTAAATAAATAAATAAATAAATAAATTCTTTTTTTTAAAAAAGAAAAAGAATGAGCAGTTTTCCCCTTTGAGTTTACACTCAGATCTTAGCACCAAGAAACAGTAATTGCTCTACTTGGGGCTTTGGAAAAGATGACAACTGTAGAGATTTTATATATGTGAGTGTGTGTGTGTGTGTACACATACACACACATACATGCATTTTTCTTGCTGTTGTTGTTTTTGAGGTAGGGTCTCACTCTAGCCCGGCTGACCTGGAATTCACTATGTAGTCTCAGAGTGGCCTTGAACTCACAGCGATCCTCCTACCTTCTGCCTCTCAAGTGTTGGGATTAAAGGTGTGCGCCACCACGCCCAGCTCAGATATATTTTTAACTGTCCTAGTCCCTCTACATGTGAGCCTGTCCATCTATGGTCAGGTGCCAGAACGCTACAGCTGTTTGTTAGAGTTTAAAATGGGAGGTTAGGTAGAATTTGTCCAATCAATTCAGCAGGAGATAAAGGAGATTCCTAAAGGAAAGGAAATCACATTTGAATCAGTTCTGCTTCCCTGGGTCACTGACCCCCTAATACCTTCCTAATATTCTTCTCTGCCTGGACTGCTGCTGTGAAAGAAACGAATCTCACATTGCCATGCATAGTGGCCATGCTGCCAAGCTCCAGAAAGCCCTTCTCTTCTCCTTGCACAGCGGCTTTGGAGTGCAGAGGTTGAGTCTATGGGTTGAAGGATAGGATACCTGACTTTGAATCCCAGATTTGCTGCTCTGGCCATGTGACCTGGGGCAATGGCAACACTGCCTCGCACCTGTGCTCCTATCCTCAGACTTGGTATGGAAGTCACAGGGTGACACAGCGATGGTGGAACTGGGACAAGAGGAGGAATGACAAGAACTGTCCACCCTCAGGTAGGTTTAACCCACCAAGGTTCCTGTTATAGAAGGGCATAGTCACTGCCATTCTTTCCCTGGGTGTCCTGTCTCCATCAACCACGCTGCAGAGTCTACCCTGACCACAGGATCCTCTTCTCCACTGGGCACATTCAGTCAGGTGGAGCCCTGTGAGGTCTCTGCTGGCTTCAATGGTCAGGCTTTCTAGCTTTCACCATATACTTTCCTTGTTTTGATGGCTAGGCAGAACTTAAGCCCCAGACATGGCCTAGGGTCCATCTCCTCATGTCAGACAGTCTCACCTTGTAAACAGGATGACTCTCCAGCTACTTGATGATGCTTTGTAACTAGACCTATACCTTTTCACTGCCTGGGCTCACATGACATTGGGGAGACAGAAGCAAGGGACAGCACGATCCAGGATGGGTCAAGGACTCACTTGGCATCAGTGTAGGGGATTCACCTGCAATGAACAGCCTGGCAGTTAGGTGCTCAGGCTGTGCTGGCTGTGCAGCCTGTGCCTGCCCCATGGAGACCAGGATAACAGCA
This sequence comes from Jaculus jaculus, assembly GCF_020740685.1. NCBI lineage: Eukaryota > Metazoa > Chordata > Mammalia > Rodentia > Dipodidae > Jaculus > Jaculus jaculus. Next base: position 60,855,005 of record NC_059112.1, read on the forward strand.
GCTCCTGCAGTATAATTACAGTGGAAATTAGGAAAATCACCCACCCTGCCTCCAGATAACTAATTAATTTGGGAAATGTAATTGTGCTTTAGCTGGGGAGGATCTCCCTACTGGAAACATACTTGGAAAAGAGGACAGAGAAGGAAAAGCACCTCCACATGCCATGCCTTCAGCTGAGATGCTCAGTGGCCGTGGATGCTGCACAAGGGCAGCCGGGGAAGGTGCTGGGATATAGTCTGTGTCCACGAAGAGACAGTGCAGCAAGGTCTAGTCTGGACACACTGGGTGTAATGGTTAATATTGTTGTCAACTTGACAGGATTTAGAATTACCATGGAAGCAAATCTCTGGGTGTGTCTGAAGAATTTTAGAGTATATTAATAGAGGTGTAAGGACTCCAGCCAGGCACTGCCCTCGCTCCCTCTCCCAGTCTCCCTCACCCCCTTTACCAGTGCAGGCTCCCAGACACTCACCTGCCTGGGCCAGCTCAGGCCCTGCTTGCTCTTGGTTTTTCTGCACCTACCTCCCCCATTGTCTGCCCCAGTGGGGTGAGAGAGGGCAGATTCAAAGCATCCATGGTACCCATCTTGGAGAAAACACTTCAGGGCATGTGTTGCTGCCACGCTGTCCCCACCTGCTACATTCCTTCTGGAAAGTACCCTTCCCATCCAGACTAGTGCTCAGGTCCCTCCCACTCTGGACACCTCTAGCTGAGGGCTCTTCCACTTCCTAACCCCTCTTGTCAGCAAGGTCCACAGGCCTAGAGAAGGAACCAGCGTGATCATATCTGCTGCTCAGGCTCTGCCACAGCTGCCCATGCCCTCCAGGGTTAAACCTACAGCTGAGCCCTCCAGAGCCCAGCTCCTTCACTCTCCCTGCCCCACAAAGCCTCAGAGTCATATGACACGTGCTGCAGGCCATTGTGGGTAACACACACACACACTCCAATGCATGCATACACATATCTACACAGAACATGCAAACATACATACACTCACACATGAACACTGCAACATACCTGTGCATGCACAGGACTATGCACCTACGCATATTGTGCCTCTTTCTCCTTCCTGTCTCTGTGGCCCCTCCTAAGTGCCCTTCCCTGGCCTCAGCCTAGCACCCTGCTGTGGATTCAGGGCCCTGGCCAGGGAACAGCCCCCAGAAAGCTACTGAGCACAGCCACATGCAGGCCTTGTTGGGTCCCATCAGCACACATCCTTTTAGAGCATCATTCTGTACAGGTGAGGACAGTGCCTGAGAGTGGGGGAGGGGGTTTCCTGGGTCTGTGTCCCCAGTTGCCAACAGGTTCCATACCAGCAGGTATCTTACAGGCACATACTGCTGTGTCACGGTTTCCTCCTCACAGGACCCTGAGGCTGAGGGGCTTAGAGCCATGAGCAGGCAGCCCCATGCAAGGACCAACCACCAACTGACCCAGGTCCCAGTCCCCAGGAGACATGGCCTCATCTGGATCAGGTGTGTCCTGTGTGTAACTTTGCAACCTCCTGGTGTTCCTGCACATTGGTCTTCAGCCTCCTGACAAAGTGAGCAGCTATTCCTAGTGTTCCTGTAAGCATGGGCCTCTAGCACAGGTTTGCAGCTATAAGCCACATTCTCCAAGCAGTTCTACTTGCCATCTAAATTATTCAAGGATCACATGCCTAGACAGGCCTCTGGCAGGCTCTGGTTCTCCCAGTCATCTGTGGGGAAGCTCTGGATAATGATCCCTCACTAGACACACAAGGCACATCCTCCATGCCAGACAACTCCCTGGATTCTAAGTGCAGAGGGGACACACACTTCTGAATGCACAGTGTGACCCTGTATGGAGAGGCCATCTTACTCTGCTGATGCAGCTGAGGTCTAGGTTTCAGGTATCCACAGATCACTGAATTCTGGATGTCAGAATCTGGCCATGGCCACATGGAGGTGGAACATGATGTAGAGCAGGAAGACTGGGAAGGATCCCAGCCTTTGACTTCCAGGATCCCAGACTCATCCTTCCCCACATGAAATGGGAGTAAATGGACATTACTCAGGCAGAGGGGCTGGTTCAAATGCTGTAATGAGTCACATAGAAGCTAATTTCTTCAAACGCTCCTCTCCTCTATGCAAGCCAGATTTGCCCTAAAGTCCTGCTTTGTGGCTATACAGGTTAAGCAATGGGTATTCTGTAGACAGGACTGGACAGAGCCTAGGTCTGGCTTTCCCACTACACTGGGTATGCAGGCAAGTCATTCACCTGGTGCATGCCCAGGGCCTACTCTGTTCAGTGGAGACTTGGTAGCATCTCCCTGCTGGGGTCATGGGAGAAGAATGTGGGTATGCTGGTCACTCAAGGGAGGGCTAGAAACAGGACTGGAACTCAGTGTGTGGCAGGGACAAGAGTTTCAAGCTAATGGAGAAGCCTAGCCCAATGACACCTGTCAGCCCCTACCAGGTACTGCATCTCCATGGGACCAGGGCTGGGCTGCTCATGGCAGGAGACTGATCCACTTCATTCCATGGCAGCCTGGCGCAGAGCAGGGGAGCAGCCACTTCTCTGATGTCCAGTCCTCATCTCAGCTACAGAGAGCACAGGACTTTCATTCAGGGCTTCGGAGGATGGAGGTTACCGAGGTCAGCAGCCATATTGGTAACGTGAGCCTAGTGGTTTCAGGTTTCTCCTGCCCTTCCCAAGATGCAGTTCCCACAGCTATAAGTCGCACTGTCCTGGACAAGTGCTCAGCTTTGCTTTCCCCATGTGACAATGGTACCAATGCCCATAGGGCTGTGGGAAGGTGGGATGAGACTCTCCTTGGGAGAGCCCTAGCCTTGTGAGAGACACGCAGTAGGTCTTCTGTGCTATGTTAAGTCCTTAAATTCTCTAACAGATTGACTCAAAGAAACAGGTAAGTGAGGAGAAGCAAGGCAGAGGAAAGACAGACGCTGCCTGAGCCTGGGCCCTCAGCTGTGGAAATCAATCATGCAGCACTGTCTACCTCCCCTGCCTCTCGGAACCCCAATTCTTCTCCTGTCATGTTGTTTAGTGTGCATTAGGCCACTTTATCATTACAGTCCCCACCCCAGTTTCACTTTGACCTACTCCCCTGTGGTAGTTTGAATATATGTCTTCCAACAGACTCAGATGTTTTATTAAAGCTTATAACTTGGATTTCTAACCGCCTGGCTGGAGGAGGTGTAAATATGGGCCAATCCAAGTGTCCAGCCCATATGTGTTTGGGGGCGGATCTGATTTCCAGCCTGCAGGTATGCAGAGTGCTTGAGCTCTGGGCTCCCTGCTGTTTGCTGCCAGTTTTATGCTAGCTAGCTAGCTTGTGTTTCTGATGGTGTTTTTTCTGTCTTCATGAATCTGTGAATGGGGTTAGCCTCTTTTGTCATTATGGAAATTCCTCTGGATCTGTAAATTTCAAATAAATCCTATTCCTCCCATAAACTGTCTGGCTTGGAGATTCATCCCAGCAGCATGGAGCTATGATGTCCTCCATGCCAGACAACTCCATGGATTCTAAGTGCAGAGGGGACACACACTTCTGAATGCACAGAGTGTGACCCTATCTGGAGAGGCCATCTTACTCTGCTGATGCAGCTGAGCTATACTGGAAGCCAAGTACCATCCACAACCTTGTCCCTTCTCTCGTCCACAAGATCCACAAGTCCTCTGTCCTGGTTACAGTTACTTCTCCTGCCTTCCTGCTCAGGGGAGAAGGTCTCTAGGATCTAGCACAGGCCCTCCCCACTCATGCTGAGCTGCTTTCCAAAGCTCTGGCCTTTTCAAATACAGCTCATGAATAATGAATCCCAGTCATAAATTTAGAAAGTGTCCTTTCTCCCTGTGACTTGGCCTTTCTTTTTATTTTTATCCTGCTGATTTGTAAGAACCCCCTGAAAACACATATTTCCCTCCACTGATTTCCTGACAACCAGAATTTAGCTGCTAATTTTCTAGCCTCCATGCAGAGCACCACTGCACTGGCCCACTGCCCTGAGTAGGGGGCAGGAAAGGGGTGACAGACTCCAGCTGCTTTCTGGAAAATTCTAATTCCTGGGAATGGGTGGTGTGAGGGGAAGGGATTGGTCTTGCTTGGCATAAAACCTATGTACCAATCCCTGTCCCTGTCTCTACATCCAGACACACGTGCACTGTGAGGTTTACATAATATCACCTTCCAGATACACTATAAACAAAAGAAGTGTGCCAACCCTGGTACACGCCCTCATAGCAAACATCTAGTGGTTGGTTGGGATCTCACATATGCTGCCAAGAATACACACACACACACACACACACACACACACACACACACACACAGTCCCTGTGCAGTCTCTTCTGGGAGACGTCACTCTGAGCCTGGCTTCTCTCAGTGTTCAGCCTCACCCCTCCCTCTGCTTGGGAGTCTCATTCTAGTCAAGTCCTTGCTCTTGCACTGTCCCCCACATGCCAGCTCTGCCAGGTCCTGGAAGGTGCTGCCCAATCACAGAATGTAGCAGTTACTTTCTTGTTGCTGCAACAGACTATCCAACAGAAGTGGCTTATGGAAGGAAAGGGTTTATTTCAGCTTACAGTTTTTGAAGGACAGTCTATCATGGGTGAGGAAAGCATGGTAAGAGCAGACAGCCAGGATCACATCACAGGGTCAGCAGAGAGGAACTAGAAAAGCTCTAGAGCGCAAAGCAGGGCTGGACTGCAACACCTAATGGTCCACTCTCAGTGATATACTTCCTTTAGTGAGGCTTTACTTCCTAAAGGTTCCACAAAATTGTCACTCAGTTCCACAAATGGGGGACTAAGAATTCAAACACTATGGGGGACATTCCACATTCAGCCACATTTCTCCCCTGGTCTCTAAACACTACTGGCCATCCCACAATGCAAAATGCATTTGGCTCAACCTCAAGGTCCCCACAGTCCCCACTGTTCAAAAGTCCAAAGTCTCATTCTATTCTCAAGGCAGCCTCCTAACTGTGAGCCCTGCAAACTCAAAACACAAGCTACACACCTCTAACATATAATGCATAAATATTCTCACTCCTAAAGGGAAAAATGGAGGCATGGTAAGGAAAGACTAGATGAATGTAGGCTCAAAAACCCAGCAGGGCAAACATTAAATCCTTCAGCTCGGTGACTGGCACCTGGGATTTGTGATGAAATTATTTGAGCCCCAAAAGTCTTGGGCAGCTCTGTTTCTCCAACTGTGCTGTTTTCGGGTAGAATCTGTTCCTAGTCCACAGCTTTTCCAAACAGATGTCCCACAGTCCTAGCAGCTCCCACTTCCTGGATTCTCTATTGCAACCTCTAGTTCATGTTCACAGCTTCACACAGTGACCTCACAGGGCCACCTGGTAGGGCCTCCAACCCTGCATCACATTTCCTAGCCTCAGTGGCTCTTTGGAACTGCGGTGTAATCAATGACCCTCTATTTCCTGACTTTTTAAAAACATGTTTTTTGTTTATTTATTTGAGAGTGACAGAGGGAGAGAGAGAGAGAGAATGGGCATACCAGGTCCTCCAGCCACTGCAAACAAACTCCAGATGCGCGCACCCCCTTGTGCATCTGGCTAACATGGGTCCTGGGGAATCGAGCCTTGAACCGGGGTCCTTAGGCTTCACAGGCAAGCACTTAACCACTAAGCCATCTCTCCAACCCTATTTCCTGACTTTTTAATGTCTCCAAAACCAGTGCTACATGGGCAATGCTCCAAAGGATTTTTTTTAAATTTTAATTTACTTATTTTTGAGAGAGAAAGGCAGACAGAGGGAGAGAGAATAGGCATGCCAGGGCCTCCAACTGCTTCAAACTCTAGACACATGTACCACCTTGTGCATTTGGCTTATGTAAGTCCTGCAGAATTGAACCTGGGTTCTTTGGTTTTGCAGGCAAGTGCCTTAACTGCTAAACCCTCTCTCCAGCCAGCTCCAAAGTTTTTATGCTAGGTGGAGATGAAGCCCAACTTTGAGGAGCAAAAAACTCTTCTTCCCTTAGGCCCCTTCCTTTCAAAATAATTAGCATTCTCATTAGCTTGAGCCTTCAGTTAGATGGGTCTTATGCTCAGGGCATCTTTCCCATTGTCCTAATGCAGAGCAGCTGGCCCATCTTGGCAGCTCTTTAACAATTGCAGCTGAAGCCAATTCAGTCTGTAGGCCCAGGATCTGAAACTTGTTCACATTTCTTTCTGTGCTAGAATATATTTTTCATATCATTCTGCTCTATATTTTGCTCTTTTTCAAAAGAGCAGCAAAAAGAATCCAGACCACATACAATGCTTTTTTTTTATCTTGAAATTCCCTCTAACAAACACAGCAGTATATATCACTTTTAAATTCAACTTTTCTCAAGATCTCAGGATACTGGCAGAATGAAGCCAGTTTTCTGCCACATGTACTGCATCTAACTCTGCTCCTGACAAAATCTCTCTTCCCTTCTGAAATCTCCTAATTCGAGCCTCCATTGTCCACATTCCAGCCCTCCAAACTCTCATTAGAATGATCCATCATGTTCTGCCTACAGCATTGTATCTAGTCCAGAGTTCTGGATCTTTCCATGTTCCCCCACAAACCAGTTTTAAAAGACCAAGAACCACATAGTCAGATTTATCATAGCCTCACTTCTCACTACTAATTTTCTACAGGAGTTACTTTCTTGCTGCTGGGACAAAATACCCAACCAGACATGACTTATGGAAGGAGAGGATTTATTTAGGCTTACAGTTTTAAAGGGAAGTTTCTATCATGGAGGAGAAAGCATGGCAGAAACAGGCAGCCAGGATCACATCAACAGGTAGGCAGTAGAAAAGCTCTGAGTGTTCCAAATAGAACTGGACTATAATACTCCAATGCCCTCTCCTACAGACACACCTCCTCCAGCCAGGCTGTACCTGTAAAAGGCTCCACAAACTTCCTAAACACTGCCTCCAACTATGGAGTAAATATTCAAACACATAGATATATGGGAGAAATTCTACACTCAAATTACCACCCACGGTAACCTCAGTAAAGTACCCAGGTTCTCTGGTAATCGGTGGCTGCCCTGGGTCAAGGGAATGGCCACTAGCCATGAGCCCCAAGCCCTGCTGCAGATGAAGATCCAGGGATAAATCCATTCTAAGAATACCAGGAACCAGGCGAGGTTGTGGCCCCCAGGTTTCAAAGCTGTTGCCATGGACTAAATATCTTGTCTTCTCAGTGTGATTATGAAGGAGACAGAGTCTTTGGGGTGTGACTGGATTCAGAAGAGGAAGTAAGTGTGAGGCCCTATCCCACAGGATTAGTGGCCATATAAGAAAAGACATCAAGGTTGGAAAGATGGTTCAGCACTTAGATGTACTTCCTGCAGAAGCATGAGGCTCTGAAGGGGCCTGAGATTGCTCAAGTTCAAATCTCCAGATCCCAGGTAAAATAGCTAGGCAAAGCCACATGCACCTGTAACCCCAGTGCCACAGGGGAGCAGACCCAAGACTCAACATAACACCAAAGCTCTGGAAATAGTAAAAGGAGAGGCTCCAGCTCAAAAGCAAGACCAAGTAGAAGAGCAACAAAGCAGGCAGTCTGATGTTCTACTCCGGCACTGCAGGCAAGCATATGGGGTACCACAGGGGAACAAACATGAGCATACACCCCCCCAACACATTACACACACATAAGCAAAAATTTTTAAAAAGTAAAAAGGAAGAGACCTTCGAGATTTTGCTTTCTCTTTCACCCAGCAAGATACCATGGAAAGCACCATCTGTGGGGAAGAGAGAGATAGAGAGAGAAAGACAGGGAGAGCCCTTACCACTGTAGGCACATGAGGCTCTACCTCAGAGTGGCAAGCATTCAATGGCTGTAGTAACATACTTTAGTGTGTAAAACTTTGTCATGGCCACCTAAATCACTGAGGACATTCAAGGCAGGGTTGCTGTAAGGGATAAAGCCTGGAAACAGTCAGGTCTCCATGGTGGGAAAAGCTGCACCACTTGTATGGGTGCTTGGGACAGGACATGCCTGAGACAGGCTTTGGGAAGTGTCTTCCCATGGGAAGTAAGAGTATAGCAGCACACGAAGCTGAGTGAACAGATCTCACTAGACGTCTGCACGCAGGCACTGTGTCACTGAGCACTGCGCATGCTCACACAGGCATGCACATGTGTGAAGGTCCAGGTATCTCTGGCTTTGCGTGTTGAATGTTACAATCAGCTGTCAGATCTAGGGCTCCCTTTCCACTAAAGTCCCAGTGATAACACATTTTTCTTACTGCTTTGTTGGAGGTATTTAAATTTTACACTATGGGTTTGTCAGTATTAAAATACCAACAGGAATTTTTTGAAGACAACTCTTGCTTGCCCCCTTTAGGCTGACATTGAGGATCTTCTACAGTCTTCTCACATGCACGTCCTCTACACCACCCCACATGGTCCTGACCTATCACCTGGGAGCTGGATTTCCCAAGACATAATGCCCAATCCTTGGCATACCAGGAGGAACACAGTGCAGGGAGGGGGAAGTGCTGGGAGACCCAAGGCCTGAAGCTGAACTGGGGGGCTGACCATACTATGATCCAGATGTACGCCCAAAGACACCCAGACTTGAGTAGCTGCTAAGACGCAGGAGTACTCAGAGCCAGTGGAATCAGGTCACAGTGACCTGCTCCATCCTGCAACCCCTCATTCAGTCAGTTTCCCCTGGCCCTGAGACATAGGCATGGCTGCATTTTCCAGGCTTCATGGAATTCTGTTCCTGGCACTCTAGATCCTGGACTTGGTGAGTCCCTTCCAGGTGCTCAAGGGCAAAAATGGCATGCACATACTGCTCTTGGGCCAGGGCCCAAGTGCTTGCAGCTGAGACTGCCTACTACTGTCCTCTGCACCAGCCTAATGCTGGTGGTTACGGAAGGCCACAATCCAAACAGAAGAAGCCTGAGTCCCTGGGTGATAGACAAACTCTTGGGGAAGCCTCAAATACACTGTGGGAGTAAGAAGGGAATGTCTACAGTCCAGGCCATTGTAACTCAGGCTTAATAGCTATAGTGACAGGCATTCCTTCTCTGACTGAGCAGAGGAGACAGTGGATATGCCTCCTGGGCTCCAGTGCTCAGCATGCACTTGCCTTCTCTTTGGCACTCCAGCTCCTAGAATCCTGGCTATATGATCAAGAAAGCTTTTTAAGCTCTCATATTAAATAAAACATCCACGTCCATTTTCAAACCCATTTCTTTCAGGTCAACCTGTCAGGGCCCAGTCTTCACAGTCGGGAAGGAACTAATTAATAATTCACAGAACCACCTCCATTATGGAACACAATGTGGAGATTTCTCAAAGCATTACAAGCAGGACTACCATGTGAGTCACCTACTTCACTGTAGCGTAGGTAGCTGAAGAAATTGAAATTGATATGTCAATAAGCCACCCACATGACCATACTCACCAAAGCAGTTCTTTTTACAATGGCCAGGCATGAACTGACCCAGGTGTCCTTTTCTGAGGAGTGGATAAAACCGGGGTGCTATATACATGGAGCATCATTCTGTCTTTTGTTATAATGTGAACATACCCAGGGGACTTGAAGTAGACTAGGTATAGAAAACCAGACACCACTTCTCCCTATCCTGTGTGGGATCAAGCAGAGAGAAATAGCAGAATGGTGGTGACACGGCTGAGTGGGAGATACTGCAAACAACTTTCTTTCTGACTATGGAAAGTGTCACTTCAGTTGCTTGGGGCAGACAGCTTCCCTGTCAGAGGTGGATGGAATAGCATTACTACATGGATGAAGTCAGTGTCCGTCACAGTAAAAGCCAGCAGGCCTGTCAGTGTGGTAAAATGTGGGGACGTATCTGCCAAGTTGAAACACCCAGCTCTGGGACACCTCACAGAACAGCTTGATAAGGAATGAAACTTCAACAAGCTCATCTGGTTAACTCAGACCACAGGAAGAGTAAGCTCTGAATCATCAGATGTCTGTACAACATGGGACAGAGATGCTATATCTCCACTGACCCAGTGGCCTGCATGTGCTCTCGTCTTGTCTCTGTCCCTTGCTGGTCTCTCCCCCACGTACAGCTTCCATTTCCGTAGCTATATATGAAGCAGCCTTATCTGTTCCAGCAAGTCCCCCTGTGGGGAGCTAGGTCCTACTGAAGGCCAGAGGCAGGGAAGCCACTAAAGGACAGAGTGCTTCAGAAGAAGCTGGCACAGGGCCTATGGCTGGCAAAGTCCACATAAGCAAGAGAGTCTGTGTCAACTACATAGGTGGGGGATCTACACCACATGAGGGCAATTGTTCTGTCTTTTGACTCAATGCCTCACGCTCTGAGACTCAAACTGCTACAAAGGGTTTCACCCAGGCCCCATAACCCAGTTTTGAACCCCTTCTTTGCCACTTATGGGTCTCTCCCAATAGGTTGCACAGCTGTGGCTACCACTGTGAGTCTCACTGAGCTGAGCTAGGCTGGAAATGATCCCTTGGTGATAGCAGAACAAGAAAGTCAGACCTCACTGGAGACAGTAAACAGAAGCCAAAGGACCTAGTTTATCCTGGGGATATGGCAGACATTACTAATTGATCACCACACACACTCTTCGCTGCTGAAACTATTTTACTTTCATTACCCACCCCCCAGCATCACAGAGTCCAGGTAGCAGAATGTCCAAATTTCCCTGAATGCCAAAACCTAGGCTTGGTTCTGGGGCAGCCAGCACCAATGAAGAAAACTAAGAAACAGTGTGACTCACTAATGAGTGAGCAGCTCTGCCTGGATTCCAGTTTTCTTTGTACATGGGTAGAATCGGCCAAGGCCTGATGTCTACAAAGAAAGATTTTAATAGAATCACGACAACGAAAGCCTAATTAAAGTGCAAAGAATACATAGCCAGAGCCCCTCAGCTCCTAGCTGCTGGGGCTTAATTGAGAGAGAGATGCAAAGAAGTGCACAGTCTGATACCAGGGGACCGGCAATGGCAAGCTAGGTCCCACTGAAGGGCCCCCCGAGCTGTGCAGCATAGGGCTGGCTAGCTCCACCACACTCTGGGGTCTGGCAGAAGCTTATCTCAGCAGGGTGTCTCCCTGCAGGCTGGCAGTCCCCAGGCAGGAGCAGCAGAGGCCAGGGGCACTCAGCTTGTTCTCTGACAGAGGAAAATGAGAGGGGAGTCACACCTCAGCCCCAACAATTTTCCCACATGATCTGCCCTGTAGTTGACAAGCAAGAGAACAGCAGGCCCAGGGTCCTAGATAAGTCTGTCTCTGCTTCACTGTGTCGGGAGGGCTTCTCCAGGAATGTATGGCAGCTTCTAGGTTAGAAATGGAGTGACCTGTCAGGCACACACAGAGGGTGTCACATGGCCACTACCCTAGGAGGAGGACAGCACATCAGGCTTGGAGGCCACTGATCTGGTGCTTGAGGAGGCAGAAGTTAGAGGTGCCCAGGGCTGGGAACACCCAGCAGAGAAAGCCTGCAGTCTCAGCCCTATCCAGGGCTGGACACTAGCTCCTACCCCAAAATGTGCACATCCCAACTCACAAGTTTAGAGTGGGGCCTGATGACACTCAGTGTAGTAGTCAGCTTTATATTGCTGGGATGAACTTTCAAACCAGGCACAGTTATGAAGGAAGGGATTTATTGAAGCTTATAGACCCAGGGGAAGTTCTGTAATGGCAGAAGCAGCTGGTCTCCTTTCACAGATCCACACAGACAGAAATACCATGACCAGCACCATAAGCAATCACACTCCAGGAGCCTCAGGCAGAGCCCAAGCACTCTGCCTACCTTAGACTGGAGTTCCAGATCTACACCACACTTTAGGGCTGGACCTTAGGTTCCACCCACAGTGACCCCTCCACCAGCCAGGCAATTGGAGAGCTAAAGCTCCAATAAGCTCCTGAATCTATTAGGAGGCATTCATTCAGGTCTCGGAGAAAAGTAACTTAAGGAGATAATGATTTTTTTGAGCTCAAGGCTTCAAAGTCCATAGTTGGAGGGCTCCATGCTATGGTCGTGCAGAGAGGCAGAACAATGATGTGGTGGGAGAGCATGGTGGGAGACAGTAGTTTACCTCATGGCAGCCAGAAGCAAGACAGCACCCTTCAAAATCATGCCCCTCGTGACCTGCTTCTACCACCCAGGCCCATCCTCTAACAGGTCATTCAACTGTGAGTGAAGCAATTGGCTCACCGATGCTCGTGCCTTCTCATGATACAATCACCTCTCCACAGTGCCACCAGCTGAGGAACAAGCCTTCAGCACTTAATGCTTGATGCTTCACCTTAAAGCCTTGGAAAAAGAAGAACAAGGCAAACTAAAAATCAGTTGACGGGAAGAAATAATAAAGATTAGGGCAGAAATTAATGAAATAGAAACAAAAAAAATTCAAAGAATCAATGAAACAAAGAGCTGGTTCTTTGAAAGGATAAACTAGATTAGTAAACCCTTAGCAAATCTGACCAAAAGAAAGAGAGAAGAGACACAAATTAATAAAATCAGAGATGAAAAGGTAACATCACAACAGATTCCAGAGAAATTCAAAAAATCATAGGGACATACTATAAAAGCATATACTCCACAAAGTATGAAAATCTGAAAGAAATGGATGATTTCCTTGATTTATATGATCTACATAAATTAAATCAAGATGGAATTAATCACTTAAATAGACCTATAACAAGCATGGAGATCCAAACAATTATCAATAATCTATCGACTAAAAAAAGCCCAGGCCCAGATGGATTCACTGCTGAATTTTACCAGACCTTCAAGGAAGAGCTAACACCATTGCTTCTTAAGCTTTTCCAGGAAATAGATAAAGAAGGAATTCTACCAAACTCCTTCTATGAAGCCAGCATCACTCTGATACAAAACCAGGCAAAGATAGAACAAAAAAAGAAAATTACAGACCAATCTCCCTCATGAACATAGCTGCAAAAATTCTCAACAAAATATTGGCAAACAGAATACAAGAATATATCAAAAAGATCATTCACCCTGACCAAGTAGGCTTTATCCCAGAGATGCAGGGATGGTTCGATATATGCAAATCTATAAATGTAATACATTATATAAATGGACTGAAGGACAAAAATCACATGATCATCTCATTAGACGCAGAGAAAGCGTTTGACAAAATCCAACATCCCTTCATGATAAAAGTCCTACAGAGACTGGGAACAGAAGGAACATATCTCAATATAACAAAAGCTATTTATGACAAGCCTATAGCCAATAAATAATTAAAGGGGGAAAAACTGGAAGCTTTTCCACTAAAATCAGGAATAAGACAAGGGCATCCACTGTCCCCACTTTTATTTAATATAGTTTTGGAAGTCTTAGCCATAGCAATAAGGCAAGAGATGCACATAAAAGGGATACACATTGGAAAGGAAGAGATCAACTTATCATTATTTGCAGATGACATGATTCTATATATAAAGGACCCTAAAGACTCTACTAGCAAACTGTTAGAGCTGATCAAAACCTGCAGCCATGTAGCAGGATACAAAATAAATACACAGAAATCAGTAGCTTTCATATATGCTAACAACAAACACACAGAGGATGAAATCAGAGAATTACTCCCATTCAGAATTGCATCGAAAAAATAAAATAAAATAAAGTACCTTGGAATAAACCTAACCAAGGAAGTAAAGAATCTCTACAATGAGAATTTTAAAACACTCAAGTGAGAAATTGCAGAAGACACTAGAAAGTGGAGAAACATCCCTTGTTCCTGGATTGGAAGAATCAATAATGTGAAAATGGCAATCTTACTAAAAGCAATCTACACATTTAATGCAATCACTATCAAAATTCCAAAGGCATTTTCACAGAAATAGAAAAAAAACAATCCAAAAATTCATTTGGAATCATAAAAAACGTCAAATATCTAAAATAATACTGAGCAACAAAAATAAGGCTGGTGGTATCACCATACCTGATTTTAACCTATAGTACAGAGCCATAGTAACAAAAACAGCGTGGTACTGGCACAAATGCAGACATGTAGATCAGTGGAACAGAATAGAGGACCCAGATGTAAGTCCAGGTAGCTATAGCCACCTGATATTCGATAAAAATGCCAAAAATACTCATTGGAGAAAAGAAAGTCTCTTCAGCAAATGGTGTAGGGAAAACTGGATATATATCTGTAGAAGGATTAAAATAGATTCTCTCTCTCTATGCACAAGAATTAGATCCAAATAGATTAAAGACCTTAACATCAGACCTGAAACTCTGAAACTGCTAGAGGAAAAAGTAGGGGAAACCCTTCAACATATTGGTCTTGGCAAAGACTTTCTGAATATAACCCCAATTGCTCAGGCAATAAAATCACAGATTAATCACTGGAACCTCATGAAATTACAAAGATTTTGCACTGGAAAGGACACAGTGAGAAAAGCAAAGAGACAACCTACAGAATGGGAAAAATCTTTGCCAGCTATATAGCTGATAGAGGATTAATATCTAGGATATACAAAGAACTCAAAAAGTTAACTAATAAGGAATCAAACTAGCCAATCAAAAAATGGGCTATGGAGTTAAATAGAGGGTTCTCAAAGGAAGAAATACGAATGGCATATAAGCATCTAAAAAAATGTTCTATGTCACTAGCCATCAGGGAAATGCAGATTAAAACTACATTGAGATTCCATCTCACTTCCTGTCAGATTGGCTACCATCATGAAAACAAATGGTCATAAATGTTGGCTGGGATGTGGAAAAAGAGGAACCCTTCTACACTGCTGGTGGGAATGCAATCTGGTCCAGCCATTGTGGAAATCAGTGTGGAGGTTCCTAAAACAGCTAAAGATTGATGTACCATATGACTCAGCTATAGCACTCCTAGGCAAATATCCTAAGGACTCATCTCATTTCCTTAGAAGTACGTGCTCAACCATGTTTATTGATGCTCAATTTATAATAGCTGGGAAATGGAACCAGCCTAGATGTCCCTCAACTGATGAGTGGATAATAAAGATGTGGCACATTTATACAATGGAGTTCTACTCAGCGGTAAAGAAAATTGCAGTTATGAAATTTGCAGGAAAATGGATGGATCTGGAAAGGACTGTACTAAGTGAGGTAACCCAGGCCCAGAAAGCCAAGCGCCTCATGTTCTCCCTCATATGTGGATCCTAGCTACAGATGATTGGGCTTCTGTGTGAGAAGGAAAATACTTAGGATCAGAGGCCAGTAAGTTAAAAAGGAGACATAAAGGGAATAGAAAGGAAGGGAGGAGGTTACTTAAGAGGTTGGTATTGCATATATTTAAGTACAATGATTGAGATGGGGAGGTAATATGATGGAGAATGGAATTTCAAAGGGAAAAGTGGGGGGGGGAGGGAGGATACTACCATGGGATATTTTTTATAATCAAGGAAAATGTTAATAAAAATTGTGAAAAGAAAAAAAAAAGAGTTATTATTGTAAGGTATGAATTTATTCTTGCTATTCTTTTTATTTTGTAATGCTTCCTGTTTTTCCTTCATTTTCTTGTGTTAACTATTATTTCAGTATGGTTTATTTTTTCCTATTTTCTCATGTATGTTTTTATTTCTCTTCAGTGTAAAAGATCTCTTAAGTATTTTCTGCATAGCTGGCTTAGCAGTCATATATTTCTTTGTCTTGTTTTTGTTGTGGAATGTCCTTGTTTCTCCATCAATTTGGATGTATAGTTTTCTTGGATAAAGTAATCTTGGTTGACAGTGCTATCTTTCAGAACTTGGAATACATCATTCCAAGCCCTTCTGGCTTTTAAAGCTCTGTTGAATAATCTGCTGTTATCCTGAGGGGCTTGCCTTTATATGTGAGTTGACATTTCTTTTTAACTGCTTTCAATAAGTTTTCTTTGGTTTGTGTGTTTGCAGTTTAGTTATAATATGGTGGTAAGAGGTTCATTTCTAGTTCTGTCTGTTTGGTGTTATAAAGGCTTCCTGTATCTGTATTGGCATGTCTTTCCTTATTTGGGGGAAATTTTCTTCTATGAATTTGTTGAAAATGTCAGCTGTGCCTTTAGTGTGAAATTCTCCTTCTACTATACCCTGAATTTTCATGTTTAATCTCTTCATAATGTCCTGAATGCCTTGGAATTCCCATTCATACCTTCCTATTAGGTTATGTTTCTCTTTGTTGGACTGTACTAGATCTGCTACCATGACTTATAGTTTAGATATTCTGCCCTTCCTTGATCTATTCTATTGTGGAGATTTTCTACAGTGTTTGTATTTGACTTACTCTGTTTTGCATTTATAGTATTTCTGATTGGTATTTCTCCATTATTTCTATTTCATTATCCACGTCTTGTGTTGACCTCCTTATTTCGTTAAGTTGGTTTCCTATGATTTCTTGGGATTCTTTTAGGTTTTTGTTTTCTTCTTTGATTCCTTTGGTTTCTTCTTTAATTTCTTTGAACATAGATATAATTACTCTTTTGAATTCTTTGTCAAGCATGTCATCCAGTTTCACTGGAGGTCCTTTCTCATGGATTTATAATTTTTGATGGAATTAAGCTGTCTTGATCGTTTCATGTTTCTTGTATTATATTGTAGAGATTTTTTTGTTTATTTTTATTTATTTAAGTGCAACAGACAGAGAAAGAGGCAGAGAGAGAGAGAATGGATGCACCAGGGCCTCCAGTCACTGCAAACAAACTCCAGATACATGTGCCACCTTGTGCATCTGGCTTACATAGGTACTGGGGAATCAAGCTTTGAACCAGGATCCTTAGGCTTCACAAGCAAGCAATTAATTGCTAAGCCATCTCTCCAGCCCCAATGTAGAGATTTTTGCATCTTGAGTTAATTTGATGCTTGGGTTTTCTAATTATCTGCTGTATTCTTAGATATGTAAATCCAGTGTTATATATCTTCAAAGCAGGAACCTAAGATACCAAGGATGCCTCTTATATTAGTCCCAGAGTAATAGCAGAAATTGCCATGGGCTGGCAAAGCTGGGACCACCAGTCCGAGGGAAAACAGGGCCTTGGGAGGTGGGCAAGGAGTCGGCGAAGTGACAAACACACACACACAGGAGGTTAATGTTTCTGAGTATATTTTACTGAAGCAGAGCATCAGGTTATATACAATTCTGGCTGCATAAGCTTAACCTTTGTTTGGTACAGTTTTATGAATAGCCTGTTCCAGGAATTAAGGCACAAATACATGAGTAAAGATTACAATTACAAATTTAATAGTTAATATCTCACCAAAATCAGTGTTAGTCAGTGGTTACAAATGACGTTAGATTTTTAGCCTGCTTCAAGCATCAAGTATTTTTAACAAAAGTTCTAACAGGGCGACTTCAGAACTCTAATACATTTTTATCCTTCAACCATGCCATAAAAATGTAAGCAAGCACTAAGGTGGCTTCGACCTAGCAAGTCTGTCCACAAAAGTTAAAGATTACCAAGAAACATGTTTCCCACCATTATTTACTAGTGTATCCCCATTCCTATACACTCCTATGTAAAGTAATGGTTCATCGATGGGTTCTGGTCCTTGGAATTTTGACTATGGCTTGAAACAACATCAGGGTCTTTGGAGGAAATGTCACACCATCAGGTGACTCGACTTTGGGAAATTGTTCCATATCTAATTTTTACTAAATTGTGAAAGAACATCGTGCTGCTGTCATGTGTCAGGAACAGAACAGTAGTAATGAAGAAAACAGCTATCAGAGAGCAGCAAAAGGCACTACAATCCTGGAGAATACACGTCCTTCCATGAGGCTTTTGTCCTTGAAGCTTTCACCTTGGCCTGCTGAACAGGTCACGTAGACTCCATTGGAGTTGGCGTGGCAAGAAATGACCCTAGGTTGAGTTCGTCTGTTACACAAGTATTCTAGCAGTCTGGGTGGAGCAAAATATAGGCAAATTCTAAAATTCAACTGAGCAATATACACATTCAATCAAAGCCAGCAAAGAGTATTTATGCAAGAGTGGGGATTAAAGCAAACAGATCATCTAACAAAGCCAAAGTCTCCAAGGATGTGTGTTGATCCACTCCCGTAATCCTGTCAATTGGGAGGGTGAGATTTGTGGTCTAAAATGGGTTGCAGCCTGGGACTGAGTGAGACCCTACCCCCAAGAAAGACGGAAGAGAAAGGCACTATAATTCAGGAAATATCAAAAACAACACAAGTCAACCCCCAAACACAGCTTATTTAAGAGTGGTAAAGCTGACCACTAGTACATCAGTCAAATCTAACCCACAATCTGCCCTAACATGAAGGTGCAACTAGCACTGCCAGAGCAGGCCTATATATCTGAATTTGGGGCGGGTATTCATCCAGAGTATTCTGGCCCTGTTACCTTTTGAGATGGCTTTTGGTCTCACTTATGCTTTGTACTTGGCTAAGCTGGTTGGGCCAGTGGATCTGCTGCTCCAATTGGCTCTGCTAGAAGCAGTGTGGCTGAGATCCCTTGTCTCCAGTGGCTGCTGGTGCTGACAGCTGGGAGAGGGGAGGTTGTGGAGAGGGCCTACGTTCCAGAGCTGCTCAGTGGGTCCCATTTGTCTTCCCCTTCAGGAGCTGCTCAGTTGGTACCTGCTGTGTTCTCTTTCAGATTTTTTTAAAAATTTATTTATTTGAGAGCAACAGACAAAGAGAGAAAGAGGCAGACAGAGAGAGAGAGAATGGGCATGCCAGGGCCTCCAGGCACTGCAAACAAACTCCAGACGTGTATGCCCCCTTGTGCATCTGGCTAACATGGGTCCTGGGGAGTTGAGCCTCGAACTGGGGTTCTTAGGCTTCACAGGCAAGCGCTTAACTACTAAGCCATCTCTCCAGCCCTCTTTCAGATTTTTTTGACTTTATGGAGCTGGTGTGAGTGTAGAAACCCTTCCCTGTGATTCTGCTAGAGCTGGCTCAGGCAGGACCAGAGCATGTGTAGCTCTTTCCAATGGACCAGGACAACCAGCCCTCTGGTGGGAGTTGCTCATGTGATTGGTAGAAGCTCTGGGTCTGTTCTGCTTTTCTGTTGTGGTTGATAATCTTATACACCTGCACATTTTGGTAGGAGAATCTATTGTGTTGCTTTCCTGCTTATTCCCCTCCCCCCAGGCTGCTTTGTGAGGCTACTACACTTCCATCTTACCAGAAGCCATCCTTGTCATGATAGAACCATTCATCATGGAGCTGCTGGTCGTAATCTGTGACTTCGTTGGTAGGCAACAAGTCCTGGTTCTCCAGAATCTCTTCTCCAGAGAGCTTTTGGTCAACATTTAAATCCAGCTCCTCAATTAGCTGCAGCACCTTCTCTTGAGGAATGCTTGATGACTGAGCACTTCCCACCATAACAGCCCTTGGGGAGTAAAATTGCCATTATTATCTTTGTCATACTCATTCATGAATCTGTCTTTCTCAACAAGTCTGGTATCTTCATTTGCAGTTGGGTCTTGTCGGAAATCACCAAGAAATTCTTCTAAACTAACAGATCCATCACCATTTTTGTCATGCTCCTCAGAAGTCTGTTGAATGACAAATTCTGCCATATAATGAACTTCTTTGGGGTACTCAAAAGCAATAACTTCAAGCTCCTGGCTAGCTTTTTCAAATCTCGTCTTCTCCTGTTAATGAAGCTACCTATAGGATTCCTCTTCTGCATCATCTGGAGCAGTGTCCCCATCCAGTCACACTGTCATACATCTGGATGTGGTATGATAAACAATGTCACAGTGCATCACTGTGTCTATCATACAAGGTAGATGACTTTTTTGCTTCTTGCATACCAGAATTCTTAAGACATCTGAATCTACTAAGCTTGCTTTCGGTGGAAAGCCATCTGAGTCCAAGTCATTTTTTTTTAAAGTAGGGTCTCACTCTGGTCTAGGCTGACCTGGAATTCACTATGTAGTCTCAGGGTGGCCTTGAACTCACGGCGATCTTCCTACCTCTGCATTCCGAGTGCTGGGATAAAGGCGTGTGTGTGCCACCATGCTCAGCTCCAAGTCAATTTTAATTTGATAGCATTTTTTTTCTTTTCACAATTTTTATTAACATTTTCCATGATTATAAAAAATATCCCACGGTAATATCCTCCCTCCACCCCCCCCCCCGCACTTTCCCCTTTGAAATTCTATTTGGTAGCATTTTTAATTGGTAGCAATTTTAATTTGGAAACAAATTATTGATTTCTGAAATCAGTCTTACAGGCAACAGTACTGTGGAGAATTGTTAAAATGGAAGGCCTTGGAAGCCTCTCAGAGAAATCTAGAATGGCAAGGTCTTGGCCTCATGGTGAATGGCAGGGCCTGTAGAGTGTCCATTCACTTTCCAGTTGCATTCTGTTGTCTGTGTGACTCCAGGTAACCAAATGGGAACTAGAAAAACTCAGCAAAGGATGTGGATTTTTTTGTTTGCTTGTTTGAAAACAAATGACTGCATCTCTGGAAACGGGAGTTTTTGGCTAAATCTTGAATCATTCTCTGGAAATCCCTAAATACAACCTAGGAGAAAATTAGGGGGCAGTGCATCATCTTCTTGTTGAGTTCAGTCATCATGGTCAGGGTCAGGTCTTCATCCACTAAGACTCCTGAGCTCCCTGGAGCAGTGATGGTTGGGACCCATCCAATGTAATGTGCTTATGTATGACTCAGCCTCCTGAACAGGTTGGTAGAGGTCATGAACCCCAAGCTTTGGACAGTGCAAGGCCAGCAATGGTGAGGCTTCCAGATCCCAACTTCTGAAACATCCTGTGCTTTCTCTTCTCTGTCATGTGACATTGGGGCCACTAACTCCAGAAGGCAAGGGTACATATGGGTAATGGGCATTTCACCTGCACTAACCTTGGGGAAAGCTTGGGTGGGGAAAGCATTGGGGAGAACAAGCAGAGTTGGGGCCAGTTTGGCACTGCAGCCACTTGTCATCTCTGATCAACTGACACCTTAGGCTACATGGTCAAAAAGACTCGGGCACTTTTATTACATTTGTAACATCCTAAAGAAGAGCAGCATCATGTCCCCAAATACCACAGGGCTTCCCAACTGCTCCCTCATTCTTACCCTGTGTCAGTGTATTGTATATATGTAACTACAATGATTGAGATGGGAAGGTAATATGATGGAGAATGGAATTTTAAAGGGGAAAGTGTGGGGGGGTAGGATATTACCATGGGATATTTTTTATAATCATGGAAAATGTTAATAAAAATTAAAAAAAAATTGTGAAAAGAAAAAAAAAGAAACCTTACATGAAACTTCACACAAACTTGAACACACTTCATTTGAAAAAACATCTTTGCAGATGTAATCAGATCAAAGACCTTAAAGGGAGACTATCCTGAGTGGCCTTAAATCCAGTGACCAGTGTCCTTGAGAGAGAGAGAGAGAGAGAGAGAGAGAGAGAGAGAGAAGAAGCCACTGAGGGAAGGCCATGGGAAACAGTGGCAGGGTGCGAAAGGGAGTGATAGGCCACAGTCTTGCAGGTCTGGAGGCACCTGCAGAAGACAGGCCAGAAGATCTTCCATTGAGGCTGGCCAACAGAGCTCAGCCCAGCCTTCACCTTTATTTCCAATTGACTTTTGGTCTCTTGAATGAGAAAGAACAGACTGTGGTTTAAGTTTCTGGACCTTTGATTTGATGGCCATGGGAAAGGCCCAGAGAGAGACCAAGTCTAGCCTTGCATGGATCCAGCTACCTGGCTTTGCACAACAGCTCCAGGGTCTGTGTGAGCTTAGAGAGTAGCCACTGGGGACAGCTGACTAAGAGCTGAAACAAAGCCTGTAGAAAACCTGAGCCCCTTCAGATGGATGAGGCTTAACTTCAGCAAGCTTCCAGAGCAGATACTGGGGTTCCTGCTGTTGGTGCTGGGCTCCAGACACTAAACAACTCCATGGAAGATCAAAGAATTTCTCCATAGATGCAGTCCTAAAGCTGGGCTGAGGGCAAAGTCTACAGGCATCCCCAGTGGTCCTGATGGAGAGGGAGCAGTGAAGCAGAGTGGACACTTCCTAGCCTGGAACCTTCGTTTTAGGGATGTGGATCCTGGCACCTTCTTCCTTGTCTCTAGCTACCTTCCAACCCAATGCCACCCCATGTAGCTCCTCTCTTTGCCTCTGTGGTCTGACTTGACTGGCTTCCCTGAGCTGGCCACAGGGAGGCTCTCTCTGAATGCCTGTACTCTCTTAGCCTGGACAACTGTATCCCCAGAAGGAAGTTACTCCTCTGAAAGCCAGCCCTGTCCTCAGCACTCTGGTGCCCCCTACCCAGGATGGGTGGATCTACCTGAGGTCAGCAACTTCAGCCCTCTGTGTCTGTGTGGTATGTCCACAACTGGGGAGAATAGCAGTAGATCAGGCTGGATTCATGGGTGATTCTTTCCAAAGGAAGGTTCCTTGTGGGATTAACAGGCAGGGCATAGTTAGCTGGGGAGCCCTAGCTTCTGTTAGGGGACACCGATTGGCTCAGGGCTGTGATGAGAGCTACACCACCAGAAGGTGCTGTCATCATGTTAGTTGGAATTTGCTTAACACGAAGATGAGCTATCCACAGTGATGGAAGGAGCAGGCTGGGTTAGACCAGGCCAGTATCTCACCTAGGGACCACAGGCTACAGGCCCCCTCAGGAAGGCAACAAAGCCCTCTAAATGGGTGAGAACAATGTAATCATTATACTTAAGAGTCTGTAAGCCCAGGATGGGCCAAATTACTCTGTTGTGTGGTCAGCCAGTCAACATATACTGTGTGTAAGTAGTGCTGTCCTTGGCTATGCAAGGGTCTGATCTAAGCAACAGTGCACTACAAATGAATAAAGACTATAGAGGGCTGGTGTGACAGTGGCCTGGGGCAGTGACATTAATCATTCAATGTGTAAAGGCCTTCCAGCTCAGAAGAT
Source organism: Jaculus jaculus (assembly GCF_020740685.1). Classification (NCBI taxonomy): domain Eukaryota; kingdom Metazoa; phylum Chordata; class Mammalia; order Rodentia; family Dipodidae; genus Jaculus; species Jaculus jaculus. The sequence goes on from NC_059112.1 coordinate 60,877,796, forward strand.
GGGACCATTTTAGGTTTTCCTTTGAAAGCTGGACCCATGACAGAGGTAGAAAGAAGAGAAAAGTGGGCAGAGCTTCACCACTGCAGAGGGATACAGTGTCGTTAACGCCTCTGGCCATATCCTTTTACGTCTCTATGAGATTGCACTTGGTGATTTTGCTCCCTAAGTCCAGTTAAAGCCAGCTTATCTGTGACAGTGTCCCTCCCAAATGGCCCAATGCATCCCCATCTGGCGCTCTACTGGCTGTGTTAGAGACAGAGTCCATAAAATACTAGAAAGATGAACCAGATACCATATAAGCCACTCTGGTCCCTGACCAGAGAACTGAGGAAACAGGTGAGTATAGGAGCCCCTTTGTGGGAGCAGCAGGATATGAGGCTCCATATACCTAAATCTATCACCTTATAAATATGATTGGATTCTGTGATGAGGGAGGTGATGACAGAGGCTGTGGAGTTCTTGAGAGTGGATTATAGGGGGCCTTTGGGATAGATTACTTTGAGATGTGTTGTTATATTGTGATTTTTATTGAAGTATGTTTTCCTAAGGAACTGGGGAAGAAAAGAAAGATATAAAAACACTCAAAAGCTGGAAAAGGGTGGTAAATTAACACCCACAGACACAGAACTCTCTGAGTATTACAGACATATGAGCTTAACTTCTAGATGCAGTCCTTCCTGAGCAAATATGTCTCCAACTCTTTCAACTTCAGGTTCTTGGGCCTGCACAGGAACAAGGTGATGCTCACTCACCTCAGGGAGTGCTGTGCTGTTGCCACAGAGATGCTGCTGCACTGGGACTCAGGGGGTCAGACATGACAACACCTGTTCTCACATACACAAGGGGAAGAAATTCAAACCTACGGTGAGGCTGTAGGAGGCCCCTCCCTCCTTCCTCTGGCTCTGGGTAGTAGCGACATTCTGGGCATACTTGGCCATGACATAACCCCCCCCATCTATGCCCCTATGGTCACACAGTCTACCACCATGGCTTGGTTCCCTTTCTTCTAAAGACAAGAGTCACATGCCACCCTATTCAGTAAGAAATACATTCCAACTACAAAGATCTGAGGGTCTAGTGGCTATGGCCTTGGCCTTGGGGGAGTCCTCTAACCAGCACAGCACAGCAAGTAAGGCTTGCTCTCATAGGGAAGGAGACATGGCTGTGACCCTGTGGCATGGATTTCCTGTCACTAACATTTCTACTGGCTGTGCAAATCCCTTTTTGAGGGAAAATTCCTGGGTCTCCCCAAGGATCTCCCTCTGACCTCCCACAAAGACTCAAGTTTCACCATGGCAACCTCCCTGCTGAGTAGGTTAGAGGCTTGTCCTCACCATAGCTGTCACTTAGGTGTCCCTGACACATGTTCATGGACACCCATTGGAGTGTGATTCGGACAGAGAGAATATGGCTTGGCTCACAGATTTCCATGGGGAGTGATCAGGGATGCTTTATGGGATAAATCTGAGTAGTGGGAGCCAGGTGGTTCGTTTTGGCCTCAAAAAGGGACCTGGGAACAGGTATGCAAGACACAGACACCTTGTCTTTCTCTGTGAGCCCTTCTTGTTTCACCAGTTAAGTATCAAAGCTGCATTGCTCATGGAAATCAACATCTAGGGGACTGAGTTCCAAATAACAGTCTTGGCATGACCCACAGAGTGGAGAACCACAGGCCCATGGAGAAGCACAGAACAGTGGCCATGACAAGGCAGGTAGATGGAGCTTGTCTCATTAGACCACTGTAGGTAGCTCTATAAGACTTCCCTGGAGCTCCAGGAAGAATCACTTCTGAATGCCATCCCCTGTGCCCATGATCCATTCAAGTGTGCAGAATGGAAATGCTTTGCTCACACCACTGACAAGAAGGCAAAGGCCTGGCAGTGAGGCCGCAGCCCAGGACAACACGGGTAGAGCAAAGGCTGGACCCCAGCCCTCATCCTGGGTCAGCCACCCATTTCAGGCATAGACTGCATGACTAGTGTGTGGCCCTAGTTCCCGGCTCCATCTCCATAGCTAGGGTGGGCCCAGACCATATAGACCCTAATCTGTGCTGTGCATGACTGCTCTGGCTCTATAGGCAGTGGGGGAAGAGCTGGCTGGCAAGATCTGGAATCCAACATCTTCTTTTCTGTCCCCACTCCCAATACCGAGCCAGCACCATCACTATTGCTCTTTCCCCACACAGAGCCACAAGCTACAGTTGGTCACTAGCCCATATCTGATCCCAGACACTGAGTAGAATCTGTAACACACCAGCCCCTGCTTTCCAGCAGAGTCAGGATGTCACCACATAAAACCTTGTGACCAGCTCTTCCTGCCTAAAGGCCAGGGCTCTTGCTGCCAAAGACCCACCTCTCCCCATGAGCAGCTCATCCATGACCCAGTGTCCCTCTCCTTTAACCTGCCATCCTAGGCCCTTCCTGCTGGCCTGCCCTCTGCCACAATCCAGGGTCAACTTGGGATTTCCTAAAGGAATACTGTATGTGGAACTGGATCCCCTAAACACACCTTCAATCCTAGGCCTGGTGCCTGTGAACATGAGTCTGTTTGAAAGATGGCCTTTGCATTGTAAGCTATCACACAATGGCTGATGGGATTCTGGTGAGAATGTCAAGTGAATATGGGGGAAGGTGGCTATGTGGACATATGGGAATTCAGTTATAGGAGGGTAAGACTCACAGGTTGGAGTTTCCACTGGCCCATGCCTTCCTTGTGGACAGGGGCCCTGCTGTGGAAATCTGTCCCAGGGCAAACCCAAAGTCTTTATCTAGCAATGAATTGGCCAATGGGACTGATGATGGTTTTGTCAATATAGTGTTTGCTGTAAAAGCCTAAAAACTGAGTTTGATCTAGCACCCACATAAATGCCAAGCATGGTGACACATGCCTACAGACCCATGGGGAGTAGAGACAGGAGGACCCCTGGGGCTTTCTGGCCAGCCAGTCTTGCCTAAATCGTGAGTTTCAAGCCAGTAAAGACCTTGTCAAAAAAAAAGGTGGACAGTGTACCTGCAGATGATATCTGAGGTTAAACTCTGGCACCCACACATTGCACAGACATACACATGTACCCCCCCCAAATACAGACACACATACTAACACAATACATGCACACATACATATTACACACATATACACATGCAAAAATAAAGAAAATGAATAAGATATACACAATAACTCAAGGGTGGGCTATGGAAGTCTACTTAAGAACTCAAGAGGTGGGATATCCACCAGCTTACTAAGCTGTATTCAGAAGCTGAGGAACAGGGAACAGGAGCCACAAGGAACCTGGGCTGTTGTTGTCCCTACAGCTTCCTACTCACTAACCAGGCTGCACCCCCTGCTTTCACTCATCACTGAGTACTGAGCATTGAGCAGGCAAGGCTCTACAAGGACCTGAAGATGCAGGCATGGACAGAGACTTCACAGAGGTCCAGTCCCCAAGGGCAAACATCAACCAAAAGACATTAGTACAGGCAAAGTGGGGAGTCCCAACTAAGACTACGTACCCCAAGACAGCTAGAGGGAGCTTTTTGTGTTTGACTGCTTCATGTGTTGGACAGGTCTCATGTGGTGGCCCAGACTGCCCTGGAATGCACTGAATAGTCCCGGCCTAAACTTGCAGTGATCCTCTTGCCTCAGGCTCTCAAGTTCTAGAATGACAAGTGTGCACCATTAACCTTGACGTGGAGTTTTATTTTAAAGCAGGTATGGTAAAGCCCTGTGCTGTTCTGTAGGGGCATCTTCCAGTTTCCCCTGCCACCATGGCAGCCAGGCTTCCTCCACTGGCCTGGAGATGACTGTACCAGCCTCCAGACATGGTGTCCCAAATAGGATCTGCCCCACCAAGACACAGCCTGCCATCCAGCAGCAGCACATCCAGCCTTGCTTCTGTCTGACCCACTGTCACAGCCTCCAGCGTGACACCTTCTGTTCCAAGTCTCTGTGGCCTGCTTCTACCTTGGGCTTCCAGCATCTCCCAGGATCCTCCCATAATCTCCACACCTATGCTTTATAAAGTTCTAGAAGGTGCCATGGGCATTCTGCCCCTGAACCTCTGTTCTAGCCTTACTGGACTCCTAGGGCTAAGTCCATTGTATGGATCACCCCATAGCAAGGCAGGCTCTTCCTAACATAACCCTGAACACCCTGGAAATCAGCCTGCATGGCAGGAAGTGTACGTGTATGTTGCTATCTTCCTGACCCTGCAGTCATCCAAGCCTCACACTGGACCGTGGCTCCTCAGGACACCATTCTGCCTCATCACTCAAGGCCAGCTGGCAGCAGACCCTCTGTCATGGCACCTGAGACTGTCCCTATTCCTAATGCTCTCTTGGCACACTGTCTGTGGTATTTATTGCCCTGGGAGCAGCTTCTCACAGCTGACCATTAGCACACATGTCTGTGATATGCATGTCTAGTGCCCCTTCTATTTGGTGTCTTAATACCATGAAAGGTAATAATCAAGCCCAGAATGAGGGTTAGCTGATCCTGGAGGATTAGCCTGGTAAACTGTCTGCCATGTCTAGCATGAAGGCCACACATGCCAGGGGCTCAATACAATTTTTGGGAAAGGAATCAATGAAGTAGGCTATAATTGACAGTGATGGGAGAATGTATTTGTGACCAGTATTGTAGCCCCATCACTGGGTGGAATGGTGGGCCATGCTCCTCTGCATGTCCTGAGCTGAGGAAGCGTGCTTTGATTTGACTGAGCCCAGCCAGCTCTAGACAGTGGAGTCCTCACTGTGGGAGGCTAATGATGAAAGTAATGAGGCCCCTCAGGCTGGAGCAGGCTCCACACTGTCCTGTTTAATGGAATGCAGCCCAGGACTGCCATCTTGCCACCAAAGACTGGATAGAGGTAGTTCCTTTCCTATCTGCTCAGTGGGTATTCCCTTGTAACCATATGGTGTTGGAGCTAGCATCAGCATTGAGGCCGTGCCTGTAGGATCAGTTTTCCTTCTCACCCCACCACACCTTCCTGACTAGTTGGAAGATCTCTGGATGCTCCAAAGTCCTCATTCTTCTGATGAACTTTCTCCTGGAAGGCTTCTCTGAATCTTCCCCACATTGTGCAGGCAAGAAAGTGCCTCATTTAACCCTGGCACCATCCATGGATCTTGTAATAGCATCTGAGAGCCCTCTATGCCCACAGCAGTCAGCTCAGATAACTGGGGACCAAAAGCCAGCAGGCCCTAGATCTCATGCCCAGACTACATGCTGGTCTTAACACACAGGGCTGCACAACCTCACCTTGCACATGGGATACCCAACCTCAGAGGCATCAGGGTCCAGGACCCCAGATCTCCCTTTGGAGGCTGGAGCTTGCCAGAGTGGTGGTGGGATGGGGCTGGCAAGATCAGTGTGGTGAAGCTCACATCCCACAAAGTGTCTCCATAGCAGCATGTGCCAGACCCGAGGAGGAGCACAGAAGGCGGCAGTCAACAGCAGTGAGGATCACCTCTCCTACACCTGCCCCTCTGTGAATGAGTCTCCATCCGTAGCCAGAGCCCCATGTGTGCAGTGTGGGCACAGACCCCTTATACTTCATTGAGGATCCTTGACAGCTTGCTTTACAATGCTCCAGGAACCTGAAGTCAGAGTTGGAGAGCCTCCCAACAGCACTAGACTTCATTCTGCTTCCCTCCCCAGATACAGGGGACAAGGCTCAGTCACAGATCTACCTGATTTCAGATGTGGTGTACTAAGTAGGGGTAACAGGGTACAATGTTCACATGCAAATCCCTGGCTGTCAGAGAACGTCCTAGGGCTTTAACTATTCAATCCCTGCACCCAACACTAACTCTAAGATGCTGTTGGTGAGTAGGAGGCATGAGGAAACCTGGAAGGAGCCAGCAGGATATAGTGCATTGCCACTGGCCAAGTGGTTAGCTATGAAGAAATGTGGGCCCTGACATTGTGTCAGCACACAGCATTCATTCTCTCCTTCATTCACTCCATAATTTGGTGCACTTGCTGCATCTTTCCCCAGTGCCCCAAACTGTGGGGTGTCTTATATTAGCCCTCAATGTTTATACTAACATCTATTGGGGGTTATGCTTCTAAAGTAAATGGATGTTTGAGTACCACTTAGTCCAAGCCCTGAGCTGGTCTAAGGAATATAGACATGCCCTGAAGCTTAGAAGAGGAGCTATGGATACAGTTCAGCTTTGGTCATAAACAACGGGCTCTGGCTGACAAAGATGGTGAGGTCCCCATAAGCATGCCTGCATCCGAGGCCATATTAGTGAAAGCAGCTGTGCACCTGGAAGAGGGTTCACATGGGAGCCTATGACAGTGCTCAGGAGGATGGAGAACCAGCTCCTGTTCCGAGAGGGGAGTGAAGAGTGGTAGGATAGAGACCTGGGCCCTGCAAGGGACAGCTGAGATGAACATAGGTGTGAGGACAGGAAGTACGGTGAGAACCAACACATGCTCACACTGTGGTGGCTCTACAGGCCAGGGGACACAGGCCTGGCACCTAAAGCCAGGGAGGCTGAGCCAGTTCCATGGGCAGGAGCCATTCAAAGCCACTCTTACACTATCTGCAATGGTGGGGGTGTGAACCTCCCAAGTCTGGCAGAACAGACCACCAAGAGGTGGGAATGCACCCAGGAAACACCAGGGGGCCTGTGTTAGAACCTCTCTAAGCCATGGCAGCCAGGCTATGAGGGAATGTGGGGTGCAGCCCTCATTTTACAAATGTGGCAGCTGAGGCCAAGGGCAGGTGTCCTCTCTCCAGAGTGAGAGTCAGTGAGGAGACACATCCCGGTTGTGCAAGACTCTGGCCCCAGGCAGTCAGCATGTTCCCATCTAGGTAGTCATCTCAGGACAAGTCAGTGGGGCTCCGAAGTCAAATCTCTCTGCTCCTCACTGTTCCCACTACAGGATGGAAGGACAGTCCCCACCAGAAACCCTTGCCACCCCCTGGCTTATCAGTGCTGGCTACCAGGAGCCAGGCCTCCCAGGAAACTTGCCCTTGAGAGCTGTGCAGAGAGCATAAATGCGTGATGGCTAGAAGAAGCAGGCCCATGACCCTGGTGAGTAGGATTTCGGGTAAACTTTCCTTTCACTAATTACTATTGCCTACATTTTCTGTTTTTAATTTGGAGGTGAGGTCTTGCTCTGGAATCCACTCTGTAGTCCAGGCTGGCCTTGAACTCACAGCAATCCTCCTACCTGTCTCCCAAGGGCTGGGATTAAAGGCGTGTGCCACCACGCCCAACAGAGTTGCCTACATTTTCTGCGATGATTGTGTATGTTTATAAAGAAGTATATGCTTGTATCTGGCACAAGGCCTTTGAGACGGCAGATGCATTCTGACAAACATTAAAATTAGAGGAAATGAGAAAATGCCAGTGCTGCAGGTCCCCAAAGATGCTCGGCACCCACCCCATCCTCGGAAGGCAGCCTGTCACTCACCCTGTAAAGACCCTCCCCTCCCTCCCCTCCGCACTCCCACCTCGGAGGAAGGGAGCCGAACGCTGCAAACATTACTCAGAGGAGACCTCACCACTGCTGGGCTGCAAAGGGAACAAAGCATCAGCAGCACAAAGAAAAGGTGGCTGCTGGCCTGGCTACTGATGCCAGGTGATAGCAGTGCCCCACTAGGAGCAGTTTCCACAAGAGAATGGCCAACATCAGCTGCCAGTCAGCTGGGTCACACAGGCCTGATGGTCAGGTGGGATACTAATAACCATCACTTTCCTGTTACTTAAGTACTGGACCATGTGTGCTTTTTGCCCTGTTCTGGGCAGTTGTATGGTCAAGACCCCACCACATGCCTACAGTATCAGGCTATTGTGTACCTGGCCTACAGCTGGAAATGAGGCTGTGGGTGAGGCTGGGCTTCAAGCCCCGGCTACTGTCTATACAGAGCTGGGCAGCTTTCACATGAAGCTGCCTGCTGCCCCCCCCCCCCCCCGGCCTACCTTCACAGAGAGTCTTCTCCAAGTTCCCCAACTAGCTGGCAGCTCTGCCACAGTGCCTGCCCATTGTCACAGCCCTATGGTATCACTTGACAGTAAAACTGTTTGGGGCCATCTTGTTCTTCTACTCCAGAATGTTACACACACAGGTTCAGTTCAGACTCCTAGCTCACTCGTGGTCCAGTGTAGAAACTCATGTGCTCCATCAATGAACGAGTTAATCTTTGCTCAAAACACTGAGCTAATAAACTAGACACTTGGGCCTTCTCTCCATTTTGCTTCCCGCGGCCCATGGTTGGCAGGGTGCAGGCTTCCTATTAGAAGTTTCCGACAGCTGTTGTCACCAGGCTCCCAGCGTGGTGACTGGAGAACCAATTTCCTTCCAGCCTGGTGAGCATCAGTGTGCCATGGTCCAGGGCCCCACTGAAGGATTAATCAGGTTATCTGTGCGCACGAGGCAGCACTCAGCTCAGTGAAGGCATGCACAGGCACTATCTCCCTGGACCCACCAAACTTGCCTCCCTGCTATCTCCAAATTCAATAAGCACAAGGCACTGGCTTCATCCCCCAAGCTCTTCACCAGCCTCCAATGCTTGCCTTTCAAGTGGGGGTATGGAGCAAGGAGAGGCCTTCTAGCCCATCACGTTTGCCATCATTGGAAGCCCTTGAGTCTGGGGCCTCTCCCACACTCCCCACCACTGGGGAGGGACCACTCAGGGAGCACCTACTGCATGCGGGCATTTGTTCCTTTAGTCCCTCCTAAGAATATGTGATTTGAGTTCCAAGTAACCAATGCATTCCTCAAGGTCAACATCAGGGTCTGTCCAGGGTTCAAATAAGATCTCTTGTACAAGCCTAGGTCCTTTCAATAAACAGGCTGCACAGCCCATTCTAGTGACATGGGACCCAGTGCTCCTGAGACCACTCATTCCTGCAGTCCTTCATGCACAGAGGCACCCACCCGGGGTTCAGAACTGAGTCATGGTGCCAGCCTCCCTGGCCTTGTGCTTGGCCTGTGCTTCTCAGTGCTGGGTCATGCACTGTCAGTGCCTCTGTTTCTTCACCTGCTAAGAGTCACTGTCCCACTGCTTCCACGAAGCATAGGTCAAAGGCCAGTGTTATGCTGGTCTTCTATCCATTCTATGGAGAAAGAAACCGAGGCTTGGGAACACAGGACATTTGTTCAAGACCTCCACGAGGGACTGACATAAAGACAGTGCGATGGGTAGTGAGATTCAGGGAGTGCTCATGTGTGCCCATTAACCCATTAACTCAACGGCTAGACACTGGGCATTTTCCATATACCGAACCAAGTGAATGCCAGGCACCAGCTGGCCTCCCTTTACTAGCTGAACCCTCTCAGTGCCAGACTTGGCACTGGGCACAGAAGTCATCAAGACCCATGAGAAGAGACTCTTTTCCTAGAGAAGGTCTCTGAATAGCTGAGGCCTGCAGAGCAAATGATAATCACAGGTATGTGGGACATGGGGGGGTGCTCTGTGATGTACAAGAAGACAGGAACCCTGATTCAGTTAAGCACCAGCCTTGTCAGAGTGTGCTGCATACATTCCTGTCTGATTTCCTAACATTAGGGGTTATTGTCATACTGTCATCCCACAAGAAACGTAAGACAAAGACCAATACTTAGTCCCATACCCAGCTGCTAAAGCTTCATGATGCTAGTCTTCTTCTGCCCATTCTGTGGAGGAAGAAACTGAGGCTTGGGAATTCAGGTCAATTGTTCCCACTCCAGCTCATGGGTGAGATGCTGAGGCTCCAATGCAGGTCCCAGTAATGGCTCTGTGGGCTCCCTTCATTGGTAATTTTACTGAATTTGGAATTGCCATGAAAACACACTTCTGAGAGGCTGTGAGGGTATTTCCAGAGAAGCTTAACTGAGAAAGCAAGACCCATTCTGAGTGTGGATGGCACCATCCCATGGGCTAGGGTCCTGACTGAACACACATGATCAGCTGCTCTGCCATGATGGACTACAACCTTACACTGGGAGCCAAAGTAAAACCTCCATCCTCCAAGTTACATTTGTCAGGGATTTGGCCATAGCAATGAAGTAAGTAAGATACACCCTCCATCTTTCACAGTTGTTTGGGGCTCAGAAGATGTGCAGTACGGCATCATGCTCGAATGCTCTCCTGTAGCATCTCTTGCATTCTTTCCCTGAGCTTGTGCTATGAATTTTCCAGAATGGTACTGACCACAAAATCTGACCCAGAGCCAGATGTGTCCTGCTGTTCAGGATAATCGGAGAAACTGAGGCAAGTACTGCAGTAGTTCTCAGCCATGTCCTCGCAATCCTGGGCGATGGGAGTGGGCATGATGCACATTCCCAAGGGCCAGGGGCAAGACACAGGGTCTGAGGTGCTGCTGCCCAGTATTCCCTGGTGAGGTTCTGTGCAATGTCCCCAGAGGATGGCTGTAGGCCATGGGGCCAGAGGAAAGACTCCTCATTGTAGGTTTGCCCATGGTGTCACCAGCACAATTATTAGTATAACCCTCAGGATGTGGAAAATGGCAGAATTCTATTTAACATATATCTCATTCTATGAACATTCCTGCTTGGGGCAGGATTTTATCAAGTGCATAAATACTCTGCCACAGCGGTCTCTGAATTTGAGGCATATACTGATCGGCATTCTGCTTTTCCTTCATTAATCACAAAGTTTGTGACCACCCTGAAGAAAAGGGTCTGGGTGAACAGGCTTGCCCAGAGGTCAGCCAGATGCTCAGTCACAAGGAGAGGATGAAGCTGGACCTGGGCAGGGAAGCAGCTGGCTTAGAGAAGGGAAGATGGTGGCCTTCAGTTCCAGACTCTAGGGACTCCCTTCTTTTACATTCTGAGACTGAAGCCAATCTCTTTCCAGGGGAGGGGAACATGCAAAGGCAGTAATTATTTTATTAAGGACCAGGAAATGATGAATAATTTAATTTGGAGAAAGAACGGCATGGCTGATTGAATGTTGCTTCTTTGGGCCTGACATCACCTCTCACTAATTTCCTTTGACATTTCTGGCAGGGCATCATGAAAAAGGTTCAGGAACATTTGAGTTGTGCCTTCAGCCTGGGCCTTTCTGAGCCTTCCAGGCTGGAGGAGGGAAGAGAAAGATCAAAGTCTTGGATGGCAATGAGGTACCTTTCACAAGCCTGCATCATAAAAAATTAAAATCTCTAGTTTAGCCCTGTGTGTTGAACAAGTTGTCACAGGCCTCGGAAGGCCACTGTGAGTTCACAGCAGGGTCATGGCCACAGATGTGAAAATACAACTCCAGGCTGTTAGATGGCCATGCAAAGTGGTCCCTTGTGACAACCACGATCAGGGAGTATGTGAAGTTACTTCCCAGCTCTTGCTAAGTCACATCACTTTTCATGAGGATGACCTTGTTCAGAGTCACAATCCGCAGCTCTGCACAGCAGAAGCTGACAAGCCCTCTGCTGCTCCCACTGCCCAGATGACACTGGAGGTCCAGGACTCTGGATAACCTAAGGCCTGGGACTATATACAACCCATCTGCCAGAAAGCCATGACAGGTCACACCAGAGCTGTGACGGCCAAAAGGGAAACACTGTGTGCCACTGGAAGTCAACTGCACCTGGTATCTGGGCCCCAGGTGGCATCTCTCCCACCAATACCAGCTTGAAAGGACTGGCACCCAAATGCCTGGGCTTCAGACACACATAAGACCCTCAAGGTTGCACTGACCACTGGGTTCTGGCTGACCAGTGCCTTCCTAGCTGGGTCCCCACAGAGCAGAGTTCCATGGGCTAGGCATCCTTGGAGCTCTGGCTGTGCCCTGGCCTGCCCTGGGGCTAGGAACCAAGACAGGATCTGTGACAAGTACCACATGGCTTCCAGTTATTGGTGGTCCAGCCTGGTGTCTGGTGGCTCCCATGATACAAAGGGATCTCACTGGGCAGAAATCATACCTTAAACTCTATTTTGCTCTTTTCCCAGTTACTTTTGTCAGTTTGGGGCCACTGTGACAAAATGTCTAGGGCAATCAACTTACAAAGAGAACAGCGTTATTTGGGCTCAAGTTTGTAGGTTTCAGTCAAAGATTTAGGGACCATTACTTCTAACCCTCTATAGGAGATGGCACCAGGACAGGAAAGAGAGAGAGGAAGGAGCTGGGGTGCCACTGACCCAAGGCTTCCTACTAGGCCACAACTTTTAAAAGGCCCTACCATTTCCCATAGTGCCATGGCTAGGCCTGAGGGGACATTCAAGATCCTAGCTATAGCTCCAGTATAGTAATGTTTGATATAATACTCCTGTGATGCTGGGCAGCAGCAGCAAGCTGCAGGTCCCAGTTGGCCTGTGACCTTGAGTCCATGGTGTCCGACATGGCTCAGTGGCACATCTAGAAGCAAGGTAGAATCAAGGGAGCCCCTACTTGATGGTATTCCAACCTGCACAGAGCTCAGTGGGATGCAGCCCTGTTATATGTTAAATAACAGGTGTGATGTCATGGCACCACTGCCCTCTGGCTTGGGACCCCTGAGGAAAGTGCCACCTGGGGGAGGGTGGTCTTTCTGGAGGAAATGTTCATGCAGTACAGTGCAACAAGCAAACACCAGGCTTGAGGGTGTTTCTTTCAGCCTTGATCAACATGTGTCAATGCCTTTTGAGCCTCTGTTTCTCCTCTGTCAAGTAGGATAACAACATGTCCCTCTTGCTTCCAGAACCAAGCTTGGTGCCTGGCCTGCAGTAGATAAAGGAGATATTTGTTGAGTGACTTACTGAGTGTGGGCTGGCTTGGAGAAGATGTTCAGACATGGTTAAGCCTGACTCTCAGCAGCCTGACAGGAGCAGCTGCCCCCGCCTTCTCCTCGAGTCTGATAAGTGAGAGGCATTAGGAAAAGCTTTTGGGCTTGAACAGCTGGCTCTCCAAGGATGTGCTCCTACCAACAACAGCAGCAGGCCAAACATGGAGAGTGGACAAGAGAACACTTTTTCAGAGTGAAAGCTGTGCCCAGTGGAGCCCAGCAGAGCCCAGTGGGCCACTGCTATTCACAACAGCATCTTCACTGAAGCTCCTGACTCCACAAGGGTGCTTGACTCCGACGGAAGCCCTCATCTCAGAGCTAGTGGCTGCGTGGGCTTCTCCCCTGGTCAGACCTGCAGGGTCTGCTCAGGGTCCCCTTGTTAGCTGCAGAGCTCTGGAAAGGTGGTAGTTTCATGATCAGCATCCTTAGGTTAGGGACACTGCATGTCTCAGCATGAGCACCCCCAAGAGGCCACAGCTCCCTTTGTAAAGACCCAGGCCAGACTTCTATGTATTGATGGGAGGTGTTCACAGCACGGGCCTGGCTCAGATTTCCCAGTCAGGGCCTCACAGGCTCCTGGGTTACACAAGGCCATGTGGAATGATGCTGGGCACAGAGCCTAGCACCCTATAGTAGCAACTGCTCACCCTCTTCACCCAGCAGCTCAGATGAACCAAACTTTGCAGGAAAGGCTTGAGTGACAGGGAGGACCTGGCCATCACCTCCAGTGGCTCCACATGTCTTAGCTGTTGCCTGCTGCCCTGATCCATTGGGGACCAGGTCAACTACACCTCATCCAGCCTGGCCCAGGTCCCCATGCATGGCTTTGCATCCCATGTCACTTGTGCCTTTCTTCATGGTCCCCAGAGCCCACTCCCATAACCTATTCAGGGCTTTGGTAAGTGTCACTTTTTCCAAGACAATTTTCCCCATAGTGCCCTGTTTTCCCTCCACACAATCAATCCCTGGGCTATCCACAGGCTCCGTCAGGCTAGTACTTGTCTGGGGCATCTGAGTCCCCAGTACTGCCTGACCCAGCCTAGAGGATGTCATGTGGGCTACATTTGATGAGTAAGTGATAAAATGAGCTAAATTGTATCACAAAGTCTACTTATGCAAGGCTGGGGAACTGGTTCAGTTAGTAAGTGCACTTACTACATAAGCACAAGAACCAAGAGGGCCCAATGTGCTAAGGGCACCCCTGTAAACAGTTGGGTATGGCCACACATGCTTGTAACCTGAATCACTGGGGTCACTCTGACCCCCCCCCAAAGCAAAAGCAACTCTGGGTTCAGGGAGAGACTTCATCTCAAGGAAACAACTGGATGAATGATAGAGGATATCCCATAATCTCCTCTGGCCTCCAAGCACACTCATAGGACACACACATCTGCACACACATGCCATACATACCACACATGCACACACACACAGAACAAGTGTTAAATGCGGTATTACCCAGAAGTACAATGTACAGATTGAGCCCACAGGGAAGCTTGGGGGAGGGGCATGGTCTCAGAGTGCTTCCCCACATCTCTGCATTGTGGGAGTCCCCTGAGGGCTCACGGAAGCCCTTGGACGAGTACTAGTGCTAATGTGTAAGTCTGGACCTGTCTCCACACCCTGCATGTGAGCCCAGCCCTCTCCTGGCTCAACAGCCCCACACAGAGACACAACAACGCCTTCAGGGGGCCTGCACTTCTTCTACACTCTGCCCTCGTCATCTCTTCTCAGAGGAAAGCTCTTCTAGAATTATTTCAAGGGTGCTGTGTAGCCTATGGTACCTGCTCACCCAGCTCCATGGGCAGGTTTGTTTTGGGGTTACCTTTCACCAAGACAGCTGCAGGCCAGAGACCCCAACCTGCAGCCTCTCAGAATGAGTGAGACGACATTCTGCTCCTGAAGTTCAGAGGTGCAAGCCCGCAGGCCTGCCTTCCTGGAACCAGGATAGCAGAGCATGAGGAGAGAGCAAGACACAAAGACCTCCCCACTTGATGTCACGCTGGACAGCTGAGTCTTCATTGACGATGCTCAATGTACTCATGGCTACTTGGTTGAAAGCCTCCTGAGGTCAGGACAGCCCATGACCCATTATCCTTGCCTTGCTCAGACCTCTGCCCCTAGGCCTAGATGGAGTCCTTGCTGCATGAGGTCTCCTAGGCTAAAGAGCAAAGTGCACAGAGAAGACAGTGGGGATTCAAGGAAAATGGAAGAAGATGGGTAGAAGAAAGGGAGGGAGGGAGGAAAGCCGACCCATGTTTTGGGGTTCCTGCTCATCTCCTGCCCTGTCACTGGTTACTACACATTCATCAGCACCACTGTGTGCTGGGGCTGAGGCGGTCTTGGCTGTCCCAGGACCACACAGGGTTTATCATCCCTAGAGGCTAATGTCCATCCATACCTGTTATTGGGCACAGCTGTCACACTGATCTTCCATTAGCATTCCACGGCAGTCTGGGGGGGGGGGGTCTTCCAGAGACTAAGAGAAGCCCAGAGTGGCAAGCCACACATCCAAGGCCAACAAGGCCAAGGGGACAGGACCTCAAGCCCTGTTCGTCTCTTTTCACCCCAAGTGTGGAGGAATGATGCCCCGGGGAGCTAGGACTCTGCCAAGCTACAGCCCAGCAAAACTCCTCTCATGTGCACTGCACCTCATATGGTTTTTCAGTACTCCATAGAGCCAGGGCCGCGGTCCATAGGAGCTGACCACCTTCCCTCCTTCCTCTCTTAGCAAAGGGTCTAGCCACCAAAGAAGACCTACTACACACACACACACACACACACACACACACACCTGCCTGCTGGGTGGGAAGCAGGGTGAAAAACCACCTTCAGAGAAAGATCTGAAGCCAGCCCTGAATAGGAAACAGACCTCCTCAGCACCAAGGAAGCTTCCCCTTTGAGAATGTCACTCACTTTGCAAATTCATTCACTTCACAGGAATCAGTTGACACTTGTCATTGACTGTGCTGTCTACCAGAGGTTCCAATATTGAGGCTCCACCCTTCAGCGTGAGGCTTCGTCAGAAATGGGATCTTTACAGAGGTTACTAAAATAAAGTGAGGTAACTAAGGTTGCCCTTATACATACGAACACAACACACACACACACACACACACACACACACACACACACACACACACAGAGAGAGAGAGAGAGAGAGAGAGAGAGAGAAATCAGCCTGCACAATGCTAGCTCCTGAGCAGTACTTTTGTGACACAATTGAAGGACAGCTACATATCCAGGCACACACTGGCTGGATGGCTCTGGTGGATACACATGTCAATTCTCCCATTCTCCCAGCAACTCTGTCTTATTATTTTATAGCCATGGAGTGGAAAAGTCTTGGCTAGAGGCGCATGCTAGGACATTGTCCCTGCCCTCATAGGCACCTCCAGGTGTCAGGTGAACATGTGACCAGGAAGTTAGGCAGGAGTGGTCAGAAAACTGCTGGGAGTGAGGAGGTGGGTTCACTCTCCAGTCACTCTATACTTGGCCAACAAAGAGGAGGGAGTGGGCATAGAATGGGAGTGTAAGGTGACAGGTTGAGAAGGCTCAGAGTAATAGGAAGGTTGGCCTGGGTCCACCTAAAATAGCTGGGGACTGAACTTAGACAGAGCCCAAGAAATGGACTCAAATTGCAAGGGGCCTTTAATGCTTCAGTCCAGGACAGTTCTGTGAGGGTTGGGGCTACCTAGGGCACCTGGGCTCCAAGATGGCCTCTGAGTCCAGACAGAGGTAGGATGTAGAGGGGCAGGTGCAAGGTTCCTGAGACAACCAGGGCGCTGGGGTTTTATAGGCCTCTCCTCCCGGACTCCTCCAAGGTGGAGGAAGGGAGGCTCAGAGAGGATGTGGCACCTGCAGGGGGTCACACAGACATGCAGTGGTGCCTCCTGACCCCAAAGGAGGAGGCAGAACCCTCAAGGGAAGAGGCAGAGACCCCAAAGGCACCCCTCCTTGCCACACCTCCTGTACATCTTTAGGACCTGGAGCTGGCACCTCTATACCAGTACCTATCCCACCTTCCCAGCTTGGGCTTCTGGACCCTGTAGTGAGGGTAGGGCACCTGCCACAGCAGGGGACATGGCAGGGGCCGGGGCCCCCCGGGCCAGCTGTGTACTTGCAGTGCAGCTCTGCTGTATACCAGCTATGACTTCCTCCACTTGCCTCATTTAGGAGTTAGCAGACAAAGCTACGTGCTAAGAGAGGGGCCAGTCTGATTCTCAGAACAAAAGTGACCACTGGTTTGAGACATCTGGGAGTGTTTGCTGCAGTCTTGGACGGTAAAGATACCCTGGGCCAGACCCAGAACAATGTATCCAAGTAGACTGCGCCAGGGGAGGGCAGGGGGAGGCCTGGGAGCTTGGAGCTGCTGAGACAGGTCTTTGGAAAGGCCCACCTCTCAGGAGACAGCCAAAGTACTCAGTATCCTGTCCATAAGCTTTCTGGTAAAGTGGCATTTGGCTCCAGTTCTTAGGATCAGGAGCACCTGAGACCACAGGAGCAGCATAGCCTAACATAAAAGCAAAAGAAGCCAGTTCTATGTGGAAATTCCTGCTCCGTAAGTGCCTGTCACCTCAAGACAGGGCACACACACATCCCAGGCAAGCAGGAGGATGTGGGTTGATCTTGTTGGTAGCCTACTAAACTCCAGGCTCAGGCTTCCCACATGTCAATGTTTCAGTGTCCTCATATCCTTCAGTGGGAGAGACCACGTGCCTACAAGGACCTTGACTCCATCCTATCTGTTGCTCTAAGCACAGTGAGGAGGTGGAAGAGGGGCTTCCAGCAGCCACTTTCTTGAGGCCTTCAGACTCCTGGTCTGAGGCCAGCTGCTACCTCGACTTGTAAACCCACCACTTATCCTCACTCTCACCTACAAGCTACATCACTTCTCTGGTGGAAGCTTCCTGGCCTGTGGAAGGAGTAGTGTTCCTGCACCATCAGACTTATACAAGGAGGAAATGAACAGGCCAGCTGCACCAGGGCCAGGCAAACAACTAGGGAAGAATTCCTTCACTGTTGCCAGGTTCTGTGCTGAGCCTTTGCTCATCCCATCTTATCATTTCGTTTCTCCCAACCAGTTCAGACAAGCTCAGGTGGGGCTGGGGCTCCTTCTGAGGCCTGGCATCCAGGGACAGGGTATGAGGAGAACAGGAGTGGACCAGCAGGTAGACACAGTCCAGGATCTAGGTCCATACTGGTGTTTCCTTCCTGCCCCCTGGTGGCAGGGCCTGGTCCTGGTCTCTTGTTTGATGGACATCATGACTAAGTAGCTTGGGCAGGGAGAGGTCTACCACAGGGGATTCCCAGGGTCCAGCACTGGACAAGAGGGTCTGATACCTGCCTAATGTGAAGTGGGCGGATCCCAGTTCCCCAGTCATTCCTTTAAGGGGAATGAGGCCTGGAGGGCAGGGACTTGGTTTCAGGGCCCCCACAGCCCTGTGGTAAAGCCCCTAGACTCAGGCCACTGCATTCATTCAGTCTCTTATGAACTCACTCATTCGTTTCTTCACTTGCTCCTTTGGGGGAGGTGTGACTTCCTACATGCTGGCCAACTCCAGACTCTGGGGTTCAGGACAGGTGCTGTGGTCAACTGAGCATTCGCATGGTGAATCTGGAGCCACACCACCTCATACATAGGACATTGAGAAACAGGCTGATACCTTATCTGACCTGGGAGACCCTGGTTTGCAGGTCACAGTGACACAGAATGCCCCTGATGAGCCTAGGGACAAGTCCAAGTGCCAGAGAGTGGCTGGCAGAGCTGAGGCTGCTCAATCACCTCTGCTTCCTCCAGGTCCTTCAGCTGGGAGAGTGGTGCACAGCAGTGCCACACAGGGAGCCTAGGACCACCAGGATCAGGCTGTTCTTAAGGTTCCTCCTGGCAGTTCCTACAGGCCTGAGGTCTTACCTATGTGCAGAAGAAGGGAACCTGGAGACAGAGTTCCAGGGAAATGCAGGCCTGCCCTCACCCATCCCATACTCCATCACTGGAGAAGTTCTCAGCTTGCACAGAGCACGCAGTTCCTTCTGCCCTACACACACAGCTCTAACTGAGGCAGGACTACTGTGGGTTCAAAGCCAGAATGGGCTACATAGTAAACGCCAGATCATGAAAACAGATAGAGGGTAGATAAATAGATAGATAGGTTGGTTGGTTGGTATGTAGGTAGGTAGATAGAATTTCAGATGTCTGCTAGTTCCTGCCCATTTCTGCCAGCCTCAAGTACTTTTCTTGGGATACTGGTTGGAAGGCAGGTTCTCCCAGGGCCCCAAGTGGGGATGGATAACTCTGGTAGAACCACCAATAAGGAAGCTGAGAGACCTGAAAAATCTGCATGTCACAGCCCCAGGGGATAACCAAAAATCTATATTCTGTGCCCTCTAGGGCCAGCTAAGGTGGGTGCTGTGGTAGAGGAAGAGGTGGTGAGGACTGAAGACCTAGCACAGAGCATGCTCAACCCATATACCTATGAAGGATCCATTAAGATTCCCATTGACTTATGAACCCCCAGACACAGCAATGGCAATGCCACATGTATGAAGCATGACTGCATACCTATCAATGCCACATGCATGCCTATGTGAGCACTAGCCACTGTTGCAAGTTCACCCAAAAATAGGGGGTAGATGGCACCCTATCAGGCTGTAACTTTGATGATGGGCATCTGAGAAGGGCAGTGAAGAGAGAGAGGGAGGGGAAGGAGGGAGGGAAAAAAGGAGAGAAGGAAGGAGAGAAGGAAAGAAGAGGGAGAGTACAAAGATAGGGAGTGAGGGAGAGAAGATGAGATTGTTTCTGATGCTTCACAAACAGCCCAGATGGCCCAAGGCTTGGAGCACTTGGTTCTTGTATTAACTCAGATGCCCCAAGGTCCTGAGATGCCTTCACGCACTTTGTTCCTCACCATGGGCTGAGCTGACTGCAAAAGTAGAAAGGTGGGCTGGAGGGATTGCTTAGCAGTTAAGGCATTTGTCAGTAAAGCCAAAGGACCCTGGTTCAATTCCCCAGGACCTATGTTAGCCAGATGCATAAGGGGGCACACGCATCTGGACTTTGTTTGTAGTGGCTGGAGGCCCTCGCATGCCCATTCTCTCTCTCTCCCCCTCTTTCTCTGTCAAATAAATAAACATAAAATATTACAATAAAATAAAATATAAGACAGTAGAAAGGTAAGGACAGGACCCTCAGAAAAGAGGAAGTGAAGCTGTGCTCCCCACAGAGCCACCCTGCATGCTGGAGGCACAGGCCCCCATGGCACCCATCCCCACACAGATCAAGGCCACCTGGGTCACCAAACCAAGGTGTGGAGAGGTGTTTGGGTCCTGTGACATTTCTCCTCTTCCAGAATATGCAGCACATTTGCAGCTTGCTATCCTCTGTCTAATGCTGGAGATGGGCAGAGCTCAGCTTTAGCTCCCCTACCAACTGTGTACCTTCAATCACTTCCTATTTGTAGGTTCTAATGCTCAGCTCCATGTTTGCTGGGACACTAGCAAACACACAGTAGCACTAGCAGCAGGGAGCAGGCAAGAGCCGTGTCCCTGTCCTGAGCTCACCTTGACAAGTCACTGCACCTGGAGGCCTTGAACACTGGGATGGCCACATTTTGAAGGCCATGTATCCAAAGTGGATGGCTGCCCTGTGAATCATGTACCTGTCCCTTGGGAATATGACACTTTCCAGAGTGGGATTAAAAACCAAATGGAAATGGTGAGCTAAGGAAGAGGACCCAGCACCAATAGGTGTAGTACTGGTGACAGCTGGGGAGGCAAGGCTGGGACCCCATGCTATGGCTCCTGTTCCCTAGGAGGGGGCACTAGCCTCTTCGTAGTCCTTCATACATCGAATTGCTTTGGATCTTAGTGGCAGCCCAGGAGCAAGGACAACATCCCAATCTACCAAGGAGAAACTGGTGGTTGAACCCAAGGAGGTGAGCCCTGACCCTTTAGGTTCTGATCAAGGGTCATATCCTTCATACATCAGAAGGACCTGGAAGAATATGGGCTTTATCCTGGGTGCTGGGGATCCACAGAGCTGCTGGAGCCCAGAAAGGACCAGGGCTAGGTAGCTGGCCTGGTACACGCCGCTCTGCTGGGAGGTAGATCCAGGCTGGGGAGACACATTCTCAGGCCCTGGGCCTCCTCTGACAGGAGGCAAGCAAGCTTTATCCATTGGCAGAAGGTGGCCAGCCACTGTCTCTGTCCTTTCCTAAGAAGTTCTAAATTGATAGATTTGTGTCACATAAATCTCTCATCAGCTAGGACCCCTTGAGACCTCATACATGATGCTGAGGGCCAGGAGTAGACTTGGGAAGAAAAGATGACCTGAAGGGAGGCTGCCAGCACAGAGGGTGAAAGTCACAATTGTGGAGACAGCTCAGACTGCTTTGGGGACCCTGGTGTGAGTCTCCCATCTGAGGGTGGGGGAGGTGCAGTGTCTGTGCCTCAACTCCTGACTACAGGGGAGCTGACACTCACCACACTGCTGCCCCTGGAGGCTCTGAGGCAGGTGGGGACCCCAGGTTGGAAGTGCTGGAGGGCATGGCTTGGAGAGGGCTGAGTGGATCTCCTCTGCGTATTCTTATTTTCTTAACCCTCACCTGGTGCCATGAGGCTGCTGTCTCTACAGCTACAGCAGGGCACAGAGGCTGAGCAATAGTGCTGAGGTACAGAACACCTGTAGTGTGACCTGCTCACTGACTGTCCACCACCAGCAGGCCCCACCTCCTTCCTCTTCAATGAGGATGATATCTGCCCTCCATGACAGATGTGGCCCACTCCCCCTGACAGAGCAAGGGATCCCCCATGGATGCTCTTCTGACTCTGACTAGAACAGAACAGTGCAGGTCAGCCAAAGTAAGACAGTGGTGTTAAGAAGGTCACGGAGAGCCCCCACTGAGGGCAGGGAAATCTTTGCCCTGAAGTTAGGGGCCACAACCTGGGCTGTAATGGCCTTGGTGGCTTCTCCAAAACTCCATGCCCAAGTTTGCCCCCCAAACAATAGTCACGAGGTTGCCCCCAGTGGCCCTCGGAGCGAGGCCACGCACAGTCAACACAAATGATTGTGCTCATCCACAGGTACCAGAGACATGGTACAAAAGAAGTATGTCCCAGTGTGCACAGCCCCTTCTCTGGGGTTGATTTCCCTGGATGGAGGAGGCAGACAATACCCCAGCAGGACACTCGGCGCAAAGCTGGGGCAAAGAAGAGTATTCCAATCCTCCTGAGGATTCTGGGAAGGTCAGTCACAGAAGTGACCCCTGGGCAGTATTCTGGGCTGGGTGGAGTATTTCTATAGTATTCCAAACACTGTTCACTTCCTGTGGAGCTGTGTCCCCCAAGTTTATGTGGCCTCAGGTCCTTAACATAGCAGGGATAATAATTTTAAATGTAGGGCTGGAGAGATGGCTTAACAGTTAAGCACTTGCCTGTGAAGCCTCAGGACCCCGGTTCGAGGCTCCATTACCCAGAACCCACACTAGCCAGATGCACAAGGGAGCGCACGCATCTGGAGTTTGTTTGCAGTGGTTGGAGGCCCTGGCAGGCCCATTCTTTCTCTCTATCTGCCTCTTTACCTCTCTGTCTGTTGCTATCAAATAAATACGTAAATATAAACAAATTTTTTTAAAAAATAAAAATAAAATGTAGATTGCCTAGAGTGACAGTGTTCAGGATGGGGGGTAGTGGTGTAATCTCTCAGAACTGGTATCCTAATCTAAAGGGGAGTTTGGCCACATAGAAACAGAAGGAATGCCCTGTGAGGACTGCAGAGGAGCCCTGAGTGCCAGACAAGGAATGCCAAGAGACAGGGAGAGGCCTGGGACACCCCTCTCCTATGGCCCCCAAAGCCCCAGCCAAGAAGTCACCTTGATTAGGTACAGTCATCTCAGAACTGGGAGACAGGCAACTTTTGCTATGGAAGTAAGTATGTGGACTTTGTCACAGCAGCCTAGGGTGCATGCTCAAAGTAAGGGAAGGGTTCCTCTTGCCATCCTGGTCCAGATACTGCCAGAACTCCTGGGGCTGGGGAGACAGGCAGCTGAGGTCGGCAGCAACTAGACCAGATTGCTCAGCTGTGTGCTAACATTAGGCTCTCTCCCCCCTTCCTGTCTCCGGCTTGGTCCTCTATTCCTACCCGCTCCAGTCTGTCCTCTCACTGATGATAAGAAAAAGAAAATAAACAAAAACACTAGTCTCAGGAGATAGTTCAGTGGTTACAAGGCCTTGCTTACTTGAAAAGCATGCTAGTTTGGATTCAGTTCCCCAGCCACACATGCAAAGCATGCCA
Source organism: Jaculus jaculus (assembly GCF_020740685.1). Classification (NCBI taxonomy): domain Eukaryota; kingdom Metazoa; phylum Chordata; class Mammalia; order Rodentia; family Dipodidae; genus Jaculus; species Jaculus jaculus. The sequence continues at coordinate 60,900,800 of NC_059112.1, forward strand.
GATATTCATCTGCAGTGGCAAAAGACCTTGGCTTATGGGCAGGTGTGTGTGTGTGAGTGGGAAGGTATGGGAAGGAAGGTATAGAGGGAAAAGAGGAAGACAGAACAAAGGAAGGTATGTGAGGTCAGCCTAGAAGTCCTTCCCAGCAAGACACTGGCACACAGCAAGCAGGCCTTGCCCCTATCTTGCCCTTAGATGGAAGCTCAAACTGGGAACAGCCCATGCAGGATCCTGTGATTCCCTGAGAATCAATGTGACCCAGATTAAAGGGTAGGTGAGGCATTGGCTGTGGCCACAGCATCCTAAACGGCCCAATGTAGAGAAAGGCTCCAGTGCCTCTGCCCACCTCTAGTTTCCCACCTTTGGCCTGCATCTGGCTTCTGGGGCAAGGCCAGAATGTTCATCCAGGGCTGCCCACAGGCCTCCACTTGCCAGGACCATCCCAACACCTTCTGAAAGTCAAACTATGCAGATCCCTTCGGCTCCTCCCTGCCACAGCCTCATATTCCCAGAGCTCCGGACCCTTTCCAGCCCCCACATCCAGCTCTGTCTTACCATCTCCCCTGGGCATCCCCAACCTTGGGCTTCAATTACCACTACAGGCTATGATTTCCACTCCTTTTCTGGGGCCTGACACCCTGCTGAGACCCAGCTCCTGTGAGGAGGGTTGGGGCTCCCACAAGAGTCCCACAGGCTATCATCCACACCATGACAGTCCTGAGGTCCCACTTCCTCCTCAGCCCAGTGTCTCTTCCTGTGGGGAGGAACACCTATCCTCCAGTGCAAGCCTGGGCTTCCCCTTGTCTCCTCATTGCCACAGCAATGGCCCCATTGCCTCCTCCACACCACGCCTGGTCAAACACCTGCTCTCCCCTGGATGTCACAATGACAGCCCGACAGGTCTGCCTGCCTAGATCCTTCTGTCAATCTTTATAGCTCAGGCCAAATGTGTTTTCCTAAAGGCCTTCTCTCACCTACATCCAAATCCCCGCAAATCTATAATCTCTAGCTTCCAGATTTAGACTCTGAGGCCACAACCCGCCCTCATCCCTGGGGTTCCACTGCCTCTCACCTGGCTCATCACAGTCAACCCTGACTCTGGTCACCACTGCTTACTGCTTCTGCCCTTGCCTCAGACTCATCTCTGTAGCGGCGCTCCTACTCATGTCACTCCTCTGCTCAAAACATGCAGTGTTTCTCCATTTCCCTCCAGACTAGCCAGAGTCCTCAGCATGTGATCACTGTAACCCCGTGTAGCAGACAGCTTCAGGTTCGCTGAGATGAACTTCCAGACCAGGCACAGTTATGGAAGAAGGGATATTTATTGAAGCTTACAGATCCAGGGGAAGTTCCATAATGGCAAAAGAAGCTGGCCTGCCTTCACAGGCCCAAGCAGACAGAGAGAGAAAACACAAGTCTAAAGCCACACAAGCACACTTCAGGAACTCCAGCTAGGCCTTTAGATTGAAATCTGAAACCCACCACCACGCTTTAAGATCCACCCAGAGACATTGCCTCCAGCCAGGTGACTGTAGAATGCAAACTACAAACAAATAAACAACTGAATATATTGGGGGCCATTTATTCTATTCAAGCCACCACACCCTGGGTTCTTCTGTGTCCTCCCCCACTCACTCTATTCCAGCTGCCTGCTTCCTTGCCCCTTCTGTATCACTTGCCACAGGACCTTTGCACATGCTGTACTACTTCCTGCTTGATGCACATCCAGACTCCCTCCCGGATTTCTCCCACACTTTCTCCAGAGTCCTCACTCAAATGCTATTGAGTCACCAAGGCCCTTCCTGACCCCACACTCTTGACCCTCCCAACCCCCTTGCAGCTTATAGAATTTCTCTTGTCTCAAGCATCACTTTCTACTATATAACCCCACTCAGCGTGTTTGCTGCTTAATTTCAGCACCCTTGTCTGGAGTGTAAGTCACAGAAGCACTAGGTTACTATCTGTTTAACTCACATACCTATAGTGCTCAGAATAGCACTTGGCACAGAACTGGCTCCCAGTGAATAACTGCTGCATACATACATGAAAAATCAGTGAAATACATAGGTCCCAGCCACCAGCTCTGAGGACCTGCTTATTTTCCCTCTTCTGACATTATAAGAGGCTACTCCATTGTAGCCTCTCCCTATGCTTGCAGTAAGGTGACCTACTTTACCCTGGGTGGCGACCTTCCAGAAGCTTGGAGTGGGCAGGCCAGTGGAGCTCGCTTAGAGCCCAGCTGCAGCCAGGTTTCCTTGGGGAACACCATGGGAGGCTGCAGGTACTATGGGAGGACAGGGACTTGAGAGAAAGAAGTCACAGCCCAGCTGCTGGCACGAAAGCACTTAGCCAGTGTTGAGGATCTGGGCTTGTTCCCATCACGTAGAGCCCCACACAGTAGGGTTCTTGTTCAGGTCCTGTGGCTGCAAAGTCCCCATGTTCCAAGTGTTCAGAGCTAGCCCTCTTGGTTTCTGTGACTTCTAGTTGTTTCCCACCTTTGGCCTCCCTCACCTTCACAGTTGGGATGGGCTTCTGGGCCTAGAGGGTGCATGTCTCACAGGCACTCACAACAGGGGCTCAAGCTTGGATCCTCTCCATCTAAACCCTGGCCTCTCAGATTTGTGTGGCCTGAGTTCCCATCATGCAGAACTTGCCATGGGTAAAGGAGAGTATCACCAACATACAGGGGTTCTGCAAAGCATACCTGGCCCTGACCAATCCTCCACCACAGGGCTTTCTCACCCCCAGACTTCCCAGGACCACAGCATAAGATTAAGGTCAAGGGCACCAGGGCCCAGAATGTACCTGTTGTGGGTTGATGTAGATCTTCAAAGACCTCAAAAGTCATGATGAATTGCTAAACCCTGGTACCCAGGATTGTAACCATATTTGGACCTAGGTTCTTCAAGGAAGAAACTAGTTAAGGTTATATGCATCCCCTCCCTACTCCCAGGCCCTAAGTCCATGACTGGATGTTTACCAGGAGGACAAAGTAAAGACAGGGACAAAGAGAACAGCCATCAGGTAAAAGGTACAGGGGGTGACCAGCTACAGACCCAGAAGCCAGTAGGAGGGAGAGGTTCCTTCCAAGCCCAGGAACAGCCCTGCTAATATCTGATTCTCTGACTCTGGCCTCAGAACTGAGAGAGTCAATTGTTCTTGTCTCAGCCAGCCCACAAATGGCTTCAGCCTACAGCAACCTGCTCCAGCAGCTGAGTAACCCCATATCTTCCATTCTCTGCTCATAGTCCAGTGCCCCTTGCCAGAGCCACAGCTTCATCAGCAGGGCTTAGGCTGGCCTCTGTTTTGTTGTTGTGAGACAGAAGGCTAGCAGGTAGAATCCAAGACTTCAGACTTGACCTCTGAGACCAGTGGTCCCAGAGGAGATGGTCAGGAGGGGAAGGAGTAGAGGCACATATTCCCCCACAGTACTCATCTGTGAACTGGCCAGACACAATCCTTGCCACCTCTGGGGGGGCCGAGGTGCCTGTGTCAGAGGGGAGGACACCCCAGGAGCTGACTGTTCCAAGGACGATAGTGGATGGTGAGCTGGACTTCGCCGATGTATAGGTCCAACTCTGCCTGGGATCAAGAGCAACAAGACCTGTCCTGACATGCTCACCTGGGGCCCTCGCTGCAACACTCTGCCCTCACTGGAGGGGATCCCTGGGCCCCACCTCTCCTCATCACGCATCCCATCCAGGTTCCCCAGCTCTCTGCTGGCTCTGCATAGCCCCACCGCCCTCTCCCATGTGAGCTTATGATGGCACACTCCGGAGGCTCCCACCTCCACCTCAGCCTCTTCCTCTAGATACCCACTTGGTGCCTCTCTTCCCAAACTCCTCCAAAAGGACGTATGTTAAAGACAATCACCTTTACCTTGGACTCTGAGCCCACTGAGCAGCTAGAGCCCACCCAGCCCCTCCTCGCTGCTGTGCAGGGGCAGCATGTGCTCCTTGGTGCCTTTGCCCTTGCCTCGCTTTCTGTGATACTGTCTCTAGGGACCCTTATCCTGCCACTGACCTAACCTGGCAGGGGGTCCTTTTTCCACATGCTGCATCCCAGATCCAGTTGTCTGCACCTGGTTATCTGCACTAAATCTACCTTACAGGCCCCAGATCACAGTAGGGGCCTGCCTGGAGAATACTTGAAAAAGGAAAAGTCAAGTGGATTCTACCTTCTGGTCTACACATGACTGAATGGTGATGATGAGCCCTGAGCAGGAGCCAGGCGTGTCACCCAGAACACCCAGGGATGGCAGGGGGAGAAGAAAGGGAACCTGGGAGGGAATGGGAGAAGAGAACAGGTGGAGGGCTGGGGAAGACAAGTGGGCTCTGGGGTACCACATCCAGAAGAGGCTTGGCTAGGGCTGGAGGCAGGTGGCTTCCCCACCTAGCCACAGAGCACTGTGGGAGGGACATCAAATGAGTGAGTGGCACTGTAACTCTATGTCCTCCTGACAGTGATGCTGCCATGGAGGCGAGAGGATGGGCACAACATGTAGAGAAGGGCCTGAATGTCCCAGCATCTCAGGTCAGAGTCTCACCAGCATCCACCACGCTTTTCTTAAGATCCACTACCTAAGCAATTGATAAGCAAGCTCTCTCCTCTCCAGAGCAATTCTCTGGGGGCCAGAGCCCCCATCCACTCCTCTCCTTGGCCAGGTTTCAGGTCAGGAATTACCCACAAGGCAATCCTCACCCCCCTGCCGCATCCCACTGTGACCAGGCTAGTGTTTCCTTGGGAATAAAAGACAAATCACTTTCAGAAAGCTTCTGAAGCAAACAAGAGTTCTAAAAATCCCAAGAATTACTGAAGCCAGTTGTGGCATCTGTTACAGCATGGGTGGTAGGTACACACTTGCTATGACATTCCTCAGGCTGAAACCAGAGCCGTGGGGAGTGGCAGGCACCAGCTACTTCAGGCTGGGGGTGGGGTGGCACGCTCAGGACACACAAGCCCCGTGATCTACCACAGCTCTGCGCACATCCCACAGAAGTCACACAGTCTACCTCATGCCACCAAGAAAGCTGAGAGCAGCAAGGGTCCAGCAACCCCACACTGGAAGTCAGCAATGTGATCTCAGGGTGGACTCATAGTGGGCACACAGTGGACACAACCCAGCAACAGAAACTGAGTCCATACTGCTATGGCAGGGGCCACTGTGATGAGGAGGGCATTACTCGAGATCAGGTAGAATGAATCCATGTCAGAGAACTGTCAGAAGACACAATGTGTTCTGTTACATAAGCAACTGGAAGGACCCCAAATGAGCACAGTGTACCTTGATTGGGGCATGATTTATACAAGTGTACACATTGGCCTATGTAGGATGTGTGCATTCTGCTTCTTAGAAATTTCACCTCAAAATAAAGCAGTGTCTACAAGTGCAGAATCTAGTATTCCAGTTTATGGGTTTTGCTTTTCACACTGGGATAGGCTGGTGCTTCTGAAATTAATTTTTAAAATATATTTTGGATTCAGCAAGTGAGTAGATACATCAAGGATAAGGAGGGCCAGGCTTACTGCTGGGCAGAAGAGTGACAAACACTGAAAGGAAGACAGCTGGACTGTTCACTGCCATACTGGAAGTAAATGTATAAGCTCATGAAGATGGGTGAGTGAGTGACTGGCTGCCTGGCTGGGTGTGTGGAAGGTAGATGGAAGGGAGGATAGATGTGTAGGTGGATGGGTTTGTGGTGAATATATCACATGGACCCACAAAGAATGTAGGTACACACTTGTTTCTCGATGAACATACTTTCCCACATTTTGACATATGTATCTTCCTACCTCCTTAACCTTTACCCTCACCAATAAGAGGAAGGTTGGATGTCACTATTTTGTTCCCCAAGGGTTTAGAAGTAACAGAAGGTCCATTTGGCATCCAGATCTGGTTTCTAATCCACTCTCCTTGCAGGAGAGGATGAGTCTGTGTTGACAGAGGAAAATACAAGCTGAGCCTGCAATGGCACGAAGGATGCAGGGCTCACAGGATGATGGCACGGGTGGAAGAGACACAGGGAAGCTCCAGGAAAATTGTTCTGAAACTAGAGCAATTTGTGCGTTAGGAGAAATGAGGAATAGAGTGGATTGCAATACAAAAACACAATTTAAAATTGTAAGATTTAAAAATAATAAAATTAAAATTCTTGAGCCTTTTATAAAAATATTTTTATTTATTTACTTGCAAGGGGAGAGAGAGAAAGAATGAGAAGGAATGGGTGCACCAGGGACTCTAGCCACTACAAACAAACTCCAGATACATGTACCAGTTTGTGCATCTGACATTACATGGAATTGGGGAATCAAACCTGGGCCATTAGGCTTTGCAAGCAAGCACCTTTAACCACTTAGCCATCTCGCTAACCAAATGGGCCTTTCTTTTAAGGAAGAAACATGAGGAGGGAGGAAAAGAGGCATGAGGAGGGAAAGGAGAGCAGAAAGCTATTTTGTTTTTATAAAAAATGCTAACCAATACAATGTGCCTCTGGACCCACCACACTGAGAGGACCCAGGGAAGAAGAGAGGTTTCATTGCAGAACCCAGCTGGACCAGATGAGAGGTATCACCAGGCCAACCCAGACCTAGAGGGTCACTAAGAAGGGGACTGAACCGTGCCCCAGCCTCATGGAAGACAAAGTGAGTCCTCCAGGACACCAGGCAGACGTGACTAAAGTGACTGGTACAGTGAGTACATGGTGTGACTGGGCTGGAACCAGACCTGGAGATAAGCTGCCCATACAGGGAAGCACTGGCACCTAGGAAAAGCCTGGACGCAGGTGTGCGGTGGATAGCAGTGTTGTGTCAACACTGCAATTCTTGATTTTGATAAATGCACCATGGTTATGGGAAAGAATGTCCTTGTCCTTATGAATGACACATGGAAGAAATGGGCAAAGGGACAATGTCTTTACCTACACCTGTTGGGTTATGAACCATTATGTTTAGTATGTGTGTGTGGAGAAACAGTTACAAAAATGACAGAAAAGTGATAGATGACAAATGGAAGGGAGAGACAGATGGACAGGTAGATGGAGAGATGGATTGATAGATGAGGGATGGATGGAGAGGCAGATTAATGGATTGACAGATTTCTAGATTAATGGATAAGAAGGAGGAAAGGATGGCATAGAAAGAATAAAGCAAATTTGATAAGTGTATCTGGGAAAGGGAACATAAAGCTCCCTATTCCATTTCTGTGAATGTCTTCTAAGTTAGAAATTGTGTGCAAGGACTGGAGAGGTGGCTCAGCACTTAAGGCACTTGCCTGCAAAGCCTAATGACCTGGGTTCAATTCTCCAGTATCCATGTAAAACAGATGTACAAAGTGGCACATGTGTCTGGGGTTTGTTTGCAGTGGCTAGAGGCCCCGATGTGCCCATTCTCTCTCTTTCTCTCCTCCTCTGCCTCTTTCTGTGTCTCTGTTGGGCTCTGAAAGGCCCAGGCGTGAGGCCTAGCAGAACTTCCTGAGCCTAGCTCAAGTTTGCCGACCTGTCTCTGGCCAGCTGGGACTCAGCAAGACGCTTAATGACTTCTGGCCTGCTACTTCCGCGTGACAATTGTCATTACCATTTCAATAGTTACAGTTTACTATTGGCCCTTACCCCTACCCCCCCGCCCCCATCCTAAAATCCCCACCTTCGTCCCCAACATGATATAGGCAACTGCTCATAGCAATAAAGTGATTTTTTTGTGAGTTCCTGCTTCGAAAAGACTCCCGACTCAGTGTGGTTTTTCTCCCGTGGCCAGGAGAGGTTTCTGAGTCGTCGTATGCTCATCATCCCCTCAGCCCCTAGGGAGGAACCAGCAGGCCTGGTCTTTCCACAGCACCACCTGTCTGCCGGCGGAGGCCCGCATCTGGCGCCTAACGTGCGCTCTGGGAACCCAGACAGGCTGGTCATTCACATTCATAACAAGCCCCTTGGACCAACTCCTGAGTTGATGCTAGTATATGACTTGGGCTGGGGTCCCTGGTAGCCTCAAAACTGGGCTGGTCACCAGAGAGACTAGAGCGCTGGAACTTTCAGCCATCTGGAAGAGGGCGATACACTAAAGTTATAAAAAACAAAAAGTTTTAATCTTAAGATTAGGCAATTTAGGGCTGGAGAACATGTGAAGGGGTTGGAGGCTGGCACACCCAGAGCAGCCACAGAGCCTCACACCCTGGCCCATCTCTGTTGGCATTTCCCCAGGGAGTTCCCAAGGTAGTGCCGTTGCTTGTGTGGCCCAGGCCCTCCTGGAGCAGGACGGCACTGGTAAGCTTCAGAACAGACCCTCTCTGAGTTCCATAAACGTTTCCATCAGTGGCCAGTCTGAAGACCGGTGAGGAAGGCCTCAGTGTACAGCTCTGGTCAGAAGCACAGGTGAAGCCGCCCACCTGGGGCTGTGTGTGCTCTGGGGAAGCTCGGTGTCAAAACCGAGTGGAATGGCGGGACACCCATTTGGCAAACAGAGAGTTGATTGTGGGGTTGATAAAACATCTAACCCCCAAAACAAAGCAAATGGGTGCTCCATAAACAGCAGCAATAGGGTAAGGAACTTGCCTGTGAGTCAGCGGGCTTGCCCCTCCACCTCTAGATAAGAGAGCCCTCTCTACAGCCCCACCTCCATAGAAACTTGCCTAGCCGGCCCCTGCATCCCTACAGCTAAGAGAACCCAGCCCCACTTCTTCCCCAAGCCAGGCCCCAAGGAAGCAGAGTCCTTGGAAGTCATTTAAAGGGCTCAGCAAGCCGCATTCCATATTCTTTCTATAAGCCAGCCTCCTGAAAGGAGGGCTAGGGGAAGCACCACCTGCATTCCTCACAAGATTCTTACAAGGGCAGCTGGGATGTCTGCCCCACATAGCTGGAAAGAGGGTTCCTCTGGGTACCCAGAAGCCTAGCACCTGAGCTGCACACAGCCCCACGTGTGGCTCATACCACTGAGGCACTCAGAGGCCGAATGGAACTCCTTCCCAGGCCCCCTGACCTGTCCACTCCTGGGAAGGTCATGAGAAGGTTAAGATCTGCAATGTAATCAGACAAAGGCAAGGCTGGCTCTAGAATTCTCCATGGAATAATCAGGCTGAAGTTCAGGCCACCTGTGTGTTTGCCCAGTGCCAATGCTCTTGCCTAACACTATTTCCAAAACTAAGGAAGCAAAAATAAAGATAACAAGTGACATCAGGGTGAGACAAATCCCTTTTGTGTATGTGTGCTTTCTGCAAACATCTTACGCACGTCAGCAAACAAGAAGCAGCCCACGCTCACCCTTCTATAGGCATTTCCAGAATGAAGGGCTCCGTGTGTCTAGGCTTCACACAGGTGCTGTGAGGGCAAGGGCCCACTCATTCCACAAGTGAGCACTATGATCAGCAGGATGACCCCTTGAACAATAAGCTTAGGACCAGAGCCTGTGGCGGAGGCTCATCACCATGTGACCCAGTTAGAAGCCATTCACTTCAGTTCTTCCAACCTTAGAAGCCATTCACTTCAGCCTTCCAACCTCTGCTCCTCCCAGGAGGAGACAAGGTTCCCCAGCAATCCCACTCCAGGAGGGCCCAGGCCACATCAAGACATTAGGGTAGTATAAGGCACAGCACTGGGGGATGCATCTTGGAACAGCTGCAGTCCAGGAAAGAAGGGCCCAGCCAGGGACCTCGGTGTGACATTGATAAGGGAAACGAGCTTCACTCAAATAAAAGCTGGGTTTTGGAACTAGTGAGTTTATCCAGGGGAGTAGGGAAGCTCTGTATTCCCTGAAATATGAAGGCAAAGAGAAAGACAAAAGCCAGGGAGCTGGTTAAGGCACGCTAGGTGGGCGGGGCTCTGAGTCAGGCTGGGGAGGAGGCCCGAGGCATCCTGCTGCGCCTGCTCCAGGAGCTGGATTTATAGGAGGCAGGTGGCAGCAGGCAGTGGAACGGAGTCACTGGGCAACATGCTGTATGTACTGCTTCTCCTGTCCAGCTTCCTGAGTGCCTACCCGGCCAGTCCCATCTCGGGTCCCCAGGAATGTGCCAAGGGCTCAAAGGTGTGGTGCCAGGACCTGCAGGCAGCTGCAAGTTGTGGGGCTGTGGGGTACTGCCAAAGTGCTGTTTGGAGCAAGCCTACTACCAGGTCCCTGCCCTGCACTGTGTGCCAGGATGTGGTGGCCGCTGCTGGAAATGGACTAAACCCTGATGCCACTGAGTCTGACATCCTGGCGTCGGTGATGAAGACCTGCGAGTGGCTTCCCAGCCAGGAGTCTTCAGCCAGGTGCAAGTGGATGGTGGAAGCCCACAGCCCAGACATCCTGCGCATGCTCGGTGAAGCCTTGGACAGTGCTCCAACTCAGGTGTGCACTGCACTCACCCTTTGTGAGCCATTGCAGAGGCACCTGGCTGGCTCTGGGAGGCCACTGTCCCAAGAGGATGCATCAGAAGTGGTGGCTCCATTCTTGGCCAATGGAGCCCTCAGCTTCCACCCACAGCAGCTGTCTGGAGAGGCTGTATGCCAAGATTGTGTCCGGCTGATCTCCCGGCTCCAGGGTACTCTGGGATCCAACTTGACCTTGGCAGAGGTGACAGTTCAGGAGCAATGTGAGTCCCTGGGACCTGGTCTGACTGCCCTCTGCAAGAATTACATCCGCCAGCTCTTTGAACCTGCCGAACAAACGCTTCAGATTCTGCCCCCACCTGAGGTCTGTGTGAAGGGGGGCTTCTGTGAGGCACAGAAGGGACCTGCCCACTGGTCAGCTCAAGTGGCTGCTGTGAATGGGGTCCCCTCCCTGGAGCTGGGACTGTCAAGGAAGAAGAGTGAGATCCAGATGCAGTCTGGCCTGACCTGTGAGGTGTGCCTGAGTGTGATCCAGGAGTTGGACCAGTGGCTGGAGACGAACAGCACGGAGACCATGATCAGCCACGCCCTGGAGCGTGTGTGCTCCATCATGCCCACATCTCTAGTCCAGCAGTGCATCACCCTGGTGGACACCTACAGCCCCTCTTTGGTGCAGTTTGTGACCAGGGTCACCCCAGACCAAGTGTGCCAGACCATTCGACTGTGTAATAACAGAAGGCGGGCCCGGTCCCTTCCCAAGACCCAGACAACTGTGCCATCCCTGCTTTTGGATGAGGAAAACCAAGGCAGCTTCTGCCAGGGCTGCAAGAGACTGTTGGGTGTGTCTTCCCAGAACCTGGAGCGCAAGAGCACCAAGCGGGACATCCTGCGGGCCTTCAAGAGTGGCTGCAGCATCCTGCCCCTGCCCTACTTGGTCCAGTGCAACCGCTTTGTCGTCGAGTACGAGCCAGTTCTCATCGAGAGCCTCAGGTTCATGATGGACCCCGCGGCCGTGTGCAAGAAGGTGGGAGCCTGCCATGGCTCTAGGACCCCACTGCTAGGCACCGATCAGTGCACCCTGGGCCCCAGCTTCTGGTGTAAAAGCCAGGAGGCTGCCGAGATGTGTGAAGCTGTGGAACACTGCCGGCGCCTGCTGTGGAAAGAGAAGCCCTCCCGTGCCAACGAGCAGCCATGACCGTGGCCGCAGCTCTATCCACAGGGACTCCAAGAGGCCGGTGCTGTCCCATCCCCCATCACAGATGAGAAACTGAGGCTCTGAGATGGGAGGCTGGGACAGAGCAGACCTGATACTCAAAGCCATGTCCTCCTGATCCTGATCAGCTTCGTGTTCACATCCTGCTGTATGGCTTTGCCTTCGTGAAGACATCCTATGAATGAGAAGAGCCCAGCATCCCAGTTAGCCAGATCCTGCCCCAACTTCATTCTGTGATGCTGTCGGCCTGGGGAACTGGACTTGAATGTTACTTCTACTCCTAACAGGGTGAACACTCAGCCATGAGTCAAGGCAGAAGCAGAAGGAAAGGTGGAAGGGACTATCTCTAGTCAGGCTGATCGCTCTTTTCCAACAGCTTGGGGTGGGGGCTGCGTCTTGCTTGTTCAGGCCACATCTGAAGCTAGGGTCTCTGGGGATGTCTCCCAAGGGGCAGGTGAGGTGCCAGTGGCTCTGGAATTCTCTGGGGAGGAGTCTTGGACCTTGGCCACCACCCAAGAAGGGAATTTTGAGCTTCAGAATAGTCTGTCCATGTCTGAGCCCACTTTGGGGGCCCTGTCCTCACACTCAGACTCAAGCAGAGCAGAAATCTTAGTAGGGTGTGCTCAAAATTGAGAGACAGACTGTCTGGGGCCATCCTAGGAACAGCCCTGAGAGGGGTGGAGTGGCTGCTGCATATAGGAGGCAACAAGCACAGGCAGGAGCAAGTCTGGTGAGTAGGCCTGTCAGAGCCTCGGGTTTTGTTTTCTTTGTGTGTCTGTATAGAATGGGAGGACCATGACTGCTTCATAGGGATGTGGAGACAATTCAAGGAGACATTTTCAAATTCCTTCCCCCAGAGACCAACACCCATTGAAACCAGCAAAACCCATCTTGGTGGGGGGAAGGGTTGGGGTCCCCAAGGAGTCTGACTGAGCAAGTGTTATATAAACCACAAGCATTCTTCAAGTGGTGTTTGCTGTTTTTATTCTGATGGAAGGCTGTGCTCCCCAGGGCTGCAAACTCTCCTATTGATGTGCCTCCAGTGGAAAGCCTCCCGTGGGCCATCAGTCTGTCTCAGACACCCACTGGCTTCCTCTCACACTGGTGGACTGCCAGCCCCTCATGAGTACTTCAAGGACAGCCCTGGGTACGGCATCTGCCTTAGCCTCAAGCCCAGGGCAGGGCCTGCATGCAGTAGGGGCTGAACTATTCGTGGGATGTATGTGCATAGGTCACCGCTGCCTGAGAGCCTGGGCTGGTAATGTCCTCCCTCACAAAGGAGATGGGCTTGGCTGGCCTGGGCAGCTATGTGAGTGGGTGCTCTCTCCCAAGGGCTCTTAGGCAACTGCCCTGGGATGGGCCATCACTTAGAGATATAGGTATGCCTACTGAGCATTTCTGCACTCCTTCATTCTGGCATGGATAGATAGATAGACCTGAGTCGACTGGTCACCCTTGCACAAGATGAGGGTAATGGAGGTGGGTGAATACACTATCCACTGGGTGGACCCAGTCCAAATTTGATTATAAGAAGGAAGATCCGGGCTGGAGAGATGGCTTAGTGGTTAAGCGCTTGCCTGTGAAGCCTAAGGACCCCGGTTCGAGGCTCAATTCCCCAGGACCCACGTTAGCCAGATGCACAAGGGGGTGCATGCATCTGGAGTTCGTTTGCAGTGGCTGAAGCCTCTGGCACGCCCATTCCCTCTCTATCTCTCTACTGCCTCTTTCTCTCTCTGTCTGTCACTCTCAAATAAATAAAAAATAAAAATATTTTTAAAATAAAAGAAGGAAGATCCAAGTCAGATTACAATACAGAGGCCTTGAGGTTGCTGGTCTCACTGGCCAAAGCCCACCCTGCTCCCAGAGGCTCTGTCCGCAGATGTGTGTCTCCCCAGACATACCCCTCTGAGCTTACTTCCAACCCAGAACTACTATGAGGGCCTGTCAGGGTGAGGGCTCGCCATGCCCCTTTCTTCTACCCATACCCCACCTTGAGGCCCAGAGGCAGCTTCTCCCTCAAACTAGTGTCCAAATGTATCTCACATATCCATTATCCAGTGGCATGTGTTGTGGAGCACACCTGGCAAGATCCTATAGGCCCATTGCCCACGGGCATTGGCTGGGCATCTGGCTCCTGAGCAGTGCAAAGTCTCCTGCTCTCAGACACAGGGACCCCACCCAGCCAGAAATCCTCACTGACCCATACCAAAGCCAAGGCCAGGGTCTTTCTCACTTCCCCATGGTAGATGCACCAAACATCAATGTAGGGCTGAAGGCAAAGTGACAGGAAGAGACAGGAAAGCTGCCATCGGGTCCCCATAAGTCTGTCCAGTAGCCTCCATGGCTACTTTGTCCCACTGTGCTGCCAGTTGCATGAACAGACAAACCCTGATGAAGAGGAGTGTGCCCCACCATAACCAAAAGTGTGGGAGACCCAGCCTGTGAGGGTGGAGAAGCAGGAAGTGAGCAGCTGGGGTGCTGAGCATGGTGCCTTCTGCAAGTGCTGCCCATGTGGCCGGATACCCAAAACTTCTGCCAGACAGGTCATGGATGTCCATTGGGTGCCACCTCTGGGAATAGGCCTGATCAATAAGTAGACTTGCTAGTAGTGGCTTCCGAGTCCTTCATGGGACCAGAGTGTGAAAAGCTGGAGGAAAAGGACTTGGCTCTTGGCTGTGTGGTGGAAACTAAATCAATAAATCAGAAGCCACATTGGGCCAGATGCAGGCATGCCTACCTTTCTTTTGCTTTCTTTGAAAAGAATATAAACCCAGAGCTGTTCTGGAACACCCAGAACAGCAGCCCACATGGCAGATCCTCCCAATGCAGGGGCTCAGAAGAGAAGCAAGGAGACACACGCCACTGTGGCCCCCTTCCTCCGACCCTACACCTCCTTCATCTCCTTTGTTCTGACAGAAGTACCCCACCAGGAAGCACTACCTGCACACTTGAGAACACAGAGCCCAAGGACAAGCCCTGAAGGTCACCCTCAGGGGAGCTATGTGTGTTGGGAGATCTCTTAGAGCTGGGCAGGCAGGCTCCCTGGCCAGCAAGGCCACAGAGCAATGGTGGCTTCTGAGCTATCCATGTGGCTTGGGGTGCCAGTAAGCTGCCAGATCCCACAGTCTGTACTTTGCGTATGGAAGAGAACCGCAGACCCACGCCACCCTGGGACCCTCTCCAAGAACAACACAGCCTGCCTGCAGTGGCACCTCCCTCCTCAGCCAAGAGCCACCATACTGGGAGAGTGGTAGGCAGGGATCTTTCTATTAGCAATAAGCCCCTCTTCATAAGACTCATGTGTCCTTGTGGAGGCCCGAGCTCCAGGCTCAATACCCCAGGCCCAGATCATGACTCCACTGGGCCTATTTCCCTTCTATAACTATAAAGATAGCAGGGCATGTTGGGACATAGGCTCGAAATGTCACCAGAAACCCCTGAGTGTGAACAGAAGCAAAACCTGGGTCTCTCATGTGGCCCAACCCAGTCCCAATAGGGAAGTCTTGAGAGAATGACAGCCTGCTACTGACTTCTGCCCATGTCTCCAGCAAGGCCAAAACCCCAGGCTATCCATACAAGAACTCCTGATTCCTCCATACTGACAGCTATATAAAGGAAGATTAAAATTTTCTGCTGGTCAAAACAAAAGTCAGATCTGGGCTCCTTGGCCAACTGGAAGCCACCTGCTGTGGAAGGAAGGAGCCCAGGCCTGGACATCTCAACACCCTCCTGGCAGCTTGGGAGTTTTCTTGCTTCTCCTAAAGCCTCCAGCAAGCTGGGAGGGGTCAAAAGCACACTGAACTTAGGCTCCTAGCCCAGGAAGGTGACACATTTATTTAGGACAATGGGAATAGTTGCAGAACACAGGGGAAAGTCTCACCACTCCCCAACTAGTTTCTCAGGGTAACAGTCCCAAGGCCACAAGAAAAGGAAATTGCAAAGACAGCAAAAGAGAGAGTGACTTCTTGCATAGGCAGGGCTCCTTGGGAATTGAACAAGAAACAGTCACTTAGGAAGTTGCCTAAAGTTACCCAGACCAGCCCTGTGGGACTCTGGAGCCAGTAGTTACTCCACAGTGATTCAGGGACTGGTGTTTGGGGCATGCAACAAGGCTGAAAGTTTGGGGCTTGCACACTGGGCACCAGATTCAGGGAAGCCTGCTGTTCTGGCATCTGAGGGAATGAAGCAAGCCTAGGGAGTATTCCACACAGCCTGGAATCTAAGAGCCTCACCCTGACCTGACCAGCACATCTGGTTTCCCTGATCCCTGGCTGGCTGGTTGGGCCACATGAGGCCACAAAAGGGCAGGAATCTGTTCCACCTCCACATCAAGGCAGAGCCCAAGTCATCTTCCTGGGAGACCCTACAGGGGTTGGGGTGGACTTTAAAAAATATATGTAAGATTTATTTCTTTCTTTGAGAGTAAAAGAGGCAGATTATATGTATGTATGTGCATATATATATATATATATATATATATATATATATATGTATATGTATATGCTTTAACCACTGAGCAATCTCTCCAGCTCTGATTGTGCAGACTTTTGTCTTTTCTCCTCAGGTTGGCCTCAAATTCCTGATCCTTCTGCCTCTGCCTCTTCAGCAATTTCCTACCAGCGTGCACCAATATAAGGGATGACTATGCGGTCTTAATTCCCTGAAGTTGAGATTATAGTGCTGGCCCTAACACATACCACCTAGGGCACTCTACGGGGGCAACTGGGATCCCATACATGGTAACAGGCTGGCAAAAGGACTTCAGAGCTCTTAAATGCATAGCACCCCTGCTGTCTCTTGTTGAGACCCTCCTGGGCAAAGCCACTGTGGACACCCTTTCTGAGGACTATATGCTAGTTGAGATGGCTGTTCCTGCCAACAAGAGGAGGTGGGAATCAGTGGTGAAGAGCCTGTAACCAAAACACAGGGTAAGTTCAGTCAAACATCCATATTTTTCTTCATGGTCCTTCCTCCACCAGTGCAAAGGATGATGCATATAGCTCCAAGACCAGGCTCAGCATTCATGCATAGAGACAAAGGTATGAAGTCAACAGAAGTAAAGTGACACTTCTACGGTGGTATGGCTCACAAGCCCAGATGAATAAGGCAAAGGAAGTTCCCCCAAGTCTTCTTGCCCAGGGACATACTGACCCTAAGTGCTTTCTGTGAGGATGGGGAGGAGGGAGCAGAGGTTTGGGATGAGCAGAGAATGTCCCAGGACCACACATTAGCAATGGCAGAGTCCCCCACCCCACCTCCCTGGATGAAGTGCCATAGCTTTCATTTCCTGCTCCTCACACACGCTCAGGGATACTAGCAGGGGCTAGGAGACAAGCTACTGGGCTGGAGCATCCAGAAAAAGCAAGCAACATCCCATTTTCCAGGTACATCCTTCCAGGCCACTGTCCACAGACCCACAAGCTCTCAAGAAGCTGGAGCCTGGCTGACCAGCAGTGCACTGGAGCTATGCTCACAGCTATTGGGCTGTTGCTACACTCAGCTATGTACAGCCAATGACTTGCATACATTTTCCAGCTTTCTATTCTACAATGTTGCTCAAGTAGCTTGAACTGGGACACTGGCCAACCCCACAAATCAGGGGTGTCCTGCTTTTCTTAGCCTCCTGGCTGTCACACACTCAGCAGTACCTCACTGCTTTCAAGGCTTTAGGACTCAAAAAAGTTCCATATCCGGAAAGAACATGGGCAGCCCAGGTGCTCTGAGTGCTGGCCTGAACCAGGGCTGAATGGAGTGTGGGCTGGGCCTCCCTGGCAGAGGAGCCCAGGTCCCGTGCTATGCTCCAGCAGCGGAGGCGGGCTGTGCTGGGCTGGGCTGGGCTGGGCTGGGATGCTCTACTCGCTCTGCTGGGTCAGCTGTTGACAAGGCAGTGGGAGTGAAAGCTCTTCACAGACGGGACTGTTGCTTCCTCAAGCTTCAGCCTAACAAGCAGGGCAGATGAGCCATGTAAAAAGAAATAATTCTGGGCTGGGGAGATGGTTCAGTGGATAAAAGCTCATCACTCAAGTTCAATACCCAGACCACATGTAAAAAGCCAGAGGCAGGCTTCTGTAATCCCAGAAAGCTGACAATGAGATGGAAGGGTAATAGAAATTTCCTGGAGGCTGTTGTTGAACACAGCAAGAACAGAGAGTGACAATTCAGAGTGAGAAACTCTACCTCAAAAAAAATGGAACAAGAGAGACCCAATCCAAAAGTTGTCCTCTAGCCTCCCCATATGTACCACGGCGCACACACACAGCTATACTCTCCCTCACACACAAACACACAGGAACACACACTCATAAGTATGTAATAGAGAAAGAAGAAAGAATGCTAACAACAATGCTGGTAAATGAAAGCTACATTAAAACAATATTATAAACACTGTTCAAATCCCAGAAGATTGCAAGCAACTCAATGGAGAGAAAACAGCATTTAGTAGTAGCATCTCCAGGAGGAAGGAGGCGTAAGACAGGGTCTGTCGATGGCTGTGGGGAGAGGCATTCAGCTAGAAGCTGGTGTCAGTGACTGAGGGCCTAGGACAGGGCTAAGCTAAGTAAAGGCTTTGAGGTGGAAGGTAGGAGTGGTGTGGTGGGTGGAGTGAATGAATATTTGGCTCTGACCCAAGAGTAGGGGCTTGGGGATCGTGTGATGTGTGTCCAGGGACCACACAGACCTCTGAGTGCAATGGGAGGCCGTGTGTCAGGAACAAGGGGTGCAGCAATGGGGTCTCTCCTGCTCTTTGGAAATTTGCTTGTGTGGCCCTGGGGACAAGAAGGGAGCAGGGGACCATGTGGTAACTGGGGCAATTGTTCAACTGGGAGTGCTGGAAGATGGAGAAGAGGGCCCAGGCCATAGGACCACTAGAGCCAGATGGTGGCTGAGATGTGGGAGCGATAAGGACCTGAGGAAGGTATAAAGGGGTCCCAGCACAGCCTAACACACGAGGGGCCTGGGACTGGCACACGGGGTGTGGGGAAGCACTCACCTGCTTTCTCTCCCAGCACTGCTGCACTATGAGGAGCCTTAAGCACCTCACTCTTATAGACCCCTTCCCCACAGGCAGCCATCCCTGGCCAAGAGGAACCCTCACCCAGAGAAGGACCATGGAGGAGGCTGCCAAGCTGGGCAGCTGTAGGGGCTCCAAGAACTCGACAGGGCCCCACCATACAGCCCACAAGTCAGCAAGCCACTTGCACCACAGGGAGGGCAGAGGCTTGTGGATGCCCAGCAGGGCCCATGGGAAGAGTTCAAGGAATCCAGGTCTGTCAAGGAATTCTGGGGTTTGGGGGTCCCCAAGATAAGGAGGGTGAGACAGGGGCAGGCCAGAATCTGTTTGATGGGGAGTCAGGTTCTAGCAGGTTAAGTGAGTGGTTAGATAGTTTATGGCACATCCTTGCAGTGGAGACACTCTGTCTTCCAAAATGTGGGGTGTATGGAGGAAATGATGCAAAGGCCAGGTGGGAGGCTGCCTTCTGTGATGAGAATGTATCCTTCACAAGAGTGTACACAGAAGCTGTGAGGGAAGGCCCCGAGGCGGCATTGTAACTTTATATGAAGAGGAGAGACCAGGCCAGCTGTTGCTCTGCCTCACCATGAGAGACTGGTGTCAGAGGATACTGTGGCACAAGGCCCTCACCAGAGGCTGAGCATATGCCAACGTCATTCTCTGGGACCCTACCCCCACCAGCTCCAGAACCATGAGCTAAATACTTTCCTGCTTTGTGACTCGCCTAGTTTCAGGTGTTTGTCACAACACCACAAAACAAGCTTAGACACTGCTGGGTTTTCTAGTCTGTCTCCCTATTTCACAAATGAGAAGTCAGGGATCAAGAAAGTAGCCAGAGGCCAAGGTCACAGGAGGAACATGTGAACTTCTGCCCTGGTCCCCCTTCAGTGCCTTCCTCTTCAGCAAGTGATTCTCTGGATTCTATCCTCAAGGTGAAGAAGGCCATGAGGACACCAGCCAACCTTCATCTAGATCCCCCAGGCTAGAGGAGATGAAAGAGGACACAGGGAAGCATGACAGACATGACTGTCCTCACAGAGGTGAGGGGAACATGGGCCAGTTTCAGGGGCTCTAGAGCCCTGGAAGGTCAGGGCAAGGCACAGTCACTGACTGCCGCCAGTGGGGAGGACGCAGGGCCTGTGGCCTTGAAGCCTATACCACCACATAGAGGAAGACACATGAGTTAGAAACCTAGACCTCTGTCCCAACACTACCAGCAATAGATGCTGCTCAAAGAATGGCATGAAATGGTGCCAGGCAGCCCCTGAGGTCAAGCACCAGGATGTCTATTCTACATCCACTGATCTGACTCAAGAACCAAGGCCGTATCAGCCTCTTCATTTCATAGAAGACATGGGCTCAGAGAGGGAAAGCAACTGCCTCATGACCACACAGCTTATAAGAGGCAGGGCCAGGGGGCTAGAGGTGTGACTCAGTGGTTAAAGGCATTTGCTTGCAAAACCTGATGGCCTGGATTTCATTTTCCAGTACCCATGTAAAGCCAGATACACAAGTGACTCATGTTTGGGTTCATATTTGGTGGCAGGAGGCCCTAGAAGGCCCATTCTCATATTCTCTCTTTATTTTCAAGTGAATAATAAATAACATTTGAAAAAAGAGGAAAGGTCGCGTGCAGTGGCACATGCCTTTAATCCCAGCACTCAGGAGGTTGAGGTAGGAGGATCACTGTCACCATGAGTTCAAGGCCAGCCTGAGACTACATAATGATTTCCAGGTCAGCCTGGGCCAAAGTGAAACCCTACCTTGAGGGGGGGAAAAAAAAAAAGGTAGGACAGTCTCTAGTTCAGATTTCCTATTGGAAAGCCTGAACTCTGACTGCCTATCTCTCAGTACATTTCTCAGGAGAAGAGAGGGAGAGAGAAGGTGACAGAAGTTGTGGGAGTGGGAAGTCCCTAGAAACGCATTTGATGTCCTAGGCATGCAGTAAGGAGCAAGACTATTCTTTCTGACCCCACATAACCCATGCCTTCAAATGACTCTGGCCAGCAGCAACTACTGGGGACCTGAGCAGAATTTTAAACCAAATGCTGTGTGGGCAAGAGAAGGCACAGCACAAAGGTGTGAGCCTGAATGCACCAGAGAGACTGGGAACAGGACCCAAAGGGGCTCCCTCTCCACACAGGGAAACAAAACCGAACAGAAGTGATGGCTGGTGAGTGCAAAGAACAGGCGGTCCCCTGCTGTCCTCGGCATGGCACGCACGGAGGCTGTTGGTGGCTCTCTGCCAAGCCTACGAACTACTTAAGCTTCATGTGGCATTGTGCACACCATGCAGGTCTGGCTGACTGCAAGTCCTGAATCCCAACACACTCCCTGGGGTGCTGCAGCTGTGTTTAGCTGGTGAGGGAGGCTCTGGAGGTACAAGGAGACGGGCTTGGTAAGATTAGGAGCCAGCAAGCAGGTAGATGACACTACAGCCAGGCTCAACAACTGCCTTCTGCAGCCCGTGGTATCTGCCTCTAGCTGGACAAAAGAGAAAGTTATAGAACATATCCAAGCACTTCAGATGCCCACTGGCTTGTTCTGCTAATAAGACCACAGATCAGGGTACTTTCTCTGTGTTGGCCCTGAGCATTAGGGTCTGTGCTTAGCTAGGCCACAGCTTTGTGCATCAGAAGCCAAAGGACCCTGCAGGGCCTATCATGCTTCTGTACAGATAGGAACGCCGGTCCTTCCGGGAGACTCCCCAGGGTCCTGCAGCCAGTTTGTGGGACAGCCTGTTTTGTATTTGGGACTACTGACTCCAAGGTATAGGATGCCACTACTGGATTCCAGCAGAGAGGCCAAGTTGTCATAGCCAGGCTGCTCCCAGGTATCTGTTTATTCACTCTTCCCAGCCATGGAAGTAGCTGATGGAGTGAGGGTAGTCTCTCTCTGCCCAAGGCAGGTCTAGACTGGACCTCTAGCCTAGTGGGGGCAGGGAGTTTGTGGAGACATAGGATAGCAGGAACCTGGGCCTTGGTGATTGCTCAGAGAGCAGTCCAGAGAGAACCTCCTTGTAAGATTCTAGGGACTAAGCTTCTAGACCACTGGGCAGCTAGCTCCCCTTTCCCCTTGTGCATACCTCAGCCAAACCCCTGGGCCAGAGCAGAAAGCTGCTGACGTGGGGTCAATAAAGTAAATGCATGTGTTAGACCCCTGTGCTAAGCCAACTCTTTCAGGAGTACCCTACAGGCCCATGATGAAAGTTCACAGAACTGCTAATGTCTGGAGCACTGGGAGCCTGGAGCTAGCGAGCAATCTCAGACTCTACCAGCCAGTCAAGGGAGCTGCATTACATACAGAAAACCATTCTGTGGTGCTTTGAATGCACTGACCCCCCCCCCATAGACTCATGTGTTTGAACATTTGGTTGCCAACAAAATGGCACTATTTGGGAAGCTTGTGGATCCTTTAGAAGGTAGAGCCTTGCTGGAGGAAGTGTGTCACTGGGGGTGGCCTTGAGGTGGGAGCCTGGCCCTGCCTGCAGTTCTCTTTCTCACTACTTCCTCCCTGCCTATGTGAAGATGAGAAGCTGCCTTCCTGCTCCTGCCATGCTTTCTCAGCCATGATGGACTCTACCTTCTTAACTTGTAGGCTGAAATAAACTCCCTTCCTTTCCCTAAGTTGTTTATGGTCCGGCATTTATTTACAGCAATGAGAAAGTAACTGATAAACATTGCCTCATGATTCCCACTCAGTGATTCCCATGCAGTGAGCCTGGAGGGCAGTGACTTTAATCCAGGTTTGCCTGTGGACCACAGGCAAAGGCATGTACATGGGACATGAAAGGAGAGAAGACAGTCCCAGGACTCAAGGACAAGGCCTTTGCACTCAGCCCTGCAGGGTGAGGAGGGGCAGGGCTCTGTGAAGTAAGCTGTTTCCTAGGGGCTAACTGCTCAATTCTGAATGGTTTACCTGTCTCATTCCATGGCCTCTCCTTTTCTTCTTGCCACCTACTGGGAATGCTTCAGCCCAGCACTTGCCCATGTCACAGGCCCTCCTTGTTCAATCCCCATGCATAGCACCCTTAACTTCCAATGCAGAGCTCAAGCTCTTATATGGCACAAAAGGCTTTCTTACTCTCATCCCTAATGGGCACCAGACTGTCTCCCCTGCCCATCTCATTTTCTAGCTATATTCAATTCCTTAGGATTCCTTCTACACAAGCTACTGCAGGCCTCTGTGTCTTTGTACACTGCGTTTCTTTCTCCTGGTTTGTCTATCTGGCAAATTCTTAACCATCATTCAAAGCCCATTCAAATGTCATTCGAGGCCCCCCACTCTTATATGAGTTCCTCATTGCTAGAAGGCTAGCTTCCAGAAGTCCCATGCTCTTGCCTTACATTGGTGCCTCATTCATAATCAATGATGTAGTTATGGAGTTGGGCAAAAATGTATCTAATTCCTGTGTATTCAGCTTTGAGATGTGAGGTAGGATGACTACCCTGCATCAGTACAGGGTCCATGTTATTGCAGGCACTTAAGAGGCACCTGTCGGTCTTAGAGAACAAGATGCACAGTATGGCGGGTCAGAGGGAAGGCCTTCACTGTGTGTGTGTGTGGGGGGGGTCGGTTATATAAGGAAGCACATAAGCTGAGGGTGGGATATAGACACCCCACCCTGGAAGCTGAACTAAGCAGAAGATAGCTTCTCCCCAGAACCTGGGGAAGGGAACATGACTCCATCTACCTAGTTTTAACCCAGTGAGAACCATTGGAATTCTGACCTCCAGCCTGTGAAATAACAAATGGTGTTTCCTTAAACACTGAGTTTATGGGGATTTGTTACCAAAGCCCTAAAATCCTGGCACACATTCCCTGGAAGCCTGGCTAGACAGCATGGAGCCTCCCTCTGCCCCTCATCCTGGGCATGACCCAAGCTCCATGTTGTTGCCCCATTATAACCTTCCTCTGTTCCACTTGTCTGGTGAATTTCTGTTCATCCCTCATAACCCGTTTCCAAGATTGCTAGGAATTGGACCCACACCCTCTGATATCCTACCATGCTACCTCCACCCCACAGGTATGGATGCTACCTTGGACTATCTGTTCTGCTGCTGCTGTTCTGTGAAGTCTTGAGGGGGGCAGGCTCACCCTCATCACCCTTTCTTTAAGGTCTGTGCAGAACCCTAGAGAGTGACTGACCTATGACTGGGCCATAGGTGATCATAGAGAGGCCTCCCTCCAGGAGTAGATAGAACCACACATGGGACTGGAGAAGCAGTAAAGGCGCTTGCCTGCAAAGCCTGATGACCTGAGTTTGATTCCCCAGAACCCATGTAAAGCCAGATGCACATAGTGGTGCATACATCTAGCATTTGTCTGCAGTGGCTAGAGGACATTGTATGGCCATGTTCTCCCTCCCTTTCTCTCTCTCTCCCCCCCCCCCAAGGCATAGTGATACATGCTTTTAGTTCTAGCACTTGGGAGGCTCAAGTCGGATTGCTATGAGTTGAGGTCAGCCCGAGACTACATAGTAAATTCCAAGTCAGCCTAGGCTAGAGAAATATACAAAGACTCACCCACCATCCATCCATCATTTAGCTATCCATTCATCATCCAGTCATCCATGTTTTGGGTTGGAATAAACCATAACTGGCCCCCACAACTCCTAGTTCATGATGGTACAGATGAGGGACCAGTCCATGATAGTACAGTGTAGTCCACACCTCTCATGAAGCTAAGAAAGACGCCCCACGGCTGGAGTAGAGAAGACGGCCATCAGGAAAGACTTCCTGGAAGAACACAGAAAGACAATTCCAGGGAGGCAGACCTGACATCACAAGGGATATTTCAATGTAGGTAATGAAAAAAGAAAAAGAGCCACAAATGCAACTGTCTCGCCTTGCCAAGCCTTTCTTTAGTAAAAGATACAGCCACAGAGGGAAGGAGGCCAAGACTTTCTTCTTCTTTTCTTTCTTCTTTTCATTTTGCCTGAAGGGCTCTTCCATTTCTTCATTCCCCAGTAGCAGCATAAGATGAACCCTATATGTGCTCAAATACACACCAGAAACCCAATGCCCAAAAGAGAAATTCTCATTCTTGAGAATTTAGCCCAAGAAAAGAATCTGAAATGCAAGATAGTAACTACAGCTATTTCTTTAAATATCTTTACAATAACGAAAATTGAAAATGACTTAGATATCTGAAGTTGAGGACTTGGTTAAATAAATAATGTCTTCTTCAGGCCAGAGCGTATTATATAGCCATTAACAATAGCGTTTGTGAAAATATGTTGGAGCATAAGAAAATGTTTAATACATAATTCCTTTGGGATTCAAAATTTATAAAACATGTATATATTTGCATCTTAAAAAGCCTGGCAAGAATATTCATCTCTGATATTAATAGTTTTAATCTCATGGGGTGGGATTAACTGGAGGATTGTTTTTATGCCTCATCTGTTTTATAGTTTCCAAAATTCCTGTGATAATCATGAGTCATATTAAAAGCAAGGAATTTTTTGAGGGAGAATTATCTCAAGAAGAATTTGCTAACACTGCATCAAGGACCTTTTAAAGATTCCCTGCCTTGTACAAAACTCTGTGTGGAAAGTTGAGAGGCCTTGATACTGGAAGGCAGGGGGGTATCTTGTGTGTGTCTTTCAACTCAGCAAGACCCCAGGTTTAAATCTGGTCCAAACCTCTGCTAGAGCAGAGAGCACAGAAAAACAGTTCCAGGGAGGCAGACCTGATATCACAAGGGACATGCAGGAGGAAGGGGTACTGTTCCTCAGGCCTGAAAGACCCAGAGGAGGTGCCTGGCTGGCCAGGGTGGGCTGTGAGGCTGAAGAAGGGCTCCTGAAGGAGGAACGGAGGCTACCGGAAGGACTCAGCCCAGAGATGGGGGACTATGATGGGACAACTCCAGAGGAAGAAGCCTTGAAGAAGAAGAAGGATCTGGTCTCAATATAGCCACCAGCTCCCTCTAGCAGCATCTGATGTCTTCTCAGAAAAGCATCTGGGATGGTCTCACAGATCTGGAAGGAGGCGGGGTCACCTGCCTGGGCCTGCTGCCATCCCAGCAAGAGAGAAACCAGTCGCCTACCAGGAGCTAACTCTAGGCAAGTTCTCTGCCTGCAGACAGCTGCTGGCTCTCAGGACAGCTTTCCCTGTTGAGCACTTCTGGCACCCTGGGTGGTCCACGGAATCTGGGCCAGTAAACAAGACACAGGAGGGTGAGGGAGGACAATGGACAGGTTACCCAAGGCAAGAGTGAACCCTCCAGATCTGAGTCTCAGGAAAGGCCCTATGGAGAAGCCAGACCACAAGTCTAGCCAGAACCAGGATACATAATGTCATCACCTTCCAGGGCCAGTGCTGCCCCCACTGTTCCTCTGAGATGCAGTGTAGGGAAAGTAAAGGATTGGGGGCATCTGCTGTGCAGATTTCACAGAGCATTGCAGGAGAGCTGGCAGGGACAGGAGGGAGGAGCTGCACTGGAAACCACACAGATAGATCTGTCCTGGGGGAAAACAGAGGCTGTGGTATATGAGGCCAGGGGACAGTCTTCTTCCAGGAAGTCTTTCCTGATGGCCGTCTTCTCTACTCCAGCCGTGGGACATCTCTCTTAGCTTCATGAGAGGTGTGGACTGCACTGTACTATCATGGACTGGTCCCTCATCTGTACCATCATGAACTAGGAGTTGTGGGGGCCAGTTATGGTTTACTCCAACTATCAGGATGGATGAATGATGGATGGATAGATAAATGATGGATGGATGGTGGGTGAATGTGTGGATGGGTAGATGATGGACAGATGAACGGGTGTGTGAATAGATGGATGGAACAAAGGTAAAGCAAGAATGGGTAGGACATGGCTAGATAGATGGATGGATGACAAATAGCTGGAAGGATGGGTAGAGGGATGATGGATGGGTAAATGAAAGTTGGAAAGATGGATGAGTGGAATGATGGAAGGCAGGTAATGGATAGGTGGCAGTGGCAGATGAATAGATAGGTAAAGGGGAAGAAAACAGGTAGAAGAAAGTAGAACTAAGGGAAGTTAAGGAGAAAGGAAACACTGATAATTGAGCAGATGGACAAACAGACGATAGAGGGCATGAAAAAAGGAGAGAAGAAGGAATGAAAGAAGGAGAAAGCTTCAGCAGGCAAAAATGTTAGAGCTGGGCATGGTGGCTCATGTCTTTAATCCCAGCACTCATCCAGGAGGCTGAAGTAGAATCATAGTTCAGTACCAGCCCGAGCTAGAGTGAACACTATGTCAGTTGCTGCATGGGCTAGAGTGAAACCCTGCCACAAAAACAAATAATCAAACAAAGCAAATGACATGATAGGCCAGGTGTAGTGGCATATGCCTTTAGTCCCAGCACTCAGGAGGCTGAGGTAGGAGGATCACTGTGAGTTCGAGGCCAGTATGGAATGACAGAATGAGTCCCAGGTCAGCCTAGGTACAGTGAGACCCTGCCTCAAAAACCCCTTCCCCACCACCCCTGTCCCCACATAAAAAGACATGATAGCTAGGATATTGCTGACAAACCAGGGACACTATAGGTATGTACAAAGTCCTATCACCTCTCAGTCATCCTGATCACTGGCTGGCGTGATACTTGTTGTATGGCCCAGGCTGAACTCCAACTCCTGGTGATCTTCCTGCCTCAGACTCTCAAGTGCTGAGATTATAGGTGTGCACTGCCACACCCAGTTCACAGTCTCAGAACAAAGCCCATATAGTTGATTCATACTGAATTATTATTTTTTCATACTGAATTATTATTAATTGATTAGGCTCAAACACCAAAAGCTTTCAAGTCAGGGCCTCTTTTGTGATTCCTATCTGCCCCAAGTCTTTTTTGAATCAAACTTTGTGTTGGTAATGCTCAAGAAATATTACTATTTAGGGATCACAGATCTGTTTCCTGCCTCCCTATCACCTCTCCACTGCTTCTCAAAAGTGCATGTATGCTTGGAAAGCCATCTTTGTAATAGCCATAGGGTCTGTATCCAAGTCAGAGCCTTGTATAGGAAGCTCATGAGGCCACCAGGCAGGGCAGTGTTGTATGGCAAATTCCTCTGCACTGAAAACAGTAAATAACTATTGCCAGCTTTATCAAAAGCAGCTGGGGCCACTCACAGGAGACTTTTGAAATTGAGCCTGTTGACATTGCCCTATAGAGGGAAGGGCATGGGGAGAGTCATCAGACCCCACATGAGAGCTTAGGCATCCCCCATGCCAGCTCTATGAAATAGCACACAATGTTTTATGGCCTCAGGGGGAGGTAGAGTATATACAGGATAAAAGGTCAAGGGACAAGGAGCCCCACTGAAGCACTGCTTTGAGGTCTCTGTATTCTGTAAGCAAGCTTTCGCCCGAGGCTGAGGGAAGACAGTGACAGGGCTCCTCCAACAGTGAGCAACACCGAAGTGGTGATGGGGTGGTGGGTGGTAGCCACTGCGCTGGGATGAGACTTCATGGTGGAGTAGCTGCTTTGGGGTCTCCCTGCTCTGTGAGCAACCCCTTACCCTGCTCTGTAAGTAACCCCCCTAAACTCACTGGTTCACCACGCTGCTGTTGGCATAATTGTACTTTGGTCTGTTGTATGAGCCCTATGGGGGGTGAAGACAAGTGCTTGTGTCTCCCCAGGGAAAAAGTTTACCATGATGGGCAGTGACAGAAACACGAGAAAAGACAAGCTGTGTGTGTGGGCACAGACCACACCAAAGCCTGACCCCAAGGGAACAGACAATGACTGTCACCTGTCTGATAGCATAGAACAAATTCACCCTGACCCTTCCATGCTTCCCTCTAAGAACTACGGCTTCCATGAACTCAGTTTCCAGTACTTCCAAGGCCTTGCCAGCACTCTGGGCAATGCTGGATACTCTGGGAGTCTCAGATGCCCAGCGGGCATACCCTGCCCTCAAAGCTGTTTACCTAATCCTCAAGACTGGTGAGCCCTGGACTTCCCCTCGATGATATCTGTCTCCACAGAGGACTCTGGAATTTGATAGCAGACAGCTCTAGTAGTCTTGGCACGCTGTTGGGTTTTACCTCTCTAATGCCTCCCATTTGGCATCCATGTCACAGGATGCTGAGATGCATTCTATCAAAATAGGGGGCAGACTGTGTGCTATGTGTGTGTCGGGCCCTGGGTTCAAACTATAACACAATATCAGGGGAGACACTATAGAAAGATGATCAAATCTAATTTTAAACACAAAGATATAACAACATGGTAACCTTAAAAGGGGACTAAAAGTGGTCTGTAAACAACAGATGTCAGCTCTTTTAGAAGACAGAATTACTCAAGAAGACAGTTTCCCAGTGCATGTTCTGTGTAACTCTGACTCAGGAAATGATCAACAGAAGAAAAATAAAACTTAAGTGTTAATGCTTATAAGTAAAATTACACAGAAACAAAAATTCAACAAGTAGCTGGGCATGGTAGTCCCAGTACTCAGCAGACTAAGGTAGGAGGATCACTGAGTCTGAGGCCAGCCTAAAGCTACGTAGTGAGTCCAGGTCAGCCTGGGATAGACTGAGACCCTACATAGAAAAAAAAAATCAACAAATAATTAAAGTTAAGATTTTAAAATGCAATGGAATGAAAATTAAAGACTGTGAAATCAAGTGGGCCTGGGAGAGCTTGCAAACTTCTCTGTGGAAACCAGTCACCTTTCTTCCATGTAAGCATGTTAATATGGCACAGAGCATGGACTATTTTTTCTGGAAACAGTTCCATGTACCTATGATATTTTTCGATCAGAAAACTTTCCTCATCCTCATTATCTCCTTGCCCTGCTCCCATTTCTATGGGCCTGACCCTGAAGCTGCTCTGGCCCAGGGAACTCCTGCAGATGCCAAGTGAGCAGAAGCCATGAACCTGTGCTTCAGTGGCCACCTTGGCTTTGGAGCTCCAGGGTCACACATGAGGACAAATGTCTTGCCTCTGTCCCATCCCTGTCAGTGAGGAACACCCATGGAGGAGGAGGCCAAAGCCAATGGCTTAAAGTGAAAGCCCCACCACACCCTTCCTCGAGTGGGTGACCAAGGGCTGAGAAAATAAAAAGCTGAGTTTGGGGTGTCTTGTTACGTGGCCTAATTGGCAGAATACTGACAGATGTGCTGCCCCACAAAATTACTATTTGCAGACTGGCACTTGGAGTCATAACTGTGGCATAATAAAACATTCTATGGGGCTGGAGAGATGGCTTAGCGGTTAAGCGCTTGCCTGTGAAGCCTAAGGACCCCGGTTCGAGGCTCGGTTCCCCAGGTCCCACATTAGCCAGATGCACAAGGGGGCGCACACGTCTGGAGTTCGTTTGCAGAGGCTGGAAGCCCTGGCGGGCCCATTCTCTCTCTCTCCCTCTATCTGTCTTTCTCTCTGTGTGTGTCGCTCTCAAATAAAATAAAAAAAAATAAAAATAAAAACAACATTCCATGGAGGTGCTGGGCAAGAGTGAGGGACAGAGTGTGGTAGGTGAGGAGTCAGGTCACATTCAGAGGAGATATATCTTGATATTCAGGAGATTGGGAAGTCTTGGACCTCTCACAAGGAGAAGTAGGGATCAAGAAAGAGCTAAGAAGCCCAATAGCAGGGGATGGGGACCAGCTGTGCATGTTTGTGCATATCACACCAAGGAGACCCATTTGCCAGTGAACATGGGAAGGTGTGCATCATCTCAGGAGTAAATGTGACATCAGACCCTGAGCCACAGCCCCAAAGCACAAGTCCAAACATGCAAAGTCTGGTGACTTCAAGGATGTGGAAGAGGAGTAGCTCACTGATAAGCTAGAAAGGGAAGGAGAGGAAGCTGAGCTGGCCCTCAACCCCATCCCAATACCTACCTGCAGACATGGCTTGAAGCTGGCTGCATTCCTGATTAGAATAGCAACATCTCAAGGGAATCCAAATCACCCATCTGCTCCCATGCAGGAGAATGCATAAATCAGCAAGGTTACATGACTACATGGGTAAATCACCAGAAGAAAGCTAGGAATATAAATCAAACACCAGGAGTGGGATGATGTCATTCATACCAACTTTTAAAGCGAGCTGAACAGAGAACGACTAATGACAGACAGAATATAGGAACTTGTTCAGAATTAATATAAATCATGATTTACATCTTGTTTCATGTTTGTAAATTCTTGTTTTATAAGATACAAAACATAAATGGAATGTTCCACACCAAGTTCAATATTGAGATTGTTTTTAGGTAGGCAGTGGGGTTGTAAGACACAGTGTGCATTTCATTACAATCATAGTATTTTTCTTTAAAAAAAAAAAAAAAGATGAAGGGCATGGGGATGTAGCTCAGTAGGTGAACCGCTTGCCTCTCAAGCATAAAGACCTGAATTTGATCTCTAAGCATAGGGTGTGATGGCATGTGCCTGTAATCCCAGTACTGGAGAAGTGGAGATAGAAGATTCCTGGGGACTCACTGACCAGCTGGTCTAGCCTAACTGGTGAGCTAAAGCCAATTAGAAACGCTGTCTCATAAATAGGTGGATAGGGTACCTGAGGAGGACAACAAGGTTGTCCTCTGATTTCCATGTGTAAAAGCACATATGCACAGGCACACATATGTATACCCACACATATACAAACATGCACATACATACATCATATTCAAAAGAGGGTGAGATCTCACAAAGATGAAAAAACTGAGAAGCTACATAACCAGCTGAGCTGGACTAAGCTCCACTATGGCAACTAATGACACTGTAAATTCCAGTGCTTGCCTTGTGTTACTTCCAATTACCATCCACTGGCCACATCAATCATATGACCCCAAACAAGGGAGATGAGCAGGGGAATCACTGAACATTCATGAGTACTAGTCTGCTCTACTAAATGGCCCTAAGCATGTGATCTACTGGAGTAAATTCTGTAAATACCAAAGACTCCATAATTAAAGTAGCACTAGAAGAGAGAACAGGACACAACCAAGCCACATGATTTTGAAAGAAACTTGGGGCCATCCTACCCCAATGCTCCCTGGCTAAAGGCCCTGTCCAAGATCAAATGTGACTGTGGCATGATGGGTTGACAAAGTTGGTTTTTGTTTGTTTGTTTGTTTGTTTTTGTTTCTCAAGGTAGGGTTTCACTCTAGCTCAGGCTGACCTGGAATTTACTATATAGTCTCAGGGTGGCCTCGAACTGACAGCAATGCTCCTACCTCTGCCTCCCAAGTGCTGGAATTACAGGCGTGCACCACCATGCCCGGCTTCTTCTTCTTTTTTTTGGTTTTTGACAAAGTTTTTTTTTTTTTTCTTTTAGTTTTGCTTTTTCAAGGTAGGGTCTTGCTCTAGCCCAGGCTGACCTGGAACTTACTATGCAGTCTCAGGGTGGCCTCAAACTCACAGCGATCCTCCTACCTCTGCCTCCCAAGTACTGGGATTAAAGGCGTGTGCTACCACGCCCTGCCTTGACAAAGTTTTAATGCTACCCTAGTCCAGGCATGGCACACGTAGAGTCCTCTGAGCTGTAGGAACATGTCCCTATTTCAAATCCACTTTGCCCAACAGCCACCTTCAGTGTGAGACAGCCAGCATTCTGGAGCCTATCTCCCAAGAAGGAGGGAGCACATGGGAAGGTGGGTCATAGTCACTTTTCTGCCTGGCTCAGAACATGCCCAGCCTGTCTATGACAACATCAGAGCCAACTCAGTGCTTCTGGCTTCATGTGAACATGAGGGTCTTCAAGATCCCAGAAATGTTTCCCCAAATCATACCACCTATCCATCAATCCACTCATTTATCCATACATCAGTCTACCCACCTATCCATCCATCCACCCAGCACACCCATCCATCTATTCATATATCCATCTTCCTACAGCCCATTAATCCATACATCCATCTACATACTACCCACCCACCTACCAGCACATACATACTGTGGTAGTTTGAGTGTATGCCCCCCAATAGACTTGGGAGTTGTATTAAAGCTTGCTTCCACTGCTGGCTGGAGGAGGTATCACTAGGAGTAGATCCTAGAGTCCAGCCCTAAGGAATCACCTGGAGTGGATCTGATTTCTAGCCCAAAGGTATACAGAAAGGATTCTGAGCTCTGACTGGGGCCCTTGTTGTCCTTTGTGCTTGCTTGTGGTGCTGGCTGCTGGTGGTGTCTCTCTGCTTGAATTTATGAGTAGGAGCCAGCTTCTTCTGCCATTGATGGAATACCCCTTGGATCTGTATGCTGAAATAAACCCTTTCTCCTACAAACTGTACCTGGTTTCAATGTTCATGTCAGCAATGTGGAGCTGACCATAATACATACATACATACACATACATACACACACATACATATATACATCTGTCTACCACCACCCACTTATCCATCATTTCATCTACCTCTCCATCTGTCCATGTATCCCAAGCACAGCATGCATCAGTTGTACCAGTTCAGTGCTTGGTTCTGACATCTTGTGCTCAACAAGATGGTCTCCATCCTCAACTGGCTTATGTCCTAATGGATCGGAACACCATAAGCAAGAACATCAATACTTCAGTGACAGAAGGGATAAAGAATGCCTGGCAGATCTCTACACTGATTGGTGGGGTGGCTTCTTAAAGGAGATGAACTGAATGAAGGTGAGGAGTCAGCACTAAATGCCATATGCATGCCAGGCAGGTGGAGGCAGGATGCCCAGGCCCCTGTGTGGGCAGAGTCTAGTCTGATCCAAGTTACAACAGACGGCTGCTTAGCACTGTAGAGACTTCTAGGTGACCCATAACCAACACAACCTACTACCCTATGGACCAGCAGCACCTGTATCTCCTGAACTTGTTGAAAACACAGTCTCAGGCCACTGCCCAGACCCAAACAACGAATTCACACTTCATCCAGACCATTTTCTGGGCAGGGAAGACGGGAGCCTGCTTCTCTAAGATACGCCCTTTACCTGTTGACAACAGCACTCCCAGGTGGCCAACACTGGTCCTGGGGGGGTGAAAGATCTGGTGATTTGCAGACATAAAGGACACGCACAGAGTGGTATTTCAACAAGACCAAAGTTCAGTGGGAGGCAATTAGGAAAATGATGTCTAAAAAGCTTGGGGACAATAGAGGAGAATAAGGTTCAGAAACCCAGATCTCAGGCATGGAGCACTTGTTCAGGGCCTGCCTGCCTGCAGGGCTGTCTTCCTCTGTTTCAGAGGACCAAGCTGTCCCTAAAGCTGGCCCTAGTTTGAATACTTGGAGTCTTAGGTGTCTTCATTTCACCACAGTGAATGCCTCTGCGTCTTGCCTGAGTACCTGAGCCATGGGACCTACCTAACAGTCCCTCCCTGTGGAGCAGGGTGGGTGGGCAGTCATAGAACGTGGTGATCTTACTTTCTGTAGTTCATGCTGCTTCTCTATCCTAGAACTGCTACAGGTCTCCTACTAAGCCAATACAAATGTCACATAAACTCTCCAGAAATACCAGGAGTACCCCCATTCTTCCACACTCTGCCTGCCAACCCCTCACCTGGGGACTATAGGTTGGATAGAGGAAGAGTTGGAATCGTGTGGGCCATGAGAAGCTACTGAAGCAGAGTCAGCAGGACGAGCTGACATGTACATGTTGAGCTCTTGAGCCTTGCTAGGACAGGGTGGGTGGTGGTAAGGTGGGAAGCTGGGGAGGGTGGACGGATCTAGCTGTGGATGAAGAGGCAGAAAGAGTGTGGTTGAGGGGCAGAGGACATGGAATGAAATGGGCCATTTGGGAAATGCAATCCAGGTGGAATCCCCAGAGGCTAGTGATGGGCTGTATCATGGGCAGAATGGTGACCCCTAAAAGAGGTATGTACATTCTGGACCCCACACCTGTGCCTGGGGTCTTTGCAGATGCGACTGAGTTGAGGGTCTTGAGATAAAATCATCTTGAATTATCTGGCTAGGCCCTGAATCTGTGTCTTGAGACGGGACACATGAGCATGGAGGCAAGGATGTGTGATGTTGCACTGAGAACTGCCAGGGACTGGAAAGGCCTCCCTGTTAACCTCCAGCGGAAGTGCTACCCTGTGAAACCATGGTTTTGACCTCTGACCCTCAGGCCTTTAAGAATCCACAGTTGTTGTTTAAGTTCCTTAGGTGGTGGTCTGTCCAGCATACCCAGACAGCTGTCAAGTTAGACAGTGTGGACTCTCTTGCCAGTCCCGGTTTAAGTGAGGAGGGCTTAGCCAGGCCTCATGAAGCCAGGGAGAGAGGAGTGGGAAGCTTTCAATTTACTGGTGGTACCCAGGGCCTTCCAAGGTGAAGGGTCTTGCTCCACACTGCCAAACCCTTTGTTCTGTTCTAGAAGCCCGATGCTGACAAAGGACTTGCAGGAAGAGGAGTCTGGCACTGTCATGGAGGCCAGAAGGGAGATGTTGCTGACGTGAGACCCATGAAACACAAGACAATTAAAAATACATTCAGCTTAGATTTCCTAGAGCCATTTCTAGTGCAAATACCAGACCTGTCATTAAAAATGTATTTATTGTGATTACACAGGAGAATACTTGGAAGGTTCTGTGTGCATTCAATAAGTGTGTTTTTAATAATCCCATTTAATATATGCTCACCAGACATAGGCATTTGCACACTCCATCTCAAGGGCCTCAAAGGCAGATAGAGGTGTATGGAAACCAAGGAATAACCCACAGCTGACTTCCCATCTCCCATCCTAAGGTAGGTTGGGAGAAAGGACTCAAGAGCAGACAACACTCCAAAGTGATGAGTAGCTAAGCAGGGAAATGGCTCCTCCTCACCAGGAGTCAAGCAAATGCAAGCCAGAATAATAACACACTGGCAAGTTTCAGACAAGGTGTCCAGCCGACGTTGTGGGTGCAGGGTCCTGCCCCGGTGGCAGCCCCACTGCTCTCCAAGAAGGAGCTGGTGCTCAGCAGCCCTGTCAAGCCACTCTGTCAGGCTTAGGAGCCAAAGTTGCTAGATACATTTCAGGGTACAAATGAAAAGGAAAGCTGTAGGCTTCACCTCTAGAGGAGCTTCAAATTGAGCGTGGCTGAGTTTTTGAGTATCAGCTCGAGGGTCTGTATGCAGCCATACAAGAAATGATGATGCAAGAGGGGCAAAGTGGCAAAGCTAGAAGCACGGTTGGTCTGTAAGTGAAAAAGAAGGAATTTCAGTCTAAATCTACATCTATGTAACTATGTCAGCATAAAAAAGATAATATAAACAGAGAAAGTAATTGTGCCAGTGGAGAAGGATGTGGGAGAAGTTTCTTGAAATGACTAATGTTTTTGCATGCATTTTTAATAAAGGCGAGGAAACGTCTGGATAGAGAGACAGTGATGAAAAAGGAACATTGAAAATTAAAATCTGTTGCTTCGCTTTGGGGAAAAATCCATATTTAGATGATGTGCTCTTCTCGGATGTTTTGTTCATCTCTCGTTCAGTCTTATAGCCTCCCTCTCTTGCCTTTCGGCCCCCTCCATAGTTAAGGAGACTGAGGAGGCAGAGCTCAGCTCCAGCTCTGGGTTGCGGGATAGCCCCAGGGCTTCCTCACCTGATTCTAAAGGATTCTTCCTGGAGCCTGTCACTCAGGGGTGCTCACTGAAGCCTGTTCCCACCATCCCCTACACCTTATGAAGTCCCATAGAGGCATGAATTACACCAAGTGCCAACTGCACCAACAAGGCTGCTCACGTCACAAACATCATTCCAGACAGTCCTATTTCCTGTTCCTCAGCCAGATGAGATGGATGCCATAGTGGAGGAAGCCAGTATGCTGGAAATCCCTAGGGAAGGCATCCAAGCAGATGGGTTCGGTAAAACAGCCAAATACTGGCACCCCTGAGGTGTTGACTATAATGCCAAGTCCTCCAATAAGGTAACTAAGGAATATTATTTAGGGAAGGAAAAGACTAAATTACCTCCATCCACATAGCCAAGGGGAACATTTTTCCATGAACCATCCACCTACCAGTAAGGGGTATTTGTGCCTGCCCCTGCCTGTGGTGATGGCCCCAAACCAGCCCTCAAGTGCAGCTCCTCAGAGAAGCTGAGACCAGTGGAACTTAACTTCTGTGCTACTTCAGCTCTTATACAGCAACAGTAGACTTGCCTCCCTGTGCAGGAGTAGCAAGACCCTTTTGAGAGTCAGCATCTGAACATAGAAAACAATAGGATCATGTCAAGAGAGCTTGTCTTCTATGTCAGAATGTGACAATGGCATACCCCACTTCCTGGAGTTGGCCATGGAATTGAAGGAGCAATATGTTATGTCAGGAGGTGAGTGACAAAAACTTAGGACTCTAAGTAGCCTGAGCCCCACAGTGACTGGCCACCTGGCCCCAGGTGACACTCTTCCCTGCATAGGAAAGACCCTAACTCAAGACAACATCTCAACATCTTCCCAATATCTATCACAGAGAGGTCTCTCTAGCAGAACCCAACTGAATGGGTTTTGGAACTACTTTGAAAGAGGTTAAAAAAGAAAAGCTAAAACTAAACCCATTTCTGCTAGGTGTGGTGGTTCTCTCAGTTCTGAGGAGTGGGGGCATGGGTACACAGTTCTGTAATCCCAGTACTTTGGAGGCAAAGGCAGAACGATAATGAATTTGCAGCCATCCCAGGCTCTAGAGTAAGACTCTGTCTCAAACAAATAAATAAACAATACTGATCAGTAGGTATTTTCTAAATTTGAATTAAAAACAATTTAATCACTACTAGAAAAAATACACATTGAAAGCCAAAATAGTTCCACCCTGAGCATGGCAAAAGAAGCAAAATCCTCAGGGGAAGAGGACACCAATGGCACAGATCACGAAGGCCCTCCCCTCTGCAATGACAATGACAGTGACCAAAATGGTCTCTCCAATCTTCCTCTCCTCCTCTCTTGAAGACATCAAAGAAGGCCTAATGTCCTCAGGCTGAATTCACACTTCACATATAAAAAGATATCCTGCTTTGGTGGGCTATTTATTTACAGCTCTTTGGCTAATCCCAAAAGAAAGAAAGCCCATCCCAACAATGAGGCCAGCCAAAGCTTTGAGGGGTTCAGGAACTGCCTGTGGAGCCCAGAGCAGAGTAAGAGAATTGTGCACTGACCTGAATTCACAACACAAGCCTCCTCCTCCAGGGAGGAGACAAAGGAATGAAGAGAGGACAACAGAAAGAAAAGGAGAGTGAGCAAAGCAGCCTTCAGAATAGTTGTTCATCCGCCAGCGTCCTTTGTCCCACTGACAAAATTCCTAATCTGCTTTCAACATCTGCTTTATGCCTTTCTAGTCACAGAAAATTGGTGGGGCTATCAGTGGTAGGGAGATGCTTGAGCCAAGCTGGGACTCTGTCCTTAGCCACTAGCTCAGGAGATGATGACAGACAGGTAGGTGTAGAAGGAGAAAGGCTCACAATTGGGCTGACTTACCGCCATAGAGAACTTTCTAGAACCTTTCCCATGTCTGCATGATAGTATTTCGTCAGGATCAAGATGACCTGTTATGTCAAGAGAAAAGAAAGTGGATATCAGCAGGTTTTGAGGTTCTCAGAAAGGGATACACACACACACACATACACACACACACACACACACACACACACACACACACATTCTTGGGGCCTCTCAAATACAGCTCCCCAAAGGCCCTGCTTAGACACAGGCTTGTTTCTGCTCTGTAACTTCTTTCTTCTCTTCAGAATAACTTGAGGACATCCCAGCTGATGGGCTCCACACAGTTATTTTTGCCAGTAATCATTAAACTTAACCTTGGACAATCCTGAATTGTGGCTAAAGTTTTCACAAGGCTCTGATCCCGGTATGAGCACAAACTCACTTGGTGAGCATCTAAAGACAGGCTGTCCCCACTTATGCATCAGTACCCCTATAACTCACAGAAACAGCTGTCTGCAGGAGGCTGCCACCCCAGAGAAAAGTCAGCCCCTGCGAACATGCTGTCATTGCGTGTCCTGGACTGCAGAGTGATGACCGGGGCTGGGAGGTGGGGGAGGCAGCCAGAGAAGGTCCATACATCATCAGCAATATATACTTATTTTGTTCTCAATTTACTCAACACTCATGGAGAACTCCCACCCCCGCCACAACAAAGCTAAGCAGAAAATACAACTGTTTAGGAAATGGCAATAAATGTGTTTAAAAGTATTCAATGTTCTTCAAAACCAGTGCAAGAGCAAAAGAAAAGGGGAAAGAGGAGTCATCAGCCAGTGGGAAAGAGAGATTGATCCACAATTACTTCTCTAGCTGCAGAATCCTCATGTACATCAAATTGCATTTTACCCACTACTAGTCCATATTAGTAGCACCTCACAATTCTGTTGTCATGGGAACCCTGAAAGATGAACTGGGACCCCCCTGGTTCCCACAGTGGCCATTGGCCAATATGATGACCCCAAATTAATTAGGTTATGTCCATCTGGTGCTCTTCCCTCATTGTGAGTAGAAATTTCTGGGAACCAGGTCCTTGGGACATCTTTGTGGCAGCCCAGCCAGCTAGCTGATTAAGTGTCTATATTTACCAGATCATTAGAGCAGGAAGCTAGGAGGAGAGGGTGTCAGAGCAGGACAGTGCACAGCTGCGAGGCACTAATGACTAAAGAGAAAAGCAAGGTCCTGTCAACAGAGGCGAGATTGGCTGTGCCTTGGGCCAAACAAAGCGATTTCCTCTCATGGCCTGCCTAAGTCAGAGACAAGAGGAGGCAGGGGGGAGTGACAGAGCACCAAGCGGCAGGAGACAAGTGTGTTCTTAACCTACTAGTTTATAGTTCATATGGTATGCTATCCCCAGGGGGTTTCTGAGGAGCCAGAGTGTGACAGCTGGAAGGGACCTCAAAGTAGGTTTTACCTGCCTGTCCAGAATGCCCTATTAAGACACACATTCCAGGACTAGAGAGATGGCCAAGCAGTCAAGGTGCTTGTCTGCAAAGCCTAACAACCTGGGTTTGATTCCCCAAAACCCATGTAAAAACCAGATGAACAAATTGGCTCATGCACCTGGAATTCATTCACAGTGACTGGAAGCCCTGGCAGGCCCATTCTCTCCCTCTCCTTGGAAATAAATAAATAAAATTTTAAAACAAGACACAAATTCTAGAGCTTACCTTCTGCTGTGGTCCCAGGCCTTGCTCAACATAGAAGCTGGCCCTTGGGGAGGTAAGTGGTTTCCCCAGAGCTCCTGCCTGTGTGGACTTATTCTGCTGCTGGGAATGGTTCCTGAGCAAGTCTACTTCCATGCTCCCACCCAGGGAGAGTCCTGACTAGGGACCACACTTCATGGTACACTCTGGCCAGTCAGGCCTATGCGCAGGCTGTGTGTCACACAGGACCCTCATCCCAATGCCACCCCATCATCTCTTGGTCATTCCTCATGATCTTCACATCTCTGTCTATACCATGCTGATTCCAGGATGGCTCCCAGACTCCACACTAGGTTTAGCACCCCTATGCTCTCTCACGTCATCAAGATCATAGCTCTTTCCTGCATATGAGGGTGGGGACCTTGTCTGATTTTATGTTCCCAGTACTGGGTACGGTGTCTGCCACATAACAAACACATCACTTCTTCAAAGAAACATGGGCTGTTTTACTCTAAGAAACAAAAATCAATACTACAAACTCTGACCATGTAGTCATGAGTTGCTCTCCTGCCAGGAAGAGAACACACCATCTAATCCCTGTCTCAGTAAGCCAAATGAGTGTGTGAGCTCCCAAGCCTGGAGACCTGGGTCACCCATGTGAAGGAATTACAACAAATAGGGCACCATGCAATCTAGAGCTTGAGAAGATAAACATCAGGACGGCCCTGGCCCATGACCTGCCACCCTCATGTGCTCACTTCCCTGGTCTGTGGGGACAAAGCAGCACAGGGAGACCCATCACCAAAGGCATAACTGCCAAAAGTGATGGGCTTGCCCCAATGTGCCAGAACTACCCACAGGGCCTACCCACCTAATTCCTCACACCTGGGCCCGTGAGTGGCCTTACTGTCCCTTCCACAGATGAAGAAACTGAAGCATAGAGAACACAAGTGTTTTGCCAAAACCACAGGCCACCATAAGCCACCAAGCTGGATGCAATCCCGAGCCCCTGAATGCAAACGAGGGCACCTCAGCACCATGCCCAAAGTGGCTTCAGAGGAAATTGTATTAGAAGGGTTCAAAGAAGTAAAATTTGTGACATGCCCTCCTAAGGTCCTGGCTAACAGCTTTGGAAATAAGCCTCCAAGAAGCAGTCTCTAGGCCCCTGTGGGTCTCCACAGCTGTGGATGCTTTCACCTGGGTAGCAAAGAAGCAGGAATGTGAAAGTGGGCCCAGGGAACGGCAA
This sequence comes from Jaculus jaculus, assembly GCF_020740685.1. NCBI lineage: Eukaryota > Metazoa > Chordata > Mammalia > Rodentia > Dipodidae > Jaculus > Jaculus jaculus. The sequence continues at coordinate 60,941,553 of NC_059112.1, forward strand.
TCATGGGGATCCCCTGCCTGAGGCTGCCATGCCTACAGCCCACAGAAGCCCTGCCCACATTGGCAGGATTGACCAAGAAGACAGGGAAGTAACAGTAACTCACTCCAGCAGAGGGATCACTGATCACTCCTTACTGTCACCCCTGCATCTCATCTCACTTTTAGTTTTCTGGGCTCCAAAGGTGCAGAGCAACCATTTGTCCCCATTTTGTACTTGGTTCACAGCTACTGGATACCTGCTCTGTGGGTCACACATCATGGTCCTGAACCTTGACTGGCATGGCACTATCAGACCTCACAGGGAGAAGCTTCTACAACTGTTCTCCTTCTATTGCTGAGGAAACTGAGGCATCAGGCTGCCAAAGGGTCTGCCTGACATCACACACAGCACAGTGAGGACCTCTTGTACCCAAACTGAGGACCTAAGGGCCTAGGGGGCCTTGGGCCCTGCCCTCTTTACACACGGGTGCCTCCCTGCTTGGAGAGTCCCCAGAGGCCAGAGAGAGACAACTGGTTTGTAAGCTGGGCAGCCATGCAGCACCCATACCTGATTATCAGCCTCTGCTGTCACCATCCCAAAATTCTGACCAAGATCTAAACTGAGGTCTCTGGTTTTACTTTGTCCCGCACACTGTCAACCAGGCAGCTAGTCCTGAGGAACTCAGTCCCTGCAGGCTCCTCACAGGACAGTGACACCCCCCCCCACACCTCCCTGGACTGACCTGGTATGAGAGCACATGTCTGCCAGATGCTAGTCCTCACCCATCCTGCTAGGCACCCACCTGCTCCTGGGAGAAAGCATGGCCATGGAGGGCAGGGAGGGAAGGAAGTGTGGGTGCTTACCAGATCTGACCCACAGCCTCTGGAAAGGACCACAAATGGTAGAGTCACCCAAGATCCCATCTAGCATGTACCCTAGCACCCACTGAATCTGGCTGCATTCCAGGGAATGGTCTATTCCAGCCCAGGGTGGCCACCAAGGGCCCTCTCCCCACAAAGGGAAAGAACCCCTAAGTCCACACTCAACTCATTCATGGAGAGTGCCTCAGGGCCCTGGTCCCCACAGCCCACTCTGCCTACAACACCAATTCAATGCCAGGCCCAGGGTGGATGGCTTCTCTGCTCCTTGCTCATACGAAGCTGCCATAAGTCCAGGGTCCTTAAGCAACATTAATAGATCTCGGTCACACAGTGGAGAGGATAGCAGGAACCAAGGGAGCCTCCACCCTGGACTGATGAAGGCCAAGACTGAATAGCCAAGGTCTGCCCTGGGCACAGCTTTGGTGGGGTGGGAGAATGCCATGTTTCCTTTGTCAGGTCATCTGGGCAGTTAGATCTCCTCAGACTGGTTAGAATAAAACAAGTGTGGTGTAGTTAAACTCTCTGAGTCTGTTTCTCCACTTGCTAGATGGAATGACTTCCTCACTAACAATGTCCTGTTCAATATACCATCACCATGTACAAGTCCATCAAGTCCATCTTCCTGCTTCACACCATCCCCCACCAGGTCAGCTACTTCCAGAGCACTGAGCAGAGGGCTTTCCCAGAACCTCACTGCTGAGGCCAAGTGCATGGTGACCTGAAGCCCTGAGCCTGTGCCTGCTGTGCTCCAGAGGCCCCTCTCACAACAAGGAGACCAGAAACCCAGTACCCAGCAGCCTGGTTCCTGAGAGTAGGCAGTAAGCCTGGCCGCCTCCTTAGCACCCAGTAAACTTAGGTAAAACTAAGTAAAAAAAAAAAACCAAAAAACTAAGTAAACCAGGGCAGTCCTTGCCTCTGAAGGCCTGAACTTTCCTACTGAACAGCCTTTGGGAAAGGGTGTGCATTCCCAGGGTTAAATGATTTAATTTCAGTCACTGTAACTTCTATCCTCCTGTTAAATAAAATATGTTGGAATAGCTTGCCTAAGCTTTATCAATTTTAAGTCATGGGTAAGACATAAAATTACTTTATGTTAATAAAAATTTCTAATGTACATCAGATTAAGTGCTGTCCAAGATTAAGCCAAAAACATTGGTTATCAAATAGCCTTTTCTCTTTCAAGACAGATTTGTCAAGGGTTGTATTAGAGCTCGGTTGTTTTGGCTAAACAATAACCAGTTTCTACTCTATGATGCGTAATCAAATAATTTAAATCAATATTTTGTTTAAATAACTATCCCCCCCGCCTTTTCTTTTTCGGGGTAGGGTCTCACTCTAGCCCAAGCTGACCTGGAATTCACTATGGAGTCTCAGGATGGCCTCGAACTCATGGTGTTCCTCCTACCTCTGCCTCCCGAGTCCTGGGACTAAAGGTGTGCACCACCACACCTTGCTCCAACTGTCTCCTTTTTTGATATCCCAAATCCATTGCTTATTAGAAAATTAAGATATATTCCCTACTTTAGGGTACAGACTTGTGCTCAAACAAGGTCCTCATCTGAGAAAAATAATTTCAAGCTCTGTGGTTCTGCCTCCAGTGTTCCCTGGGTAATTGGTACCCACACAGGTACCTAACCTAATCAAAGATGTCTTCAAACACAGGTGACAAGACTTTATACTGTCTAACTTGTCTTTTCGCTGACAATTTCTAGGTTAAACTAATTGGTTTAGATTTGTATTATTTTCAAGACTAGTAACAGATTCTGCCTGTATTTATAGCTACTAGACATTTAAAGGATAAAACATGCCTTCTTTTATGCTTCAGGTATGGTCTATGAGTCAGGTATGGTCTATGCCATCACAAGATAACTCAACTTAGAGGTTAGACAAAATAACTTAAAACATTTGTGTCATTCTTTTTGTATATAAAATATTATATTTATTTATTTGAGAGAGATAGAGCAAGCGAGTAGGGAGGAGGGAAAGGGAGAGAACGGAGTGCACCAAGTCCTCCAGCCACTACAGACAAACTCCAGACATATTGCCACCTTGTGCACCTTGCTTACATGGGTCTTGGGGAATTGAACCTGGGTCCTTTGGCATTGCAGGCAAGTGCCTTAGGGGCTAAGCCATCTCTCCAGCCTTTGTGTCATTCTTTGATTGGTTATGTTTTACTAATAAAAGGTGCTACATCTGTCCACCCTTCAAGGTTGATGTAACTTCTTCTTTTCTAAGTGTTCTAATAACCTATGTAGATGCCAAAGTCAATTGGATTCACTGCAGCTAAAAATGCCAATATTTTGGCCCCTGCTTCCAGGTCATGAGGCCATTGGAGATGATGGGACACTTCTACACTGGCCCTCTGGTAAGTCACCTGTCTTCCTGATCAGAGAAACAAAACAAAAATAATTGGTGTACAGTCTGAAACAGGAGAGTCACAGCTGAGGAAAAATCAGTCCTCCTGGCTTCCCAAAGGAGGGAAGAATTTGGCCAGCATGGCCCTGACTCAGCCTGACAGACAACACCAGTACTGGAGAAGCCAAGTCCCTAGAGTCTCCTTTGGAGAGCCATTGTGACCTCCAAATTAATCCTTGATTAATTTCTGGCTATCTAATTGATCTTAAACATTCAGAGAGAAACGTATAACCAAAGATAAAGGAAAACCTCAAATACTATGTAAATGACCTATTAAGTAATACAACAAGAGCTTTCCAAGAGGGGAAACAAACAAGTCCTTAAGGCATGTTGTCCCTTCTCTAATGGTTATAATTCTACAGTAAAGAAAAACAACCATAGATGTCAAGACAGTTGTTTTCAAATCTAAAGTAAATATGGATGACTCTGACCAAGGGTTGCTTAGTTTTAAAAACTTCCTTATACTGGGAATAATGGTGAGTCCTTTCTAACTTGTGCTATGACATCACTAAATAAGTCCCGAGGCCAAAAATATATTGCACAGCCCCTACTGGCACCCAATGGCACTAGGGTACCAGCCTTTGGCCCTGGTTATCTCCAGGACAAATTAAAAAGATACAGTCTAGAAAGCTATTACATATAATAGGATATATTCACCATAATCAAGATTAAATGTTGTGTATATGTTCCTTTTCACTCTGCCAAAATCTCATCTGTTTTACAAGCCATACAGAAACAGATTCAGGCCATGTCAGACACTACTGTGCCATTCAATGAACAGTTCTGGGGGGTAATCTCAGCCAGCTCATGCTCAGATGGTCCTGAAACAATACAACTCCATTTGCTTGGGTTCCCTCAAATGTTCCCCAAGGCTTAGAAGTCCACAAGAAGGACAACCCTGAAGGCAACCAGTTTTCTCTTTCCTCTAACAGCAGTTAGAGTGTCTTCTCAAGAGAGTGGGGAATGAGAGGGAGTAGGCAGTTAGGGAGACTGGGTCCATAAAACTAAAAATGCAGGAAAGTCTGCACTTGCTAGAAATCAAAGATGATCTGACTTCTTATCTCTGCCTATTCCCTAGACCTGTTTTTTCCACAAATAACCAGGATCACTCCTTTCATAGGATTTAAACATCATGGTTGGTTAAGTTCAGCCCCTGGAACTTGGTGTCAGGGCTAGCCTCTTCCTGAGACAACCCCTAGCCCTAACCAATAAGCTGTTCCTCTGGGTCACCTGAGCCAGAAGACATCCCACTATTATAAGCTTATAAATACCTTTGCATGGGGAGGGCAGGCTCTCTGAGCATTTGGGAACTTCCAGCTGTGGGTAAGTTTTCCCTCTGCTAAGCCTGGGCTCAACCCAGGCCCAGCTGGGCTGAGCCCCCTAGCCCTAACTCTCCACATGGGCTCCTTACCCTCTCCATCTCCCCACATGGCAAGAGCTCTTTGAACTTTCTTTTCTCTCTCCTTTTCCATGGTTTTCCCAGGCCCCCATGTGGGATCTCTAGCCAAGTGGGTGCCTTTCCTTGGTTCTGTACTTCCCTTAATAAACATAATAATTTAACAATTATCTTTCCACTCTTCTTTATTCAATTTTTTCATGAAAATCAGGCAAGAACTAAGGTTTGGGGTTTAAGGATATTCCTGGACCCTAAGAACACCATTATAAATTAATAGACATGGGACACCGGGAAGGGAGAGGGAAAAGGAAGAAAGAACGGAAGGAAGGAAAGAAGGGAAGGAAGTAGAGGGAGAAAAGGAAAAGAGAGAAAGAAGTAAAGGCAGCAAGAACGTACCATGCAATCGATATCCCTGGAAAAGAGAGGCCAGAGCCCCTACATTTGCCCCAGAGGCCCCTGCATCAGCAACCACCTGACCAAGTGACACCTCTGGTCTAGTCTAGCCTGGGACTTCATTCCCCTGGTCTAGTACCTGTTACCAGGATTCCCAGAGCTTCTGACTATGCACAACCTGGTCAGACCACCCAACCCAGGCTCAGAATCTGCATGTGACACAGAAACTCAGAAAAGAAGCTGAACTTGTGTTCATGTTCTGAGAGGGAATAGATAGTTAGGGTGACTGGGCCCCTGAAAGTAAAAAAGGGCAGAATGGTCTGTCCTTGCTAGAATTCTTATCTCTTACCTAGACCTGTTTTTCCACAAGCAACCTGGGCCCCTCCTGGGAAGGAGGTCTTTAATTTAAACATCATGGTTGGTCAAGCTCAGCCCCCAAAACTTGGTGTCAGGGCTAGCCTCTTCCTGAGACAGCCCCTAGCCCTACCTGAGCTGGAAGACAAAGCCCATCACTGTAAGGTTATACATATCTTTGCAAGAGGAAGGCAGGCTCTCTGAACTACCTGACCACTTGGGAACTCTCAGCTGCTGGTGAGTTTTCCCTTGACTGGGCTGAGCCAAGGGAGAGCCCCATAACCCTGACTCTCTCCACATGGGCTCTTCATCCTCTCCAGCTCTCCACATAGCAGGAGCTTTTTGAGTTTTCTCTCTTTTCTTTCCATGGTTTTCCCAGGCCTTCCACATGGGTTCTCTAGCCATACATCTTTCATACCCATACCTAGGGTCTTCACCACTTTGTCCTGGAGAAGCTGTGGAAACCCCGTCCCTCCACGAGGGAGCTTTCTGTAGCAAGCTGTGAGCCACGAGCTCTGGGTGAGCAAGGGTCTCCACAGGGACCTCCCCTAGCTCTGTACCTTCTACACTATTCCAAAAGGAACAGCCCTTGCAGAGAGGCCTGGGCTCCTCTGGGGCCACCACAGAAGAGGCCCCTGGGCCCTGCATGGGGCCATAGCATATTTACATAGCTGTAGCTGTTCACACAATCAGCAAATTCTCTGCTCCTTCAGTCCCTATTTTTTCATGTAAAACTGAGCACAGGAGTCTTTGCTCCATGGTGACCTCATTGAAAGATTGCTGACCCTCAGAGAATGGCTTTGCAAGGATGTTGCACACAGAAGTGCTGTCCCCAGGGAAGGGGCTGGCCGTCAGAACACTGAAGGAGACTGCTTTGATTGCACTGACCGGAAAGAGCACTCACCCAAACATTCAAAGCAAAACGGGGGTGCTGGGCTGCTGGGCTCCAAGAGACCCCTCCAGGCCCCGAGAGAATTAGACACGGCCTAGTTAAGTTTACTGAGGCACTACCTCCCCCTGCAAAGGAGCAAAGGCACATCTGACACACAAATAGCCACTGCCTGCCAGGGAGGCAGCTGTCACTGGGGAGTAAGAATGCCCCTCACAACTCTTTCCTTCCTACACAAAGCAGGCTGGCTATCACTCCAGAGGCACCAGGACTGGCAGCTTTGTCAGCAGGGCACATCTGTAAGGTACCAGTTTGCCACTGACCCAGGTGTATGTGGTGCCACACACTTGACCTCTGTGCACCTGTCTTCATCCATCCAGGAGCTGGTGCAGGACTTGACTGTATTTGAGAGCCCTAACTAGCAATGTCACATCCAACCACTAAGACTATTCTTGAAGCTGCCCAACTAGGGTATTCTAGGGAACCCCCTCACTGGGCCACCTCAATGCAGTGAAATACCTTGAAGAGCCACCGGCAGGATGGAAGAGCTGGGCCTGTTCCACCAATGAGGCTCTTTCCAAGACCCTTACACAGGCAGTCAGTGCAAAAATTAGTAATGCCAAAAAAAAAAAAAAAAAAAAACAAAAAACCACACACACACAGAACAGCTAAGGAAATCTCAAACTTGTCTGCCCTGTGTCCTGGCAACTCCATGTCTAACGCTATTCTGTGAGTGTCCCTCCACATGAGATACAGATTCTCAGTGACTCCAGCCATGATGGTAGTAACAGCTTAAGACTCAAAATAAGCCACATTTAGCCCGAGCTGGGAGAAAGCACCCTTGCCTGAAGCACCACAATGCTATACAAGACAAAAAGGGACCCCCAGGTTAGATGTAGATTTGGGTTAAGAGGAAGGCCTAGGAAGGCCATGCTGTGCCCCTTTCATGACGGAGCACAGGGTAGGAAGAGCCTCTGTGTTGAGCGCAGCTTAAAATTGCAAGCGTGAGTGAGGATCCCTTTTTTCTTTTTCTGAAAGGTGCTTTAGAAATGCTGGGAAAGACCTTCCAACTCAACACCATTGAGGGAGGCAGGGGGAAATTTTTACTAGACAACATTTGACACTTGCCATATTTTAACCATGAACTGGCTCCATTTGCTAAAGAAAAATCTGCACATCAGAAGGCTGCCCCCTTCCAAGGTCTCCATCACTTCCTTCTCTAGCAAGGAAGCCCCAGAATGCAAGTTGCTTTCTTTCTCTGGCCCAAACCACCCAAGGTCAATCTTGCTGCTGGGTAAGATCCACCAAGATGAGCCACAGGCAATCTAGCCAAGAGGTTCCTGGAGCCTTGTTCCCTCTGGTCACTGTGGCTGCTCAGGTGGGATCCAGGGTCAAAGCAAGCTGGAACAGCCTTCAGCAGACCACCTTCTTGCTTCCAGAGGTAGGATGTGTGTCTGTGGTGACAGAGAGCTAGCATGAATGAAGCTAGCATTCATCTGCCTCCTGATCTCCGAAACATGAGAAGATGTTTGTCTTCTGCAGTAGCACTGGCAGCCATGACAGGGGAAGACTGAATCTGAATGAAAGCATTCAGCTGGCACTCAATAAACGACAGCCTCCTTTCTCTTCCAGTGCTGGCCACTTGCAAACTTGGGTCTAGAGACATGGTTGTAAAGCACATACACTCACAAAGTGGAATCAGGGTTGGTCTAGATGAGAGCACACTTAGGCAGGAGCCCAGAAGCTGGCATCTGTCCCTCAGTGCAGGCCTGAAGCAGCTGTGGCTATTCTCCTATCAAGAGGTCAGCTAAACCCTAACTGGACATCCACTTGCAATGCATGGACAGCTGGGGACCTAGGAAGAAGCCCAGGTTTCCTGCTGTGGCTTAGAGGTGAGTAGTTGAACAGAATGGGACACTTTTGAGGTCATGAAAACATAGTCCCTACTTTCCAGATCAAAAACCAAAGCACCAAGAGGGAATGACCCCACCCACCCATCAGGAGACCATGGGCCATCCCAGACACATCAAGAGGCTTAGACCCCATTGGTCAAGGCCACCCTTTGTGGATTAGGCCCTGGGGCTCTCCTGGCCTGACTCCCAACATTGGTCCTTCCCATTGCCTGTGCTCCCAACAGTACAGACCCACACCTAGGAAGGCAGCTGGGCTTAGCTTAGGACCTGAATACCCGTCTGGCCAAGATTCCTCACTTCTCCTCAACAAAGAAATCAATTCCAGTCAAGATAAATTGATTGGAAGATGGCGGCTTAGGTACCACGCCAAGGCAGCCTGGAGGGAAAAAGACTGAAAAAACTCAGCAAAATACACACTTTCACTAAAAAGTGAGGTGTATAGGAAATTGAAACGGCAGAGAAGAAGTAGAAGAGATCCAGAGCATCCAGAGCCCACACAGGCCGGCAAAAGCAGCCCGGCAGGTCCACCGACCGCGGCGGTGGCAGCGCACCAGAAAGCCGCCAGGCTCGGCTCCAGCCACAGGAAAAGCCAGGTGAGGGGAGCTTCCACTCAACCCAGCGCTTTCCGCAACTCGAGAAACGTGAAGGGAGAGCGGCAGTGAACAATGGGGGAGCAGACCACGAGGTAGAAGAACACATGGAACAGCAAGACAACCAGAGCAGCAGCAGCTTCCTCCCCTCCCCCACCGCCTGTGCCCAGCTCCAGCGAACAGAGCAGCAGTCTTGGGACCCGGCCATGCCAACTTGAGCGAACAGCAGGACCCAAGCAGGAGCAGGGTCCTGCAGCAACATCAGCGGCTCCGGCACCAGCAGCAGTGGCCCCAGCAGCCGCAGATCCAGCAGCAGCAGCTTCAGAGGCAGCAGTCACAGATCCAGCAGCAGCAGCGGAGGACCCAGCAGTGGTGACAGACCCAGCAGTGGCAGCTTTAGCAGCAGTAGCGGTTCCAGCAGTGGGCTTGCCGATCTGCAGGGCCACAGTTGCCAGGCTTGGTTTGCCCCACAGGAAAAGCCAGTGCCCAGCCCCAGAAATCAGAACAGCAGCCCAACAACCCAGCCAGCAACTTGACTGAGACCAAAATCATCCAAACAGGTAACTGGAATTGATTGCACCAGGGAAGGGTCTCAGTTGGTCACAAGCTGACTTGGATCCCTCAACAGACCAGAAATCTTAAACCTCTTTGTTGATAGAGGATCTGATTGTTATAATAAATACTATTGCATAAATATTCGGTGCTGTTTTTGATTGAGTATGTACAGTGTTTAGTTAAATTTTAGAATCTACCTGTATTTTATTCCACTCAGCATACTTGAATACTCCCATAGCAGGGAAACTCAACCCCTAGGAGCACCTTTGTAGATACTCTGAGAGCCTTAAGGGCCACACCTAACACCTTAAGCTCCTATCCTGAAGATATATAACATCAAATCAATTGATACAGCTAAGAATATCTAGCTAGCTAGAAGATAAATTGATTGGGCATTCTTCACAGGCAAGAGGAATTATACTCCTCCCTGCTTAACAGTGAGGTAGAGAAATCCAGCCAGGCTCAGAAAACCAGGCAGAGATGCTCAGTCAACACCGTGGCAAGCCCC